>NC_045730.1:19123674-19447551 GCF_009834535.1 Camelus ferus
ATTAGCACCAGTCTCTTTAGGAGAGTCTTTGAAATTGGGAAGCTGTGAAGCTCACATTTTCCAAACTTCTAGCTTATACCTGAAAGCTCACATTTTATCATTGGCAACAAATGTGGTCTTTTGTTTTCCTTGAAGTGACAAGCTTACTTGCTTTTTTTTAAAGAAAATATTTATGAAACTGTAAGTCTAAAAAATCACAGTGGTTCTTTCAGGTAAAATTGGTGTACCATGAAAAACGTGAAAATCGCGTGCTTTGATGTCCAGCAGAAGTGTTTTCTGTGTGCATCCCATTTCGTCACACAGAATATTAAAAAGACATGTACTGAGGGATGAAGATTTCATAAAACAATTCTTACTGCTTTGTCAGGGCATCCTTAAGTGAAATGGCAATTAATAACTGGCAGTGAGTGGCAGTGCAGGGCACAGGGTACAGTGTGTCGCTGCAGCTTTGAATCGTGCGAAGGACCCAGCCGTTTTACCCCCGCTGCCTTTGCATCAAGGCAAATGTCAAGAGTGAAGAAGGCAAATAACGTAACCCCATAGTCGTGTTTTAAAAATGCGTTTGACCTTGTTGGTATAGACAGCGAGGGAGGAGAGAAACCACTGAGACAGGGAGGAAGCTGGGGAGGGCGCGGGGACAGGTCAGAGCTGTACACCTGCCCGGCTTCCACTCTTCTTTACCTGCTTTTCCTGTGAGGATAAAAGCCTGTGGGAAGGCACTTCGCGTGTTGAAAACTGCTTACCCATGTTCATCTGTATTTTGCTTTTTAATCATTCATTGACGCAACAAGTATTATTGACTCTACTTTGCATCAGTTATTTTTATTGTTGAGAAATTAGAAATGTACAGTGTTTATAATAATGACCCTGCCGATAAAGGCATCTTCTGACCCAACTATAGCGCACTTGCTCTGTGCTGGGGCCTGCCTTTATGTGCTTTTAAGTGCATGAATTTAACCTTCATGGCAACCTGCAGAGGTAGGTTTTTATAGAAAGTCAACTGGACTTCTGTGTCAGGTTCTTGATATTTTGCATAAGTATTTTACATAAATTATTTAGCCTCTTTGAGTTTCAAGTGCGAAATATGGGACTGAGCCTTATCTTCAGATCCTTTTCAAGTTTAAAATTCATAAATTTAGCATACATTTCACAGGACAGTAGTCTTTTTGTTTTTCATTGAAGTATAGTCAGTCTACAACGTTGTGTCAATTTCTGGTGTACAGCATAACGCTTCAGTCATCCATATACATGCATATATTCATTTTCATATTCTTTTTCATTATAGGTTACTAAAAGATACTGAATATATTTCCCTGCGCTATACAGTATAAATTTGTTTTTTTTATCTATTTTATATATAGTAGTTAGTATTTGCAAATCTCTAACTAGTAATTTATCCCTTCCCACCCCCTATCCCCCCAGTAACCATAAGTTTGTTTACTGTGTCTGTGAGTCTGTTTTATAGATAAGTTCATTTGTTTCTTCTTCTCTTCCTCCTCCTTCTTCTTCTTCAGATTCTATATATAAGTGATACCATATGGTATTTTTCTTTCTCTTTCTGGCTTACTTCACACTGAATGATGATCTCCAGGTCCATCTATGTTGCTGCAAATGGCATTCTTTTATTCTTTTTTATGGCTGAGTAGTATTCCATTGTATAAATAAACCACATCTTCTTTATTCAGTTATCTGTTGATGGACAGTTAGGTTGCTTCCATGTCTTGGCTATTGTATATAGTGCTGCTGTGAACATTGGGGTGCATGTGTCTTTCTGAATTAGAGTTCCCTCCATATACATGCCCAGGAGTGGGATTTCTGGATCATATGGTAGGTCTATTTTTAGTTTTTTAAGGAATCTCCATACTGTTTTCCATAAGGGCTGCACCAAGCTACATTCCCAGCAGCGGTGTAGGAGGGTCCCCTTTTCTCCACAGCCTCTCCAGCATTTGTCATTTGTGCACTTTTGAATGATGGCCATTCTGACTGGTGTGAGGTGGTACCTCTTTGTAGTTTTGATTTGTGTTTCTCTGATAATTAGCAACATTGAGCATTTATTCATGTGCCTATTGGCCATTTGTATGTCTTCATTGGGGAATTGCCTTTTAGGTCTCCTGCCCATTTTTGGATTGGGTTGTTTGTTTTTTTAAGTTGTATCAAGTTGTATGAACTGTTTATATATTCTGGAAATTAAGCCCTTTTCAGTCTCATCATTTGCAAATATTTCCTTCCATTCTGTAGGTTGTTGTTTTGTTTTGCTTATGGTTTCCTTTGCTGTGAAAAGCTTATAAGGTTAATTAGGTTCCATTTGTTAATTTTTGCTTTCATTTCTATTGGGTAGACTGCCCTAGGAGAATATTGCTAAGATTTATGTCAGAGAATCATTTGCCTATGTTTTCTTCTAGGAGGCTTATAGTGTCTTGTCTTATGTTTAAGTCTTTAAGCCAGTTTGAGTTTATTTTCGTGTATAGTGTGAGGGAGTGTTCTAACTTCACTGATTTACACGCTGCTGTCCAGTTTTCCCAACACCACTTGCGAAGAGACTGTTAGTATATCTTTTATTGACACCTTATCAGAATACTCCACACTTTATCAAGAAGCCATAAAAACAATTAACAGATCATTAACAAACTTTTTGAAACCTTTAAAGACCCTTTCACGTTAAAGTTCATTGATTGTAGACATCTTTCACAGCACTTAATCCTCTGTTAAATATTCTGAGGACAGTTCACACTTGACCAGAGCCCTGATGATAAGGGTAAGTGTGTGAACATAATGAAAACATGGTGGGATGTGGACACTCTTGCAGAGAATGTAAAAAATTATACAGGAGCACAGAGGTTAAAACAGGAGTCAGGAGGAGTCAGGAAGAACATCACCAAAGCAGCAGTGTTCTCATTAACTCACAAATACCTTGCACGCCAGCCGCAGGCCCCGCGACGCTGGGCGCCTGGAATCCGGGGTGGGCGGCCTGGGTCTTTGCCCTCGTGGAGCTTACGTTCTCATGGGGAGGGATGGTAGGAAGGATGAGGGCCTCCCAAAGACGTCTGTGACCTGATCCCCAGACCTGTGTGTATGTTGCATTTCATGACAAAGGGAAACTAGAGAAAAAAAAGGCAGGGTGCTGATCAGCTGACCCTAAAATACCAAGATGATTCTAGGTTAACGGTTGGGCGCAATGGTGTAAGGGTCCTTAAAAGTGGATGTGGGAGACTTGGGAAGGGTGGGTGTCAGAGCAATGGGATATGAGAAAGTCTCAGCTGGTCACCGTGGCATAGAAGAGGGGAGGGGGTCCCGTGCAGAAAACGCGGTCAGCCTCCAGCAGTTGGAAGAGACAAGAAAAGAGGCTACCCTCAAGCCTCCAGAAAGACCCACAGCTCCGCCAACACCTGGACTTTAGCCCAGTAAGACCCGCCTTGGACGTCTGAGCTCAGAACTGGAAAATAACGAATGTGTGTCACTTTAAACCTCTTAAGTTCGTGGTTTTCCTACAGTAGCAGTAGAAAACTAATATAAAGGGAAGGAAGACAAACAAGTCACCAAAGAGCTGAGGCATGTACAGGTGGGATGCTCTGGAGGGAGTCTGCAGGACAGTGTCAGGCAACAGAGGGTGAGCAGGTGAGGCTGGGCACTTGGGGAAGGCTGTCTGGGGCTGTGACTCTGGGAGGGACCTTGGGAGAGGAGCCGGGGGGCGCAGGAGCAGCAGAGGGGAGGCAGGGACCGGGCAGACAGAAGGCTAATTCGCCAAGAATGTGTCAGAACAGCTGGGGAGAAGGGGAGAGCCTGACACGCAGAACCTGGAGGCCGTGAGGAAACACCAAAAAGCCACTGAATGTTTCCTAGGAGGAGGGTGGCTTGTTCTGAAAAGATCCCTGTGGCTGCCATGTGGCAGATGGAGAGGAAGTGCTGGTAGTGGGGGGTCTTGTGTCCAGAGGAGATGTGGAGGTGCGGCCGCAAGACCCCTGAGGGTCAATGTGGCTGTGAAGGAGCAGGGGAGGGGTGGAGGGGTCTGGGGAGGAGGAGGTGCTGGCAGACCCGTGGGAGGAAGAGCTCATGACATCAGGGAGGCCATGATGCTCACGGGCTGGTGACCCTTGCTGCACGAGCGTAGGGTTTTGGAGTTAATGGTAGATGTGGTGGAAAGCCATTGGGATTTTAAATTAAGAGAATGAAACAATCTCCGATCTCAGATTTTGTAGTTATTTATGTCTTCCGTTGTCATTCTGATGTGAAGAAAAATGATGTTTTAAGTTGATTTTCTTAAAACACTGAGGTCAGACAGGTTGTCAGTGAAGTATTTAATAATTCGTTTTGCCCCTCTTGTTTTTACCCGGCTTGTTTATGAGGATCTGTTGCTCATCTGCTGGCTCTGCTTTTCCACTTGCTTCGGAGAGGCGGTGTGTACGGTTAGAGCAGGGTCCGCAGGCCCGCGTGGGCTGGGGCTGGAGTCCCGGCTCCAGTGCTGACCGGTCTCCGGTCGGCCTCTGCATAACCTCTCCAGCTCTGTTTCCTCCTCTGTAAAAGGAGAATAATAATAACTCTTCCTGTGGCTCTTGTACAGATTAACTGATTCAGTGCAGGTAAGACACCGACTGCTTAGTGCTTCCCGGGGCAGGGCTGGGCACGTGTGAAGGCGTGTGAGGGCACTAGTCGATTTAACTTTTCTTTTCACCAGCAGTAGAAATTCAGTAGGTCATAATTTCTTTAAAATACTTTGAAACATCCTCCTTTCACTGTTTCTGTATATAGTATTAAGGTTTACATTTATGTATGTTTTTCCAAGAAGGTCCACGTCTTTCACAGCTAAGGCCATTTACTCTCTAAGTTTACATGAAAATGAAAGTGTGGTGAATTCACATGATCTTCTTGTTTACTGGATATTATTTATTTTCTAAATAAGTTCTGTCCAAAGACAGTTACCATTCCAACTGCTTCTCAGATAAATAAGGTAAAACAAAATACTATGAATTCTTTGGTATAAAATTCAGATCCATTTAACTTCCTAACAACATATTTCAAAGCAAGAAAACCTGAAGTATTCAAAATTTAATTTCTGTAGCATATAAGCAAGGCACAAAAGAGTAGCTGCAGTGAGTTAGGGAATCCTGTAGTATTTATTTGCTATGTCATTCTTAATTTAGCATTTATTTACCATCACGTATCTCTCTAGAGTACTCAGCATACATCACTCATATTCTGTAAATATCACACGTATCTCCGAAGCAGAGACTAGTCAGTGTATGTCTTCAGTCTCCCATCTCCTGGAGCCCTTAGGTCAGAAGAACTAAAATTTTCATTCTAATTTGGTAATTCACCAGCTTGTAATGTTAGGAGGTCTCAGTAAACCAAAATCTAGATACCTATGAATTGTTTTTAATGTTTCATTAAAAAATAATTCCAATTCCAATTTTATCTGTGTGACCCTTGTTCTTCCATGTCTGGTCCACAGAGGAGTAAAGACTAGACTTGGAGTGTGTACCTGAACTGTGGCCCTGGGGAAGGCTTCAAAGATGAGGTCCCTGGTGGGCACCAGGAAGCCCTCCTGGGGTTACCATGTGCTGTCACACCCCAGAATGGAGGGAGGACCCCTCCTCAGACACTATGTCCATGGAGTTTACAACCCATTCCTTTTCACATCACCCATGAGTCCTCTCCCACCGCGAACACTGGTGTCCAGCACACGGTCGAAAAGTTTTACATTAAACACACTGTATCACTGGTTGAAAGGAATCTGAAGAAAGCCCAACTGTGAAAGGATTAGAAGAAAATTCTTGTCCTCTGCCCTTGTCTGACTTTTCATAACCAGTTCAGCTGCGAAGCAGCGAGTCTCAACACCAGTCAGCAAAAACATGCTTCCTGGGGTTGGGAAATGGCAAGATGTTTCTTAAAACTTTTTGGTAAACTGAAAACAAGTTACACTCATACCAGCTCCTACAGTAGAAACTGTTAAACTCATGAGTGTGCAGGTGTGTGCATGTGCCTGTAGCCCAACTCAGCTCTCTTCGCGAGTGTTCCCTCCCTTTCTGTTTTACATAACCTCACACTTTTATGTAGCTGTGACCAGCACGGGCAGGTGGTGTTCATACTCTTAAGAGACCACTCACTGTCTTTTATATTTTACACATAAGAAAAATAGAGCTGTTATTTTCTAGTAAGAACTTAAATTGTTTTATTTCAAAATCTATAAGATGTATGTTTACAACATAGTATTTATGTTCTTAAATGTCATGTTTAACCTTTAGTTATTTTTAAAATTTCATTTCAGTATATTGTCTCCAATCATATCTCCAGTCTACAATTATTAAAATTCAAATAACATAAGAATACTAAGAAAACATTTCCCCTGACCCCAGTTGAGTTTTCAAAAGTTCACCACTAGCAACAAAATGCTGACTATTATTTCAGATTTTTTTCCCTCGCACATTAAAAAATTATGTTTTTTAAAAAGTTTTGGGGAGGGTATAGCTCAGTGGTACAGCACATGCTTAGCATGCACAAGGTCCTGGGTTCCATCCCCAGTACCTCAATTTAAAAATAAATAAAAATAAACTTAATTACCTCTCCCTCCAAAAAACATAAAAAAAATTTTAAAAAGTTTTAAGTAATACAAATATTTAAACATTCTTAGAGAAGGAATAAAATAGGAAAACAAGTCGCTCCTTCGGTACCTCACTTCTTGATCTGTGTGCTCCTAGAGGTTATCGTGTACTATTCAGGGACGTGTGTATGTGCTCTGTATCTTTATCTTCTGCAAGAATGGTATCAAACTATTTGGAGGACTCACAAAGGGATATATCTTGTGTGGCTATTCAGGATTTTTATAATTAAAAACAAGTTTGCAGAAAAACATGTAATTTACTTGCACACATGTGTAAGTTAATTTGTAGGGTAAATTCCAAGAAGGTGCTGGGTCACCAGGTAAGCATTGTAAACATCGGTGAGCATTGCCAGTTAACACTCACAACAACACGTACGCATGTACTTGTTTCCTCAGCTCATCAGGTACCGTGTGTTAGTGGGATCCTTTTGTTTTTTTCCAGTTTGTTAAACAGACATCTTTGAATAAGCGGTTGGCACTTAGGGGCTGTGTTCTACATGCATGAGGCACAACAATGAACAAAACAGAGTAGGTTTTACATTCTAGTGATGGGAAACAGTTAAAAGTGTAAAATATTATGGCAGTTGGTGATAGGATTTTGAAAAGAAAGAAGTCACAGGAGTAGGTGTGTTCTTGCAGTGGGGGCGGAAGAAGGTCTATAAATGCACACGGGGTAGTCACGGAAGACCTCCCCTAGGAGGTGACATTGAACTGCACACCAGGCACGTTCCAGGTGGAGCAGCAGGATGTAAGGAGCCTGGCCCGGAGCATCTGGGGTGGAGGGAGCGAGGGTCACGCAGAGATGGAGTCTGAGAGGTGGCAGAGGAGCAGAAGAACAGCCCAGGGGCCTTTGGATTACAGCGAGCAAGGCGGGGTCACTGGATGGATGATCTGAGCAGAGGGTGGCAGATGCGGCGGAGGCTGCAGCCGGATTGCTCTGACTGCCGTGCTGGGCACTGAAGGCAGCGGTGGAAGGAAGGGCGCCTGAGGGGACCAGTCTCAGCATCCTGGCTGAGAGCGGGGGGCGGGTGGGGGGTGTTCGTGGTGAGTGGCCAGATGCTAAATGTGCTTGAAGGTATTTCCCCTCTCAATGAGACGTGGAGTAGAAGAGAAAATGATTTCAAACTGACACCAAGATTTTCGGGAGGCTTCCACCCACAGCCAGCGAGGAGCTTGGGTCCTCAGTCCAACAACCTGGGAGAACTGAATCTGGCCAATAACCACGTGCGTGAGCTGAGTGGTAGGTCCCCCTCTAATCAGACATTGGGGGTGACACGTCTTCACCCCAGACACCAGTGTGACTGCGAGCTCACGAAAGACCTTAAGCCAGAGGTACACAGCTAAGCCACACCCAAATTCCTCATCCACTGAAACTGAGGCCTTAATGAATGTTTGCTGTTTCAAGCTGCTAATAAATTTTAGGGTAATTTGTTATGGAGAATAATTCCGTATCTGAAGTATATTCTAGCACAGAATGCCAAAGAATATAAATCCAAAGCTGTGGGTTTCTGAGAGTATGTTTAAAAAGTGTGTGGACTAAATTCAATTATCATAAAGGAAATAGTCCTTTTAGCTAAACCAAGACCACGTGTCAAAAAGCAGAGTTGCTTGATACGATGACACTGCACTGCGGTAGAAACGGTTAAGCTCATCTCCACATACTCCCTCTTCACTTGTCATCTTCTCTGACAGTTAGACTCACCATGGACAAGTTCTGTCCCATGGACTGTAAACTGTTTTACATCTGGGTTTAAGGGAGACTAGGAAGAAATAAGTTGGAGGCAAGTGTAGGCAGTGTTTTCAGGAAGCTTTGCAGGAAAGGGGGACTGAGGTATGGAGTCTGGAAAAGTGAGATTTAATCAGAGTCGGGGTTTGGAAGTCGAAGGCAGGAGAGTTGAGGGTGTGAGTAAGAAGTAATGATACTATAACGATAGAGGATTAAAGTAGGTATTTCTTTAACTAGTGAGGTCGAGTGTCTTGTTGGATGTTTATTGGCCATTCATGTTTTGTGTGTGTGACTTGCCTTTACATGCTCTTATTGGGTGGTTCGTCTTTTCCTCGCAGATATTTAAGAATTCTCCGTGTAATAGAGAAATCAGCCTTTGGCAACATGTGCTGCAAGTATTCTTCACAGTTTGTCATTTCTTTTGCCTTGAATTTCTTTCTGCCTTCAGTCCTGGGTTTCGTGTCACGCCTGCCTTTTAGTCCAGGACTGTGGAAGGGTTTGCCTGAGCTTTCTTCTCTTACTTTGACGGTTTCATCCTTGTTAATTACAATTTTTGATTCATGCAGAATTCATTTTGGTTAAAGTTGTGAGGTGGGAATCTCATTAGCAAGACGGCCGTGTTTTGGGGGGTCTGTTTCTGGATTCTCTGCAAGTCCGCCGCCTGCCCCTGTGCCAGTGTGAATCTGTTTCCATTTCTGTAGCCTCAAGGTTCATTTTCCGTCTGGAATGGCCAGTCCGTGTTCCCCTGCCACCACCAGTACTGTTAGTTTTCCGAATGTTCTTGAATATTTTTGTGTTTATTTTCCCAGAAAGTAATAATAGTAATAATAATCATATATTGAGCACCTAGGTGCAGGACTATATTAAGTTTTTTGTGTATATAATTATTTTTCTTATGACAACCCTATTAGTGACATACTGGTATTATTTCCATCATAGAGATGAGGAAACTGAGGCAGGAGAAGGTAAGTAAGCTGCTCAGGGCGACATGGACAGTGGGTGCTGAAGCTGAGACTGGAACCAGGCGGTCTGGTCAGGCTGAGCTCCCCTCCCTCCTTGTAAGCTTTACAGTCATTTGGTCTAAATCATCTAGATTGGAATCTAAAATATCATGTTAGTATTTGGATCAGAAATGCATTGAATTTATAGGTTATTTGGGGTAGAAGGGGCTGTTTACAGTATGAAATCATTTTGCCCCAAAGAGGAGCTGTCTTCATTTGTTCACATCTGTCAACACTCGGCCGAGGGCTGACACCGGGCTGGTCCTCCGGCTTCTCTTTTTCCTTCATGTGTCACCTTTTTTTGCTACTATTAATAGAATTTTTAATTTCGTTATGTTTTAGCAGGTTATTGTTAGTTTATTGGAAAGCTATTGCTTTTTCCTGTTAGATTCATAATTAGTCATTTACCAAATTTTCTAATTACTATTAGTTTTTTAGTGATTTTTCTTGAGTTTTCCAGGAATATCTTCCTATCACCTACAGATAATAATCTTGCTTTCTCTTTTCTAATTTTTGTTTTTTTCGTTTGTACTTTTTAAAAATTAGCTTGTTCTTTTAGAATACTGCAAACTTATAATAATGACATTAAACATCTTTATCTTAAAAATGCCTCTGATACATACCCGTTTATCATGATACTGACTTCAGTTTTATTTTTATGAAAAAGGATTTATCAGCAAGGAATGGTGAATTTTTTAAAATGCCTTTCAGTGTCTATACAATCATATTGTCTCTCCTTTACCATGTTAATACAGTGACCTCTCATATATTTCTTAATGTTGAGTAATGCTTCCCTTCTTCTTTTAAATCTGGATGTGATTTTATTTGGAAGTTTTACATCAGTGATCACCAGTGAGACTGAGTGTGTGAGTGCGTGCTCGCTTCCTCAGATTTCGGCTGACTGTTATTATGTCGGCTTCATAGAAAGAATTTGGACTCTTCATTATCCTCTCTCTTTTTAAAAAGCAACAGAATTATCCGTCCTTTGAACGTCTGAAGAAGTTCACCCGCGAAAACATCTGGCACTTTTTGATTAACTATTTGATATCTTCCTAAATGTGTTCTATGCTCTTCTACCTTTGGTA
This sequence comes from Camelus ferus, assembly GCF_009834535.1. Taxonomy (NCBI): domain Eukaryota; kingdom Metazoa; phylum Chordata; class Mammalia; order Artiodactyla; family Camelidae; genus Camelus; species Camelus ferus. The sequence continues at coordinate 19,134,082 of NC_045730.1, forward strand.
TCTTGCCTGTAATTTTATAAAGGAATAAATGTAGCTATAATCATTTACATTTTCCAAAAAGAGTTATTTCACCCATGTTTACAAATTTATGTGCTTAGATTTGTGCTAAATATTTATAAAGTAAGTCTCTTAAATTCCTTTTAGTTGTAGTTACTTCTCTGTTTGCATTGTAATATTGAATATTTGCGCCTCTCAGTTGTTCCTAGTGTTAAGTGGGCTAGCAGTCTGTCTATTATATTGACTCCTTAAAGATCTGGCTTTGGGGTTGATTTATCAATTATATGGCTTCTCTACTTTTTGACTCAATAATTTCCGTGTTTGTATTTTTAATCCCATTTTCACACTGTCCTTGGGTTTTGTCATACTCCCTGTATTCTGTAAGTAACAAGTCATATAAATTTAAAAGCATCCTTTCTACAAGTGCAGATTTTACTTAGGGAGGAAATACTAGTTATTGACCATTTCGTGTGAATTACTTTAGTCCGTTTACTTTCCTCGCACGTGGGAAAGAGCCCCTGTTCCTGGAACTGCACTTAGTTTCACCTGCTGAGAACTTAGCTGTCGAACTGTCTGACCTCCCTTTTTGTGAATTGTACCAACGCTGGTGGAAATTAGCTCCCTGAGTGAGTGGAAGTCTTGACGGGGCAGGAAAGGGAGGGGAAGGTGATTTGGGACAGCTCTCGCTGGGGCTTTTAGACGGAAGACCTATGGGGAGTGGAGAAAGGCCAGAATAAGAACCGAGAGACCAAAGACAAATCCCTGGACTGCATAGTGACTTTGCATGAGGAAAGAGGGGAAGGAAGACACCTGGCTGTCCCCGCCTCTGCCCGCCAGTGGCTGTTCTGTTGGTAGCTGGTGTCAGGAGGCACTGAAAACCACCAGCCCTCTGCAGGGGGAGATTTCAGAATCATTGACTTTCACTGATTTTCATCATGTTTTCCAGATTATTTTAAAAACATAAAAAGAGCCTGTGATCATTGTTCATCAGGCACCCTCGATTGAAAAAGATTTTACCCAGGGAAGTATTCAAAGAACTTCACCCCAGATTTGCAGAACCACTAGTGCTGATTAAAACCCCACACGTTCATAGTGCTTGGAGCACTCTAAAATCATGATCATGCCTATTTTTAAAGGACTTAAATAAAATTAGATGATATACACATTGTACATTATTTATTAGATTATTTGTATGTTATGTTAAATATGCATATTACATCATAACTTTATTATGCAGTGAAATATATGTAGATAGTAAGTTCATGTACCTATAAATTAGGTCAAAGCCAGATGGCCAGACGTTTCCAGTATGTACTGGGTAGAGTATTTATGGACAACAGGAGCTCCTCCCTCCTGAGGTGACGCTATTTGCAGAAGTTTTCTCTAACTTTACGAATTGTCAGATGGCCCCGCCTTCCTATTTCGTGTGTCAGTTTATAAGTTTTTAATCTGATTATCACTGCAGTTTTGTCTTCATTTTCCTGAATTATCAATAACCGTTAAATAACTGACTTATTTCTTCACTGAGAAAAAAAAAAGTGTGGTCTCACATTCAGTTCAACAGATGGTTCTGTACGTGTGTATGGAAGGCAGTGAGTGTCCCAGGACTCTGTTCAGGATTAAGAACAACACGTGCAGTGATGTTATCTTCGTCCCAGGGATGTTCAGGAATAATGGAAATACTTGTTCAGTGTCTCCGCCTTTATCTGCACGTGTCACAGCTCTCATGCCTGAATTGTGTTCTCAGCATACTGTGAGCACACGTCCGATCTTCTGCTGCTTAATCCAACTGTCACCTGGAGAATGTGACTCAAAATGGACCTGTTTTTCTAGGTCTTTCTTAAATTATGACAGTCGGCCTAACAGTTAGAAGTCGTCTGCTAGTTTTTAAGGACCAGCCTTGTCTTTTCCTAGGAGAGATTTTAGCTTCCTTTTCTGCCATGCAGATGAGTGTGTGTTTGGGGGGTTGGTGGGAAGGAGTGGAACATCATTAAGTAGAAGTCCTCCTGCTCTGGAAAGAAAAATGCCTTTGTATGTCCAAAAATATGTCATTGACTGTAACGATGGTATTACCCAGTGGTGCACTGTTTGTTACATTATTTTGAGACTCTAATGGTTAAAACTCTTTAATCATTTGAAAATGTTTTTAGTGGTAAGTTGTTAAGTGTGGAATTACAGGGTGACAGAAGAGCTAGACACAAAAATACAACTTTAAAAATATTTATCATTAGTGCAACAGTTTTCAGTCAGCAGGCTTTATGCATAGGAGTAAAAGCATGTGGGTTGTGGAATCAGGTGGCCTGGGACTTGAGTTCCTCTCTACTGTTTAGTGCAGGACCTCAGACCCGTTACTCAGCTGCTTTTTTCTTTTTTTTTTTTTTTTTTTTGTCTGTAAAAGGGAGATAATAGTACCTACTTCTTAGAAACCGTTGTAAAGATTCAGTGAAATGATGATGGTGGTGGTCACAGCAAACACTTCTGTGTCCTCACTGCTTGCAGGACACCGATCTCAGCATGACGCCTGAAGTCATTAGCGCCTCACAGCCCCCCGGTGCAGTAGATACCAAGGAATCAGGCGTTAATGTCACCAGATGATACACACAAGAGGTCGGGGCATCCTGCCTGCAGTCTGCACTGAAAATGTTACCATTTTCTATGGAAACTTAAATTCATACTGTGTATTATAGGATATATTTAAAGATTTAAAAAAACTAGTTCCCTTTTCTAATCCTTTATCTTTTCTTTCCTGAAATTTTGTTATTTTCATTAAAACTCAGATACAAGAGATGATGATCACCTGTCACTGTTAATAATATAACTCTCTTTAGATAAACTATATTTTCCTATATTTTTAGGCAAAGGTTAAACAGTGCCGAGGTCTGGAGGCAGATGGGCAGGCAGTTGAGGTAATTGACATTCTTGTTGGCTGTTAGAACGGACAAAGGTCCAGCGTTCTTCTCTGCACTTTCCATGCTGGGCTCTGTTTTTGAAATTAGCTCTGTAGACCCACAAAAGGAAAGATCCAGGAACACAGGGGGTCTCTGTGTTTGGGGTATTTGACTTACAATCTTCCCTGCCACAATGGCAGTTTGTACTGGGGGACAGGGAGGAGTTTTGCTGGAGTCCTAGCAAGTGACAGGTGTCCCAAAGAGTACTTTGGGCCGCAGCTGCCTCAGGCAGAATGAAGCATGTGCAGCTGAGAGTAAAACCACTCAGGGAGAACGAGGAAGCAGGCAAGTGAATGGTCGAACCATAATTCATGTATGTCTCAAAGCCTAATAATTGAAATTATTGAAAATTTTCAAGCCCAACATACACTAAATGTATGTGTGTTAAATATACAATCTAGGGTTAACCAAACAACCTGCAACTAACAAAATTGATGATGATAAAGCTAAAATACAGTACGTTTCATTAAAAGGCCAGAATATAAAACCAGGGCCAACTCAAGACACTGAGGAAACAGTAAAACCTCCCTTCAGAAAATCATAGAGGCTTCAACTATCCGTGCACGTCCAAGCTCAGTGAGAGCTTTGCAGTGAGCCAAACCTTACGTTATCCAAACCAGATCTAGTGGAATACAGAATCGAGGAGTCCTCACTAAATATTAGCTGTGTTCTAATTTTAGCTTGTGGCACATCAAAGACTCCATATACTGTCCCAACTTCACATGGCTTTAGCAAGTCATTTAGTAGGCTACTAACAGGGAGCCATTGGAAGTAAAAATGAAAGTTAAGAGCATGGTGCATCGTTTGCCTGTAAGATCCCTCACTCAGATACACACACACACACACGTACATATGTATCTTACTCTCAGTTCAAGACTCATCAGGATACCCTTTTCCAACTGTAGACCATCCTTTGAGAATCATTCCTGTTACCCACACACACAGTTTCACAACTTACTTTGCTCAGAGTGTGGCTGGAAAGTGAGGGGTTCCCCATGTTTCCATGTCTACTTAATAAATCTTCCTTTGACTCAGTGATTCTGCCCCTATGGATGTCTGTGACAAATGTATTTCAGGAATGTCCGAAGATACAAGAAAATTTATTATGACGTTGTGGCCAATGCTTAGACACTGGGAACAAACTAAACGTTGTCAACAGATACTTGGTGAAGTTCTGTCTGTGCAGTGAAAAGCTGTAGCCATCCAGAGGAAAATGAGGAAACTCCACATATACTCACTTGGGAGCGTTCCCGGGATATGTTATTAAGTGGCAAAAAGCTAAGTGACCAAACGGTATAACGTGATCCCGTATGTGCATATTTGAATGTGCACTCGTACATTTATATATAGGATTTTTATTAAATGCAAGACATGCATGTATATAAGATGAGGTCTCTGTTACAGTTAAATAGGGTAAGGGATATAAAATGATTACTCTCAGGCCTACCTAGTGCATAAATTAATAAATAAAATTTGCTGTTATTGTTACCTTGAGTCAGCTGAAGAAGGAAAAATTGGGAGAGGGAGCTTTTACTAATTTTACATGTTTTGTATTGTCTGAATTTTTTTTTACAATGACATGTATTCCTTTTATATTAAAAGTAGAAAATGATTAGCTCTTGGCAAAACACTCGGGAAAATGTATTCATCTAACACAAGATATTGAAGGATTCCTAACGTGGGCAGAAGGGTCACCCTGGTTCTCTTCTGGACAGAGGGGTCTTCCCAAGGTCGATGCCAGCAGTTTTGGAGGCTTGGTTATTAGTTCTCGCCTTAACGTGCACATCCGTGCTTGTGACTGTGACTCTTACGTGTTCTCAGGGGGGCACGTGTGTGTGTGTGTGGATGGGAGAGGGGACTAGGATGCATATCAAGTAAGCATTTGGGTGATTATCTTCTTTCAAGAATGGTTGGAAGATTTAAGGAAGAAGTGGAAAGGGTAACTGATCACTGCTGAGTCACCTAAACCAAGCAAAGCTTCCCTCCTCTCCCTTCCTCTCCGTCTCATCTGACCACGTCAGCATTCCCCTGCAAATCACTGGAAAGAGGTATTCCAGTGACCGTACCCAGTGAGGGTCTAAAGAATTTATCCCATTACAGTGGTTATTGCAAGGTCTCTGAAGGAAAAATATTGACCATACTATATCATTTGCTTTAGAGAATTTTATTCTCAACTATTACTCATGGTTCTATGAGCTGTAGTCATTCAAAATAATTGTGCCAGTGTTATAATGCCAGTGTTAAATTTTATTGAAATTCATTTAAACTATGGAAAAAGTGCCCACTTGAAAACTTCTGAATCTCAATTTTTTTTTTCAGATTGATAGATTTACATATAAACATTACTTAACTCATGTCTTAATTATGTAGAAATTTGGTTAAATTAGTTGGTTCTTTCTAAGCTCAATGTGAGATTAATAGGAAGTGAATGGGCTTAATTGACGACTTGAAAATACTTTTATTACATTAAGCTTGATGATGCATTGCTGTTTTATTTGGAGAAATGAACTCGTTTCTTAAAGTATAATGCTTTACAGAGTTGAAGCCCCTGTTGTGCATGAGCAGCGTCCTGTCCTGTAAGCTCGTCACAACCAGGCAAGGCGTGTGCTGTGGTGTTGAGAGCACAAAGTATGGAGCCAGACCCCGGGGGTTCACGTCCTCACTGCCACTTCCTAGGTGTATGGTCTCGAACAGGGTGCTTGCCTTCCCCGTGTCTTGGTTTCCACCTCTGTAAAGCAGGGGTAGTAGATGGTAGATATGAAAATTCTACTTCATAGGGTTTCTAAAAGGTTGTTGAAAGAGTTACACAAGTTACTGTGTATAAAATACGCGTGCACGCAGGGCATACTCAGTGAACATCGCCACTGTTGTGGTGGTGGACCTTCTGGTCCACCTGGTGTCCAGCGCGAGCTCTGCGTTGTTTACATACGACAGTCCCTAATAAAATGCTTTTGAAGCAGTCTGTTTTAAGTTAAAATTTCCTTTTACTGAGATGGACAAAGGATTTTTACACTGGTTTTGATTATTTGTTTCTTGTTTGTATTACAGTTACAAATTATAACACTGTGGTAGAAACAAATTCAGATTCAGACGATGAAGACAAACTCCACATCGTGGAAGAAGAAAGTGTCGCCGATGCAGCGGACTGTGAAGGAGGCCCGGCGGAAGACGACCTGCCAGCAGACCAGGCCGTGGTACCCGGGAGCAGTGGCCGAGAAGGGAGCGCCACGAGCTGCTGGGAGGGTGACGGTCAGTTCAGTTCTTCCTGGAACATTCGATTCTCGGGGTTCTTTCTAAAAATTTGTTAACTGAAAAAAATGATACATTGGATGAAAAGTTTGAAATGAACTATATTAACTTATTTGTCTGTTAATCAAGAAAGGTACCCTTCTACTTACCAGAAAGTAGATTAAGAAACAGGATAATAAAGTTACCTTGACTGTAACTTGCATATAATATGTTGAATTTTGGTAGTTTTTTAAAACCAGAATCAGGCTGCCTATATACTGTTGACATAATTGAACTTACCTTTAATTTCATATTATGACCTCAAAGAATCTACTTAGAAACCCACAACTTACATTTTGGTAGAGTAACATCATAAAATAATTCAGTGTGCACAAACCCCAAATGCAGACAAGTCATGGGAGTGTTTTTAGTGTTTGTGAGCATCCCTGTCCCTCTCTTCCTCCATCTCTCAGTTATTTCACTTGCTTTAAATGTAAACAGTAAAGCAGGTTGAGTGGGAGGAGCAGTGAAATTAAGGAGCTCCCCCTCCTCCTGCCCCCCGACCCCGCCGCCGCGGCCCTTCCAGGGAGGAAACACTACATGGCTAACCTTCCTCCTCATCTGCCAGATGAAGAAATTGGACTAGAGTCTTTTCTTCCAGCTCCAGAGTTTCTCTTTTCTACCTTTCCTAATAGACGAATTATTTAGCCTGTCCTGTCAGAATCAAGCACCAGTGGATGAAAGCAGAGGCTGTGGAATTACGGGTGGGGAGCAGGCCCAGGGGTGTCTGCAGAGACAGAGGAGCCAGTCGAGGGACCAGATCCCAGGTCAGGCGGAGGGAAGCTGCCCAGCCAGAGTTCACACTCAGGGAAATCATCTAAACAGGGTGTCGGAACCCAGGCAGACAGCGGGGGGAAGTGGGTCAGCACACAGGTCAGAGTCCAGATGACCAAGTGTGGAGGCTTAGATAAAAGTCCACGTAGTAGGCACAGGGTGACAGGAGTTAAGATTTCTACCATGGGACAGATTTATAGCTAGCCACGGACTTCAGAAATCATGCCATTAGCCCCCTGGTTGTACAGCACTGCTGGTGTGTCCGCTCAGCAGACTGCAAGAATGCAGGTGCAGCCTTGAATAACACCGTCTCTGTATAAAAAGCCCCTTACAGGTTGATGGATGAGTGAGAGAGAGAAATAAGTCACAAATTCATTATCGTTTGATGTAGGTGTAAATTTAGAGTTATGTGGAATCATGAAGGAGGAACACCTCCACCTGCGCGGGGAGAGGTCCTTGGGGAACTTCCGAGTGAAGCAGTGCTGGCCTTGAGCTAGGAAGGACCAGTAGATGTTAATTAGGCAAAGGAGAGGCAGCAGAAGGTGCTTCCGGCAGAAGGTGCAACATGCATGAAACCACAGAGGCTTGAACAAATGGGGTTTGCAGAAAATGAGATCAGAGAGGTCAACAAGGGAAGGACGGTGAGGGGCACTGTGTGCCTAGTCAAGGAACGTGAACTTTACCCTGTGAGAGTAACACCATGATACGCACTTTAGAAATAAGTCAGGTGGCGCTATGGAAGAGGAATCCTGGGAGGGGAGTCTAGAGGCAGGAGGTAGTGGCCTCCAAAAGAGGCTGTAATAATTCAGACAATGATGAGCGGTTTTGAACTAAAGAAGTGGGCCTTGGAATGGGAATAAAAGAGGGAGATTTGACAGAAATGTAGGAGGTAAAATTTGGTTGATTCTGCGTGGAAGGTAACTGAGAAGGAAAGGCTGACATAACTCCTCGGTTTCTGGAAAGTAGAACCCAGAGAAGTTAACTTGCTTATTTATTATCACAGCTGGTTAATGGCAGGGTTGCTAAACTGTTAAACTGGAATACTGAGCTCAGAACTTTCGGGAACAAGGATTTCTTATGTATTTCCTGTCTGTAGCCAGATTGATCTGTTGGTGTCATTGATCCAAAATCTTAATATAGAAGCAAGAAGGAAGTGATTTGTTTGGAAAGTTTGGGGGGGTGGGGAGGTGCAGGGCCAGGTAGTGATAAGGAGAATGAGATAGCTAGAGGTAGAAACAAAGATGAAAAATCAGCGAAGAGGTTCTGTCTCTGAAAGTACGTTAGGGTAGGTTATTCTCACTGAAAACAACTAATGATACTAAATTCTTAAAGAAATCTTCTTTAAAGCTTTAAAGAACTATCTAGATATTAAGACATTAACAGGACAAAATCTTAAGTGAAGACAGGAGCCCTCAGAGGTCAGCAGAGCACAGCTTAGAAGACTCTGCCCTACGAAGACTTTAATTACTAGAATTGTCCAATACCGACTATACAATGACTGTCATGTATAAAGAAAAAATAGGCACACTTGAAATTATCTGCTGGAGTAGAATAGAATAGAACCAGCAGACTTTAAGAACTAAATGTAACTTTATAAAAATGAAAAAAATAGAAAAGAAATTCAAATTTAAAGGATGGGTTTAATAGTAAAGAAAAAGAGTTGAAGAAGGAATTAATGAATTGAAATATAGGGGGAAATTTATGCTAAGTGCAATTCAGAAAGACAGAAAATACGAAAAATCTGACAAGAGACATGAAGGACAGAGTGGAAGATTCTTCTGCTCTTAATTCTAGGAGAAGAGAGAATTGGGACGCGACGATATTTGAAGAGATGACCACTGAGATATTTTTCAGTTTTGATGAAAGATACCAGATCACAGATTTAAGTAGTTCACAAAATCTCAAAAAGGATAAATAAATCTACCCCCAGTCACATTATGGTGAAATTGAAGATCATCCAAGACAAAAAGAAAACTCCCAGAAGTAAACCCCCTCAAAATTCAGGTTACGTTTGAGAGGGTGGCAGCTGGACTGACAGCTGGATTCTCAGTAAAGCCAGTGGAAGCCAGACATAGTGAAAGATGTCTGTCCTCACAGATTTCCATGCTTAGCAAAAGTATCTTACAAGAAAGGAGGTGACCATTTCAAGCAAGTTTCAGGCAGTGAAAACAAAATTTGTTATCAGTGGACCCTTACTCAAAGGGAGTCTTGAAGGATCTATTTTAGGCATGAAGAAACAAGAACAGAGAAATGGCAAGTATGTGATAAAGAGAAGGAAACAGGAACTATTTCCCATGAAAATACTAACAAAAAACGGGTGTAGCTAAATTTATTTCAGATGATGTTGACTTTAAGGCTGAAAGCATTGTTATAGATCATAGGATCATTTTATAATGATGAAAGATGAAACTCACCAATGAGATTATTTTAAATGTGTTTGTACCTAATAACAAGGCCTCAAAAATATCTGAAGGAAAAACAGGCACTCTACAAAGAGGAAAAAAAAAAGATTATAGTCATTGTTGGAGATTTAACACACCTTGGTCAGTCATCGAGAAAATAATCACACAAAACCAGTGAGGATGTAGAAGGTTTCAAAAGATATATAGACGGTGTACTTAGTAATTGCAAAATAAATATTGTTTCAAGCTATTTGGGATATTTATAAAAACTGAACACATACAGGGTCATAAAGCAAATCTCAACAAAGTTCAAAGGACAAAACCATACGCAGCATGTTCTGTGAACACAGAGCAATTAAGCTGTACAATAATAAGATAAATAGATTATGTCCTAAAATTCTAACACACTTAGTATGTATCTTAGGAAAGGTTCTAGGTAAATGTTAATAAACTAGCATCTATATCAAGAACTTAGAAAAAGAACCGTAAACTGAGTTGTTTGAAAGTAAAAAGGAAAAGAAGCAGCAGCAGCAAGTACAGTTAATTCTTGAACAATGTCAGGGGCTTGGGGCATCATCTCTCTGTGTAAGAGACGCCCCCAACCCACTCTTCCTCCCTCCATGCAGTTCTGTATTCATGGAGTCAGTCAGCCGCCAGTAGCTTAGTATTGTGGCAATTACTGTTGAAAAATACGTGCGTGTAAGTGGACCTGCACAGTTCAGACCTGTGTTGTTCAAGGGTCCCCTGTAATGTAAAACTGAAAATAAACCTACAATACAAAAAAATCAACACAAGCAAAACTTTATTCTCTAGAAACGTTAATATGAACCAACCTTTGATAAGATTGATCAAGAAAAGAAAACACAAATAGCTAAACTCAAGAATGAACAAGGAGACATAACTACAGGTACCACAGACACTGACAAGCAAATGGGGGATGTTGTAAATGGCTGTAGCCCAATAAATTTGAAAATGTGGGACAGGGTGTTAGAATCTCTTAGCCAAAAGTGACTCAGGAAGAATTGGAAAACGTGGATAGTTTTATATCCTCTAAAGAAACTGAATTGGTGGTTAAAAATATTCCCACAAAGGAGCGGCAAAGATACGGAGCAACTGAGATACTTACATATTGTTCATGGGTCTGCAGATGCTGTGCGCTCTGCAAAGTCTGACAGTTCAGTATAAAGCTAAATACATGCTTACCACGTGACGCAGCAGCCCCACTTCTGGGTGTTTTCCCTAAGAAAATGAAAACTTAGTTTCACACAAAAGCTTGTACACTGATGTTAGATGCTCTATTCATGATTTCCCCAAATTGGAAACAACCCTACGTCCTTCAGCAAGTGGAAGGGTAGGGAAACCACAGGACCCCATGCAACGGACAGCCACTCAGTGATAAGAAGGAACAGACTACCGATGCAAGCAGCAACTTGGCGAGTCTCAAAGGCCCTGCGCTGAATGAAAGAAGCCAGTCTCAAAAGGGTGTGCACTGCCTGATTCCACAGACACTGTGTCTTCAGAAAGACAGACTGTGCTGGGTAGCAAATCAGTGGTTGCCAGGGGTGAAAGGGGGAGGGAGTGACTATAAAGGGACAGCGCTGGGGTCTGGGGGAGAAGGGGACTGTTCCAGTCCAGATTTGGGTGGTAGTTACATGAATCTATACATGTGCTAAAATTCATAGAACTCTACACCCAAAGTAAAAACAGTACATTTTTCTGTATGTATATATGTATACATGTATGTATAAATCTATATATGCATATATATGTATATATGTAAATTTTCTTACTCTTTTACGAAGAACTTTAGCTCAGGTGGCATCTCTGGTAAGTTGTTCTAAGCATTCAAGGTGCTAACAATTAAAATTCTAGACAGCTCTTCCGAAGACTAGTATAAGAGAAGAGAGTCCCTAACTCTTTAGATGAGGCTACCAAAATCTTGATACCAAACCAAGTAAGTGTAAGAACGGAAGATCACAGACTTGCTCAGAACACAGACACAGAAATCCCAAACAAAGTGTCAGCTATACAGTATATATATATATATATGTTCACACAAGAAATGCAAGGTCAGAATAACATTTAAAACAATTTTAAAATACCCCTTTAACATAAGGAGAACACTCAAAATTCACCTCAACAGACGCACAAAAAACATGTATTAAAGTTCAGTACCTGTGAACAGATAGCATAAAAACTAACAAAGTGCGTCCTTCCTTGGTCTGTTAGTGTCTATTTGTAGTCTACCACAGACATCGGGCTTAATGACCAAGTGTTGAAAACATTGTGACGTTTGCTCTTCTGTGATCAGAAACAAGGTCAGGATGTCCCCACTCACCACTCTCATCAGCCTTTTACTGGAGGTGCTACCCGGGGCAGTAAGACAAAACAGATCAATAAAGGTAGCAATTAAAAAGGAAAAGCAAAAGTCTCACTATTTACAAACGGTACAGTTGTCTACATAAAAAAGAATTTACAGATAAAGTGTTAGTACTAATAAGAAAATTTGACAAATTTGCTGAATACAAACAATACACTGAATTTAAAGTCATCTTCAATCAGTAAGAGTTAAAAAATGAAAATAGATGTGGAAGACCACATAAAAAATTAGAAAGCCTTATTGGAGGCATTAGCAAATACCTCAGTAAATGGAGAAATACATCATGTTCATGGACTCAGAGACTCCATTTTTTCCCCTAAACTCCAGACTTTATTTGGAGCTCACTGGTGTTTCCATTTACGTGGTCCTGCTGTTCCAGGATCCAGTGCAGGGACCACACTGCGTTTGGTTTTGTCTCCTTAGTCTCCTCTGGTCTGAGTTTCTATTCTTCCATTGTTACTCGTGACCTTGACAGTGTAAGGAGGTCAGGGGCTTGTGCATCACCCCTGGGTTGGGGTTCATCTGCTGCTTTTCTCACAACTGGACTGACAGTGTGGGATTTGGGTGGGAAAGTCCCCTCCTGCTCCCTTCCAGTTGGGGGCATGTGAAAACCCCAGGACATTCCCCCGGGATTTGTAACCTGGCATCTGATGAACAGCCAAGAGGCTTGTGAGCAGAGGGAGGGCGGGTGAGCTGAATGGAAATGAACCCAGAGAGGTAACAGAACAGCAGGGCGCTGAGATCTTCGAAGCTGTTGGAAACACTTTACTCTTGCTGCAGTGAGGAGACACTGGAAGAATTTGAGCAGAGAAGTGGTGTAGTTTGATTTCCATTTTACAAGAAGCGCTGTGGCTGCTGCATTGAGAATAAGCCCTAGGGGTCAAGGGTAGGGACAGAAAGACCAGTGAGGAGGTTATTGCATTCATCTAGGGTGACGGCTTGGACCCAGGTAGTAGGAGTAAAGGTGGTGAGAAGGTACCAGATTTTGGTGATATTCTGACAGTAGGGTCAATAGGATTTATTGATGGCTTAGATCAGGACTGTGAAAGAAAGAGGAGCCTGAGATGATTTCATGGTTTCTTCCGTTTCATAGTTAGGTTTAGAGGATGTCTAATTATGAGGCACTTATGACTCCTCATCTTGTTGGTTTTGAGTCTGATGCTGGTCTTTGTCACATCTGTTTCCCTCTGTCATCCAGAAATGTGATGAGTGTGGCCAGCGACAGACCTAGTGACATGATGTTGGCTTTCTTCTATTGTCATTTTTCTGTAAACCACCACTTTTGATTAGATTTATTCAATCATTTTTTAATCCATTTGTGTCTTCAAAAATCAATATTGTATGAGATCGTGTCTCCTTATAATACTGTAAAGATGGAAATGAGATTAGGCCAGTTAGTGTGACTTTTGTTCATTGAACCCATCCTGAATGCTGGTGCCAGTGTTTCTTTTTCTTTTTCAAGTGCAGACACACACAGTACCTTTATAATCTATTCTGGAAAACATTCTCGGGATGCAAGTTAAATATCTCTGATCTGTACTTTACAAAAGAAATGTAGAATATGCAAATTGAATGACATTTGTCCATCTGTCCTAATATCCCCTGTTCCTCAAAGGTCATAACCAGGTCAGTGATTCATTTGCAAAGACTTTCATATTTTCTGAACATAATTCTGTATGAGCCAGGAGACTAAGGATTTTGTACAGTGATTTATCTGTCCTGGGTTTTGAGTCTCTTCTGCTTCTTGAAAGAGAAGATCATAGGCAAACTCCAAAAAGCTAAAGAACCCCGAACACAGGGGGAGGTGCCTTTACCGTTAGGGGAAAACAATTAATGACAGACATTTCTCGTGGGAAACCATGGAGGCCAGCCAGAAACAGGACCCTTTTCAAATGCCAAAAGGTAGAGTTGTCATCCGGGAATTCTTTATCCGGAGAAGAGGTCCTTCAAGGATGAAGAAGAAATAAGGACCTTTTCAAATGAAGGAACATTAAGAGAGTTTGTCCCTAGCAAAGCTACTGAAATGAATGATTAAAAGCAGCTCTTGGAACAGAGAGGAAATGATAAAAAGAAATCTTGGAACATCAGGAAGGAAGAAAGCACGGTAGAAAGAATAGAAATACGGGTACACGTGACAGAATGGACTCCTGGACTCTTCTCAATTATGTCGGATGATAAAGCCAAAGATACTCATGTGGGTGGATGACATTAATGACACGTAGTGAATGGCAGCACTTTCTAATTGATAATGTGTGCAGGCTGTACTTCAGGTTATATTTGACCAAATCTTATGGTAGATTTGGTACCCAAGTCATAGGGTGTTTAGAATTACACAGTAATTCCTCCCTTAGCACAGCTGTCATCATTTCAGCCACTACTGCTCAGCATGCCTTCTTTGAGACAATGGGTGTTACGGAGACACTGAAGGCTACGTAAAACTGCTTTGAAGAAAAACCCTCAATTTGAAGATACATTCCTCTCTAAATAAATGACATTTCTAAACCTACATGAAGTGCTAATTCTAGGCTTTACCTCACCTAAATAAATACGGTTTAAGTGTGTCACACCATGTCCAACACAATCTTGCCTGACCAAGTAGAACAAACCAGTAAACACAAAACTGCTTCTCTGGTAAACAGTTTTGACCAAAGTGAAAAACCAGTATCAGTCACTGAAAACCACAAATCAAGATCATTCTGGCGTTCCACACTTAGAAGTATCCTTTACCATTGCTTGAGTTTAAAATTTAGTCTGAAAATGTGCACAGCAGATTTGCCACGCTGCCCAGAGCAGCAGGGTAACCAGGGTTTCTTGCTGGAGTATTGATTTTGACTCCTCAGTAAATTACACTTGTGAATGTCAAGGTTAGTAACTTTTAATGGTTCATTCAGTTGGTTACCACTAAGCGGCCCTTAATCATGCATTCCAGTGGAAGTTTAGGTAATGGGGCTTCACATCCAGAGCCCTTCTCTCCTTGGATTGTTTTATGGCTCCTCGAGATGGTCCTTGTGGCTGAATTTGAAAAATTACTTGTCACATTGGACATGGTTGACCAAGCCAACCTGATCCTGGAGCAGAAACAGAAAACCTGAGTTACGGCAGGAGGAACCTGCCCCCAGGCACCAGGCAGCCTCCTTGGCGGGGCGCCACCGCCGCCGCAGTCACAGTCACTTCAGGGGCTGTTCTGTCCTCAGACCCGCCTCCACTGCCCCTCTTTTGTTCGTATTATTTTTGTGCATCCGGTTGGTAAACTACTGCCCAGTGTGAAAAAACAAAAACAAAAACCAGGGGGGAAAGCTACAGGAACCACATCATCTATGCCAATTAGTTACTTTAAAGGCTTTTAAGAAAAGGGGGAAACAGTAAAGAGGAAAGGCAGTCGGTGACATTTCGCTGTGCCAGAGACCAGCACGGGACGCTGGTACGCGTCTGCGGCAGAGTGCAAACCGGGGGCCTGGGGACACGGGAAAACATATGTGTTAGCGAAATGTCGATTCTGGAATAAGTACCTTTAAAAACTCTGTCCTTGTCTGTGAATGAAATCTCAAGTTAGGAGCAAGTTCTCAGAAGGATTATACAGAAGCAGCAATGTTCTTACCACAGATTAAATACAGCAGGACACGTTCCCTTCAAAAAATAAAGGACTTCTAGATTAAGTCCTGTTGTCTTAAAATACCACCCACTGCACATTTTCTTTGTCAGGAGGAGAGCGCAGCTTGGCAGAGTTCCAGCTCATCATGCCTCCCATACAGGAGCTTCTTGTGGTTGAGCCAGAAACTCCTGCTGGTGTCAGTTAAACGTTTTTAAATAAATACACTCCTACTTTTGAGACACCTGTTTTATAGGCTTCTCATACTTTTAGCTTTAAAAAAGAATACAAAACTAGTCTAATAGTATACAGTATTATTTAATATGTTGGCTTAACGCTTTAAAATGACTGGGTTTAAAAAATAATCCCAGTGACAGTGACTTAACCATTTTTCTGACTTGAGGTTCTGTAAACGGTGTAGAAATTTACATGTTTACACAAATGCCGAGTCAATGAAAACGTCTTTAAAATCAAAACATTGAAAATCCTAATCTTACAGTCCATAGCAAAAAGGCTTTCTTGAATATGGGTTACAATGAAAGGCTAAAGTAATCCGTGCTCGGAGCACGTCAGTCACTGTGCGACTCAGCACTGAGCCAGGTGGTGCTCATCTCTCAAGATTCGGCTTCACCGCCCCTTTGGAACCGTTTTCAACCAAAGGCAGTGTGGAAGGCAGAGAAGGCCCTCCGCGCGGCTGCTGGTCCTCGCTGTGCTTCGTGCCCCTGGAAGGCCACTTCCGCATCTGTAAATGGAAAAGACCAGGCCACGTGGCCCCAGAGGACTTTCTAGCTCTGCTTGTCAGGGGACCCAGCTCCGCACTGAATGCGCAGCACTGATGTTGGAGGCGCTGTAAATGAGCCCGGGGACGGCACTGAGGGGCGCTTTGGGCCTCCCCACCGCTGGGCCCCCTGCACGCTCTGCCCTCTTTGAAGTCCCAGCCGGACAAGCGCGCTGCCCAAGCACGGAGCGGAGGCTCTTCTGTCATCAGCCTCACAACATGTGTCCGAAATACTGTTTTCCAAAGTTACTTAGATTATTTCCTGTCTTCCCTGCCCACTTTATGTGTTACGTAATTCATTTACAGTCCAGTTAGGTTCCTCTGTTCCTGTCTGTGTTTCGTTTTTTCCCTGTCTGCTGAGTGGTTTAAATTATTTTGTGTGCGTGTGTGTATGGGAACCTTGTCATGGTTGTACAGGCAAACTGTAGAAAAGGTGCACCCAGAGAAGTGCCACACCCGCCTCCCTGTCCCCACTTTCCCTCTCGTTAAAGATGTTTCTCACAGAGGTATGGGTTATTTTGAAACTATTTTATGCACATAGTGTAGACTGGAACTGAACAAATAAGGAAATGCGTTAGGATAAGGAGACCCAGATTTCTCACTGTCGGAAAGAAGTTACAAACAAGGAAAAGAAAGAAGGCGTGACTAAACCCTATGGTGTTGGATTGGAATCGGAGGAGTCAGTATGAACTCATGGTTTCTAATATCTATAAAGATAGATACAAACATGTACATGGGTACACAGAGGTGTTAGTGTACGTACGTGTGAGTACACTCTCTGTCTGCTGAGAAGGCATGGAAGCAAAGACAAGCAGCAGCAATGAGTAAATCTAGTGCCCAGACCTGGGCTTCTGACACCGGTCCCTGGTAGGATGAATCCTGGCATAAATGACTGATTCTAGAACTGAGGGAAGGAAAAGATAAGCCTGGAACATAAGTAAGAAAGTGCTAACAAAATTTATGAAGGCACATCAGGATGCAAGAGCTATCTTGAAGATGCTGCCCATGGCCGAATCTGGAACAGTTCTAGCAGCAAAGTAAATAATGATAGTATTGGATTATAATCTATAAAATAAAATAAATATCCATGCATCCATATTGATATAAATACTTAAATACATGGAGGAGAAGGGAAGGCTCCTCCTTACAATACAATTCCAGTTATAAATTAAGAAGTAATTAAGGAAATGGAAAGTCACCATTAAGCAAACACCTTGGTAATCATTGTTGCAGGCAAGAACCATCAACGGATGCTAAAATTAGTGGGTACAAGTAAATTAGAAAAAAGGATATTTGCATAATCTCAAAGTATTTCCCCACCAGATGATTATCAAGAAAGGCATAAAAACCTGTATGAAGAAACTTGAAAGATGCCACACCATCTCAACTGGATGATCAAGGTTAATGTCCCTAGTGATAAGAAGACACGTGACATGTCCACTGATGCGGTACGCCAACAAAGGCACAGCGCTTCAGTGGGATTTTTGCTCAAAATGTATTTCCTCAATCCAACCATTAGAAACCATCAGAGAAATCAAGTGGAGGGCATCCTGCCAAGTAAGTGACTAGTACTCTTCAGAGCTGTCAATGTCAATGTCATAAAATCAAAGACTAAAGCAGCTTGTCAAGACTGATTGGATTGTCAACCTGGGAGGAGCCTGTGGAAACACGACAACTGAATGCACTGTGGGATCCAGAATTGATTTCTGAACCAGAAAAAAAAGGACATTAGTGGGAAAACTGGCAAAAGTGAACTAAGATCTGTACGTTAGTTGATAGTATGGTATTAATGTTAATATTGTGGTTTTCATAATATGTGGTGATTGTGTAAGACGTTCTCATTAAGGGAAGCTGGTTGAAAGGTATGCAGGAACTCGACTGTTTTTTCGACTTTGCCAGAAGCCTAAAATTATTTTAAATTAAAAAGTTTTTTAATCCTGATCAAAATAAAGCAAAACCCCCTTTTTCTTGGGGTTTCATTAGTATATCTGAGAAAAAAGTCGGAGTTTTCAGAAATATTTTTCTTAATAAACAATACTAGAACAAGAGGAGGAATATTGAAAGATAATAATAATCCAGCTTACAAAGTGCACATGCTGTCAGGTCTCTGCTCGGTCCCTGGCCTTTGCCCCTGCCTCCTCCTGGCCGCCAGAGCGGTTGCCGTCCCCAGAGGATGCAGGCAGGGTCTTGATGGCCCCCGTGCTCTGCTCTGCCCTGCAGGGGCCTCATTCAGAGCAGGTTTCCATGCCTGGAACTTGGGGGCAAGGACGATTCAGGCTTATTCTGCCTTTCATCCACGCTTCTCTATTCAGGTCTAGTTTGGGTTTTGAGAGATACCCCTCTTTTCTGAAAAACTGGAGGACTGGTAGGCTGACAACAACAAATAAACGTTCAGTTGCAGTTCTAACTTTCACATGTCAGAAAAGAGAAATAACGCTGCGTGAGCGCACCTGCACAGGCCGGGTGCTGACGGCTCTCCCAAATGTTATTTGTGAGATTGGTGTCAGCTGCATTTTACAAATAAGGAAACTGAGCCTCAGAAAGGTTAAGTATCTTGTTAAGATGACATATTAAATATGGAAAGCCAAGATTTAAACCCAAATCTGTTTGACTGAAAAGCGTGCTATTTTCTTAAACTTACAGATCCAACAGAAATATACATATATATACACATTGATAACAGACACTCACGACTATATATAAAATAGATAACTAAGAAGGAGCTACTGTGAAGCACAGGGAACTATATTCAACTTCTTGTTATAAGCAATAGTAGAAAAGTATCTGAAAATGTGTGTGTTTCTGTATGTATAACTGAGTCACATTGCTGTACACCTGAAACTAACATTGTAAATCAACTCCAATACAAAATAAAATTTAAAAAACCCACTTTGAACCATTTAAAACCCCAAATGAAGTTTAAATACTGTAAACACAGTATACTCTGAGCAATAAACTTATTACTCGACTTCGAAAAGAAGAAATGTGTACACATATTTATGCACGCATGGACTATAACACCGTCACACGATGCACAGACTCAGAGCAGTAGGAGGAAGTCCCTTCAAAGCACCAGCCTCCGTCCATCCAGGTCCCTTTCGTGGTGCTCCTGTTAGCACTGAACCTTCTCAGGTGCACACTCCCCTTTCTAATTGCCTTATGACCTCCAAATTTTAATTTTATTTTAAATTTCTATTTTTTATGTTTTTTATTTCCTTTATATATCTGTTTATATTTCTGTTTTATGTTTCTGTTTATATTTCATGTCTTTTTTTTTAAGTTAAAAGGCTCAAATTCCTGTTATCATAGACAAGTTACATGTTCCTGATAAACTTCTGAAGAGCAGTTACCACGTCATGTGCTCCTTTGGGATCCCCCATGGCCTACAGCAAGGCTGAGATCTAGTGATTACTAGATGGTTCATGGTTTTCGGATTCATAGTGTCTGACATTGACCTCTGCACAGCAGCCGCCTTCTTGGCTAGCCAGCAGAGAGCTGTTACCCTCATTCTTCTCCTTGCTCCACAATTATTTAAAGTTCTGTTGCTGCCATAACAATTTACCAGAACATTCAGTGGCTTAAACAACACAAATTTATGATTTTACAGCACGAGGTCATACGTCCATCTCAGATCTCACTGGGCTGAAATCTAAGCGTTGACACAGCTGGATTTCTTTCTGGAGATTCTAGGTGCTGATCTGTTTCCTTGCTCATTTGGGAGTTGGCAGAATCAGTTGCTTTTGGCTGTAGGACCCAGGCCCTCACGGGACAGTTCCATCACCCAGGACTCCTCCCAGTACCCCTTTTAGGAACACCTCTCTCCTGCCACCAATGCTGGCAACCATGACCTCTTCTCTGTCACTGTGGTTTGGTTTGTTTGAGAGTCACGTGGATTGACTCACGCTGTCGCAGGTACCAGTACCTCGCTCTTTACGATGCGTAGTCGTCCGTTGTGTGGACACGCCGTTCGTTCACCTATGGAGGTCTCTGGGTTGTTTCCCGTTTGTGGAGATTATCAGCAAAGCTGCTGTAAACATTAGAGTACCTTTGTGTTTGTGAACAGTGTCCAGTTCTCTCGGGTAACTAGAGTGGTATTGTTGAGTAATATGCCAAGTGTGTGTTTAATGTTTTAAGAAAATGCCACGCTGTCTTCCAGAGTGGCTGTAGCATCCCACCAGTCAAGCTCAAAAGGGCCGGTTTCTCCACACCCTCACCACGGTTTGATTTTATCGGTTACTTTTTACCTGAGCCGTTCATTCGGTGTGTGATTGTAGGAGGCTTCATTTTCGTGTGCATTTCCTATGGCTGGTGGAGCTGAACACCTTTTCATGTGCTCATTGCCACCTGGATACCCTCTCCAGGGAAGTGTCTGCTCTCGCCTTCTGTGCATTTTATAAACAGTCTTCTGTCGCAGTGAGTTTTGAGTGTTCCTGTAGTTGTAGTAAGTTTTTTCTCCCAACCTGTAGCTCGTCGGTTCATTCAGCCTCTCACCCAGTGAGAGGTTCCGATTTCACTCAGGCTTTTCCTTTCGTGGGTCATGTTTTTGGTGTCCTGTCCAAGAACTCGTTGCTTAACCCCAGATCGAAGGAATTTTCTCCTTTGTGTCCTTCACTTTTTCATCAGATCTGTGATGCATTTCAGTTAATTTTTTATAAGATACAAGGTTGGGGGAGGTTCGTTTATTTGGATATGGATGTCCATTTTTTCCGATACTGTTTTTTGAAAAGTCCATCCTTTCTCTACTGAATCACATTTGCACATTTGTCAGAATTCAGCGTCCACGCGGTGGGGTCTGTTTCTGGACTCTGTTCTGCTGATCTGTGTCTAACCTTCTGCCAACTGACCTCTGGATGCCACATCATCTTGAGTCCTATAACTTTATCCTGGGTCTTAAAATTAGGCACTGCTATTGCTCCACCTTTAATTTTCTTTTTAAAAATTGTTTTGACTATTACAGTTCTTTGCCTTTCCATGTGAATTTTAGAATAATCTTATCTATATAAAAAAATCCTGCTTGCATGTTTAAATTGTGTTAAATCTACAGATCAGTTTGGGGGAACTAACGCCTTTATTCTGTTGAGGCGTCCTCATCTTTACTTTTGTCCAGCTTTCTTGAGATCTAGTTGCTGTATAACACTGTTTAAGATGTACAGTATGATTTGATACACGTTTATATTATGAAATAATTACCGTAATAAGGTTAATTTAACACACCTGTTAATTATCTCACATGGTTACCCTTAGTGGCTGTGGTGAGAACATTTAAGATCTCCTCCCTCAGGACTTTCCATCTCTAACACAGTATTGTTAACTACATTCATCACGCCGTACATTACGTTCCCAGAACTTAGGCATCTTATACCCGGGAGCTTGTACCCTTTGACCACCTTCACCCATTTCCCCAGCCCCTGGCAACCACCAGTCTACATTCTGTTTCTGTCAGTTAAGTTCTGCAAGATTCTGCACGTAAGTGAGATCATGCAGTATTTGTCCTTCTCTGTCTGACTTATTTCAGTTAGCGCAATGCCCTCAGGTTTCATCCATGTTGGTGCAGATGGCAAGATGTGCTTCTTTTTTGTAGCTGAACAGCATTTCATTGTGTGTGTGTGTGCGTGTATGCATACCACATTTTCGTTATTCATCCATTGACGTCTATTTTGCACGTCTTGGCTATTGTAAATAATGCTTCAGTGAACATGGGAGTGCAAGTATTTCTTGAGATGGTAACTTCTTTTCCTTCAGATAAATACGCAGAAGTAGGATTCCTGAATCATAGAGTAGTTCTAGTTTTAGTTTTATTTTTTTAAGGGGCCTCCGTAATGTTTGCCATAGTGGCGGCGCCACTTTACGTTCCCAGCAGTGCACGAGGGCTCCCTTTTCTCCACATCTTCACCCACTTGTTATCGCGTGTCTTTTTGATGACAGCCCAACAGGTGTGAGCTGGTGTCTCGTTGTGGTTTTGATTTGCATTTCCCTGAAGATAAGTGATATTGAACACCTTTTCATAGACCTGCTGGCCGTTTGTATCTCTTATTTGAAAAAAATGTCTATTCAGGTCCTTTGCCCAGTTTTAAATCAGATTATTTGTATCTTCTGCTATCAAGTTGTGTAAGTTGCTTGTATATTTTGAATATTAACCCCTTCTCAGATATGTTTTCTCCCATCCCACAGGCTGCCTTTTCCTTTTGTTGATCATTTGTTTTGCTTTGCGGAGCTTTCCAGCTTGACGTATTCCTTCCTGCTGTTCTTTTTATACGTTGATGCTTGTGCTTCAGTGTCAGCACAGTGATTTTAGAAAATCATTCCCAAGACCAAAGTCAAGGAGTTTTTTTCCTAGCTTTTCTTCAAAAGTTTTATGGATTTATGTCTCACATTCCAGTTTTTAATCCCTTTCAAGTTAATTTTTGAGAATAATATAAGAAAGGAGTCTACTTTCATTCTTTTGCATGTGATTATCCAGTTTTCCCAACACCATTTATTGAAGAGACTATCTCTTGCCTGTTGAGCATTCTTGGCTCCCTTGTGACATATTAGTTGACTGTATACACATGGGTTTATTCCTGCACTCTTGATTCTTTTCCATTAGTCTTTGTGTCTGTTTCTATGCCAGTACCATACTGTTTTTATTGCTGTAGTTTTGTAGTATAGTTTGCAATCAGGAAGTGTGATGCCTCCAGCCTTGTTTTTATTCCTCAAGATTGTTTTGGCTATTTGGAGTCTCTTGTGATCCCATAGAATATGGGGGATTTTTTTTCTATTTCTGTAAAAAAAAAAATGCCATTGGAATTTTGATTGGTATTGCACTGAATCAACAGATAGTTCTGGGTAGTATGGACATTTTAATAATACTAATTATACCAGTTGATGAACACAACACATCTTTCCATTTATTTGTGTCGTCTTCAGTTTCTTTCATCATTGTTTCACAGTTTTCAGTGTACAGATCTTTTACCTCCTTGGTTAAATTTATTCCCAGTATTTTATTATTTTTGATGCTATTGTAAACGAGATTGTTGTCTTCATTTCTCTTTGAAGTAGTTCATTTTTAGTGTATAGAAATGTAACTGATTTTGTATGTCAGTTTTTTTTTTTTTTTTTTATCTTGCATAGGTCTTCTCTGAGTTCTTGCATCAGTGTTTCATAGTTTCAAAATACAGGTCATTAACATGGTTTGAGAGACTTACACGTGTGTCTTTCACTTTTGAAGGGAGATGCTATTGTGAATGTTTTGCTTTTAATTAAATTTCCATTTGTTCATTGCTGTTGTGTACCAAGTGACATGACTGATTCTTGTATTTGACCTTGTAACCTGCATATTTGGTAGTTCTAGAAATTCTTTGTAGATTCCTTGCAATTTTTATGTAGACAATCTTCAAAGTGGGGCAGTTTTATTTCTTCCTTTCTAATCTATATACCTTTTATTTCTTTCTATTAACTTGTAAAAGATGTGAGGAGTGGTGATGGTGGACATTCTCCTTTCCCACCTTGGAGGGGAATTACTGCGTCTTTTACCTTCAAGTGTAATGTTAACTGCAGGTTTGTCATAGATGCTCTTTATCAAACTGAATACATTTCTCTTCATAATTTGCTGAGTTTTCATCATGAATAGATGTCAGATTTTTTCAAATCCTTTTTCTGCATCAGTTGATATGATCATGTGGTTTTGCTTCTTTCGCCTGTTGACGCAGTGGAACGCATTAATGGACTTTCAAATATTGAACCAGCCTTGGATTCCCTGGAAAGCCCCCATTAGTCATTGTGTTTTCATGTATTGCTGAGTTTGACTTGGTGATTTTTGGTTGAAGACTTTTGTGCCAATGTTAATGAGAGATATTGGCCTATAGTTTTCTTTTGTGCGTGTGTGTTACTGTTTCATGGTTTTGGTATCGGGGTGATGCGGACCTCTTAAAATTCATTGGAAAGCATTCCTTCTCTTGTTTTCTTGGAAAGATTATTTAAATTTACTGCTTTTTATTAAATGTCTGTTAAAATTTGTGAGTGAAACCATCTGGGCCGGGAATTTTGTTTTGTTTCGGGGAAAGTGTTAAACTACAGATTTAATTTTTAAAACAGTGAAAGGAATATTCAGGTTAACCATTTCATCTTGGATGACTTGTAGTAGTTTCTAGTTTTTGAGGAAATGGTCCATTTCAAACTTTTCAGATTTTTGTGTGTTACAGATATTCCCCTTACAGGACTGCTTTAAGGAAAACAGTGCGCAGCTCCATGGCCCTTACTCTGTGCTGGCACAGAACTAGGCATCTGCTGTGTTGATTTAATCTTCACAGCTACCCAAGAGATTCTGTGATTTTTTTTAACATTCTTCAATTGAAGTATAGTTAATTTATAATGTATTAGTTTCTGATGTATAACATAGTGATTGTTACATATATATAACAATATATGTATATACACATTCTTTTTCATTGTGGGTTATTGCAAGATACTGAATGTAGTTCCTTGCGCCCTACAGTAGGACTTTGTTGTTTGTCTCTTTTATGGATAGTAGTTTGTATCTGCTAATCCCAAACTCCTAAGTTATCCCTCCTCCACTTTCCCCTTTGGTGACCATAGTTTGTTTTCTATGTCTGTGAATTTCTTTCTGTTTTGTCAATAAGTTCATTTGTATCATATTTTAGGTTCCACATATAAATGCTGTCACACAGTATTTCTTTGTCTGACTTATTTCACTTAGTATGATAATCTCCAGGTCCATTCATGTTGCACAGATGGCATTATTTCATGGTCCTTGATTTCTAATGATAAATTTTTTGTCTTTTAAATCATTGTTTCTTTATAGTTATGTATCATTTTCTCTGGGTCCTTTCAGGCGTTTTTTAAATTTTAGTTTTCAGAGTTTGATGGTCTGGGTCTGGATGTTGGGGGCTTTACCCTGCTTGAGATTCAGTTAACCTCTTGAATCTGTTGCATCTTTTGTTAAAATTTGGGGAGTTTTTAGGCACTACAGTGACATGAAAGAAATTTTACAATTATCCCACACATCTCGAGACTCTATTTTTCAGTCACTTTTCTCTCTGTTGTTCAGATTGGGTACTTTCCCTTGATCTGTCATCAAGTTCACTGATCTTTCTTCTGTCACCTCCATTTTGTTATTGAGGCCATTCAGTGAGTTTTTTAAAAAAAAAAAATTGTTACTATACTTTTAGTTCTAAAGTTTCCTTTTGGTTCTTACTTGTACCTTCTGTTTGCTGACGCGAGCTTGCTGAGACCGTTGATCTCTCCACATTTTCCGAGAGTGCTCGCCCTTCCTTCTTGGAGCACTCTGCAGCGGCTGGCTTGCAGTCTTTGTCCTGTGATTTCACCTTCTGTGTCTTCTCTGTGTTGCCATCTTTTGATCATCTTTTCCCATCACTGTTGAGATTTTCCTGGTTCTTCATATGCCAAGTAATTTTGGATTGTAGCCTAGACATTTTGAGTATTATCTTATGAGACTCTTGGTCTATTTAAATCCTGTAGAGAATTTTGGTCTTTTTGGTTCAGCAGGCAATTTATAGAATGTGTCATGCTGTAGGTTCCAACCAACTTGCTGTGGGTTAAGTTTCCAATGTCAGCTTAGGTTTCAAAGCCTTTTCAGGGCTGTCCAGCCCTGTGCCCCACAGTGTCCGGTCTGGGACGTGAGCAGTGGTCAGATCCACACCTGAGAAGCCAGGGTGAGCCCAGGAGCTGACAGCCAGCTCTGCGGGGTTGCTTCCCTGCACACCTCCCTCCCCAGGCCCTCGTCCTTGCCTCCAGCTCCTTGAGATGCCCCTCTCCAGTCCTCTCTCCCCAGTCCCAGGGCTTCCTTCCCGTACTTCCTGCAACTCTGACGACAAGGAGGAGCACCGCAGGAAGCCGGGGAGAAGGCCCTTGGGAAGTCTGTACCCTCTTCCCACCTCTCTCCTCCAGCGGGAGAAGACTGCCCCTCCCTTGGAGTTTTGTGAGCCTTTAGGCCCCTGCTGTCACCATGGCCTCAAACATCAGCTGGGGATGACCTAGGGGCTGGGACACAAGACAAAAGAGGGAAAAAAAATGTGTGTTTCTCCCGTCTTCGAGCCCTTTCTGGCCCCTTGCTCCTAAAGTCGAGGGCTCTTTCTGATGTGTTCTTTTCCACCCCGGTGTCCTCTTGCATTTCAGGCTCCTTGAATCCAGGCCAGCACCCGGGGGGAGTCACGTCCAGCTACATGGTCCTGTCCCCTTCCCCTGCCCGCCTGCTGTGGTTTGCCTTCCAGGGACTTCACACGGCTCCTCTGTGCTGCTCCCAGGCTGCTGAGCTGCGGCCGGTAGGACACAGGCTGGTTTGTCTGCGTCTTAACCCAAGTTGACCTCAGGTGTTTGTTGTTTTAACCTTTGTCTAAGTTAACAGGTATTCATGGAGGTTGTGAATTATATTTACCATGACTTTGATGGACAGTTATACCAAAAATATGTTAAATACATGAGTAGTAACTGAAAGATACAGGAAGGAAAAATTAAGCTGTCTGGAAACATCCTGAAAAGGTTCACAGTGAAACAGGCCTTGTAGCCCTAATAAAAGTTTGACCACTTTGTTTGAATTCAGGGCTCTGTCGGCAATTGCTTTATGAAGAGCATTCCTGCAGCGGGGACAGTCGGGCAAGGAGGGCAGAGAGCAGGGTTGGGGAGACTTTCAAAATGAGGGAGATGTGAGCTGAGCACTGAAGAACCGGGTCAGTAGAAGTTACTCAGACGAATGGGTAACAGGCGTAAACGTGCATGGTGTGTGGACGTGCGTCAGAGCGGAAGAGACAGAAGCAGGAAGGGAAAATCTGAGTCAGTGAGCCACTTACTGTGCCTTGTCAGTGATGGCTGCAAATAGGCCCACAGGAACATGCAAAATGCTTAGAAACACGTTAGTATGGACTTCAGAAATGCAAGGTTTAGAATTTAGAACTTGTTAAATAATCAGTCTTGTGCTTTGAAGTATTCTGTTTTGCCATTCATAGTAAGCTTCTGGACTTGTTTAATTAGTTGCATTTGTAACCCTTGTTTTTACTTAATAGGAATTTCATCTTATGGCAAAATGAACAAGTGCTTTCTCTTTTGATCTAAATGTGTGACATTTGCCTTTGACTTATTTTTTAATTAAATGTTTAATTTTGAGATAATTATAGATTCACAAGCTATTCATAAGTAGTTTTTAGATTTGCAGACAGTTCAGAGAACCTGCCTACCTTTTACCCAGCTTCCCCTGGTGGTGACAGCCTGGAAACCTGTGGTGCAACCTCACAGCTGGGGCATCAGTGTTGCTGCAGGCGAGACGCAGAGCATCCTTCAAGCACAGGGCTCCCCGCCTGCCTGTGAACAGCCGCCCCACCCTTGACCCCTGGCAGCCCCTAATCTGCTCTCCATTTTTATAATTTTGTCATTTCACTAATGTTACATAAGTGGAATCATACAATGTGTAACCTTTTGTATTGGCTTTTTTTACTCATAATTTCTTGGACATTCATCAAAGTTGTCGCACATATCAGTAGTTTGTTCCTTTTTATTACTAATTAGTATTTTATGACTTAGTTTTTAGCTATATTTTGCCATTATTTGGAAAGCCGAAGTCTTGTTGCTCAGGAGTTTTTCTCGTGTGTGTATTTGCTTTGGGATTTAGACTGAGAGCAGAGCTTTGGGGCACCCTAGTCTTCCTGTAGTCGGCCCTGAAGGCTGATGAGAGAGAGAATCTTCTGGACTCGGAGACTCAGCTCCCTTACTCCTCCTGTGTCTCATAAATAGCTAGAAGTGAGGTCGGAACAGCCGCAGGGGAGTGCTGCTGGGCAGACACGTGGAGCAGCCCCGTCCGGGACACTGCCACACAGGGTGCTGGGTGACCAGGGAGCCGCCTGTCCCGGCAGCACCCCGCTCGCCTCCCAGCCCAGCCCCAGGGCCCTTGCTCGCTCGTCTGGGGCATTAGTGAGGCTGTAGCTGTAGGGCCAGAATCCCAGCCCCTAGCACGAGGGGGCAGATGGAGACTTCCCGCCTCTCAGTTGAGTGAGATAAGTGTGGGACCTGATTCTAAAGCACGGTAAACGCTCACCTGTGGAGCCCAGGTCTCATTCCAAGCAGAAATGAAGGGATGAAGAAGTGAATACATAATTGCATCGCATATAGTGTTTAAATTAGCTATAATAATACCTGTAAGCAGTAAAATTAGTAAGATCCAAAATACCATTTTAAACTTTAATATGAGTGCTGTCTCCACATTGGCAAGTCAGAACTCCGGCTCTTTGGATTTTCATTTGAGGAAAACTAGAGAACATGGATATGCAGTAATAATAACTGTATGACCGTCATGCAGTTACCCACGTGGCGCGCTGTGTATTATTTTAGTGTAAGTAAATGCTCTGGAGGAAGAGGGAAAAAAAGGATGTTAGAGACTTGCAGACACTTAGCCAGGGCTGGCGTTTATCCTGAAGTACGGTTAACGCTTGACCAGGGGCTGCTGACCTGTCCTCTTGCCGATGGCAAATGTAACATGAGGAATCTTCAGCAGAAGTCAGTCACTTCATTATCTCCCTTAGACAGTGTTCTCATGCTGATCTAAAGAGGTTTGTGCATATTTTAACTATTTTTCACATAGTGATTGTCTTTAAGGAGTAATATAAAAGTTAATGAGTAAAGAATATCCACCGAATAAATCTACCCAGTAATCACAGGCACTTAAAGAAATACGTGCTTTAATGTGAGCACAGATTTTACTTGATTAGTGCTCTGTTTCTCAATTCAATTATCAAATTTAGGGCAAATCTAAGTCAAGATTTTTGACTGACATATTCAATAGGATTTGATTGGGGTGCAGATAATGACCCAGTGTTTTAGTATGACTGTAAGTGTTCTGATCATAGTTATGGTATAGACTCTGCAAGCGGTTTTTAACTTCTTATCTTTCATATGTAGATAGTTTCTTAATAAGCTATTATAATAAATAAAATGTACCTAAATATATAAAGCGTACTTCCTGCTTGCCTAAATACTGTGCACGTGGACTCTGACCTCTTGTGTATACACACCACAGTCAGCTCACTACAGACAGGTAGGCAGCAGAGATGGATAATGGACACCCAGAAATGTTCATTATTGTCACTTACTGTGACCACTTACTACTGCTGATCAGTGGTTAGAGTAAGAAAAGAGTGAAAGAGAAAGGTGGGTGCTCCGGGCGACTGGGCTTGGGGTCCAGCGTGCACTCTGTGTCTGGGGCTCTGTCTGGCTCTCCACGCCGGGGTGCAGGGGACGGTGGGTTTTAGAGCTGTTTGGACCTGCATTCAGGTGCCACTCCCACCACCCAGTAGCTCTGTGTCCTTGGGCAGGTTGCCTAACCTCTTTGAGCCTCATGTTTTGGTGGTTAAAAAAAAAAGATTTATAAAACAGGTAGTCATGCAGGTTAAAGGAAGTTATGAAGCATCCGGCACAGTGCCTAGCACACAGAAATCTGTGCTTTGGGGGAGAAATGTAAAAAGGAATCCTACTGTCCATAGGTAGGGCTCTCCTAGAAAAATGGGAGAGTCCTTGTGTGCTTACCATTCTAACATACGTATAATCCCAGAATTAGATGTAAACATTCACTTGTTTTGCTTCTCTAAAATATCTTTATGAGTTTTGTAAAATTACCTGCTTAATTTCTCTAAAAAGCTTTACCTTACTAGGACACATTACTGTACTTATAAAAGGGGGAAAAAATCCAAAGCAAATATAATCTGAAAGTTTCCAGATTTCTAGAAGTTAAAATGTTGGTGACAGGTGGATCTGTTTTAAGCCTGCGTTCTTTGATTCCAGCAGGAAAGGAAGGACAAGAAACCCTGGGGCCTGAAGCTCGGGCAGATGAAGTGGGACACACAGGTACTCTCTCTCGTGTCTTTGCACAAGGGCCTTGTGTCGCTGGTGTTCGCATTTGCGAGTCCTGAATTCAGTCTATTCCCTCCTCTTCTATCTTGCCCTCCTTAAATGTTTAAGTATCTAGGCATACGGTACACTATACGAAAACTTAGATGTTTATACTCTTTAAATACAGTGTGAGATTACAGATGCATGTAATACGGTAGATTTTCCATCCATCAGGATGACAAGTATAATCTACAGATAATCCCCAAAATAAGTGTTTAAATGATCATTTAAACTTCCATCAAAATTTTTTTACCATAGATATAGAAATACAGATCTAAATATTTTGAGTTTCGTTATTAGTTACCAGGATCTACATCGAATTGCCCACAAGACAGAAAGCAGAAGAGAGAAGAGTAAGCAAATGCCCTGGGTTATCTGTAAACCAGGAGACGGTCCTGAATGGGGGTGGGCTGCACAAACGAGTCGCAGCGAACAAGAGAATAAAAACGTTTTCTTGTAATTCTGCGATTGAAAAAGGCCAAAATGAAGTTGAATTATAGTAAACAAGGAAATCTGCTTCTAGGTGACTAAAAGTACATACTCCCTGAGACTTAAGGCTTTTCCTCTAAGTGGATTCAGATCAGATTTAAGAAGCAAAAGAGTGAAGTGCAAAACCTAAACCCGTGTCTTGCCTGTGATGGTGCCAGACACTTCCTCTTGTGTCTCGTGAGTCAGCCAGAGCTCATAAATGTAAACTTCAAAAGTAAATGCCAAATTAGTAAAACATTTCCTCAAAATACTGTACTTAAAAGTATCATATTTTGTATATTCAGTCGTAGATTAGATATTTCTGTCATATAGTTTTAGTTAAATTTTCTGTTTTTCTTCTCTTCTTTAGTTTAACATTTTCTTCACAGTACATTTTAGGAATATTCCACAGAACCTTATAAATTATATTTTGTTGTTGTGAGATGAGTACGTTTCATAGTAATGTGTCAAAAGTAGATTTTCACCTGTAATACAGGCATCAGTGCTGCCGTGCTTGTCAGTCAGTTCTACAAAACAAAGGGTAACTGGAGGTACAGTCCCGATGAACTGAATAATAACGGAATATGTGATCATGTACAGGGCCTGCAGCCTAAGATTCTGTGTTCTGCCTTCAACCTGGTTGTGTTGAGCTTGCGTGAATAATGTGTTCAGGTATGCTTGTCAGCAAATATTTGTCTGGCTAACTGACACAGTCTATAAAATATTTAAACTGGATATTTGTTATTAGTAAAACAGTATGAATGAACACCAAGGAATGCTGTTTTATTACTCTCGTATTTAATGTTAAAATTTGATGACACATTACCAGAGTTACAGAAGATTGTTTTGCCCTTTTAGGCAACATGCCATCAAAAAAGCCATTCCCAGTTCCACGTTTACAGTGTTTTTACCTCGCAGTTTGCTCTTCACCACGAAAATGAATGAATTCTTTCAGTTTTGAGCGCTAAGTAAGACATAATTTCCACCCCCTCCACCCCGGCAGGGTCACAGCTGGAAGGGAGAGTAACTTGGTATCAGCCAGAGTCGCCCCTGACTCGAGGGTCCCCACCCACAGGAAGGTGGTCCCTCTGCGCCGTCTCCCTGGAACGTGGGGAGAGAGGGCCAAGCAGACATTGAATAAAGCCCTGATCAGCACAGGTTCCAGCAGAGGAGGACAGAATCAGACGTCTGCGCCTTCCAAGCAGCTACACTGTTAAATTATGCTTAGCCTTTGCTATTGTCACTTCCTTGATGTCTCAGGAGTAATGTGCTGATGGTAACAGAACTGTGGGACAGAGGCCACCATCACCAGCTCAGGACTTTGCCAGGGCCTTTCTGTAGCTGACTTCCTCCCGCAGCTTGTGACCTGAGGAGCACTGTCGTCATGGCTTAGTATTCAGAGAGTGGAAGATTGTCCCCAGATGTCCTTTGTTCCTCTGAGGACCCCTTGTTCATATGGCTAATCCTTGTACAGAGTTTCAAAACTGGGGGAGAAAGGCAGGGAGAAGGCTCAGGCCACTTTACTCTGATGGAAGTGAGACACTGACAGCTAGATAAAAATCCTAGTCTTTATATTAAACGTTTGTCTCTCTGAGCTTGCTTCCTCTAATTTGTGATAAAAACCCTCTAATTCTACACTTGGATAAATTACTATAGTCGTGTGATTCTGTGCTTGGACAGTTATCTCTGAGTGGCACATCTGAAAGAAAACCAGGTTTTCACTATATGCTTCTGTGTATTTGCTCACCTCCCTCATATTTAAACACCGAAGTTTAGGAATTTTGATCAGGAATTTTGCTTTATAATTGACCTTTTCACAGCGCGCACTTCCCACGCTTTAACTTTTATGGGCCGAACTGCAGGCTTTCCCATCTTAGCTTGAGATTGGCCTGGTAAATGCAGGTTCGTGGAGGCAGTGTGCTTTAGTTGGAAAGAGCCCAGAGTTTGCTACTGAACATTAATGCTGAATCGCCTGCTCGAGTCATTGTTCACCTTGTAGGGCTGCTTTGAGGGAACTAGGTCACAATTACGTGGCACTCAGCGTGCGCGGGTCCGGGGCTAAGCGCACACTGTGTTAATTCATGTAACCCTTACAGCCCCCGAGAGGTCCTGTTACTGTTACAACACACTGATTGTGTGTTGCCTCACAAGCTTCTGATGGGCAGACACAGTTTTTCATGCCAAGTGCAAGCCCAGCGGACCCGTGAAAGGTGCAGGCCCACTTACACGCGGACGCTGCCCGTGGCGACACTGCAGCGCATGCAGTCGGCGGCTGGCTGAGCCCCAGGGAGCGGGGCCGCCGGCCTGCGGGCTCCACCTGGCTTTCACTGCGCGGGAGGGGGGGTGGGGGGTCGGCGCCCCTCCCCCACGCGTTGTTCAAGGGTCAGCTGTAGCGACGGCCTAATTTCTGGGATATTAAAAATGACATTTTTAACATCCCTCTTACATTTGAAATCCATACCAGTTTAATACCAATTCATTTTTAAAATATGACTAAGCTCTTCTTTAAGAGTCAGAAATGGTACATCGTACTGTCTACTCCATGAACTCATTTCTCCATTCTGCATAGCACATAGAATTTGATGCTAACATAGTGTGTATTTCCCTGCTTGAAGGTATTTTGATCAACTATCATTTCTTTGCAAGAAAAACGTAAATAAACTGTAATTTGTTTCTCTTTAGTTTCCAGGGACCATATGGCTTTTAAGATTAAGAAAAAATTATGGATTGATTTATCCTATAATTATTAATACTACACAATTGATCACAATATACAAATTTTAATAAATACAGTTGACCCTTGAACCACACAGGGGTTGGGGCCCCTACTCTCTACACAGTCAGAATCCTCGTACAACTTACAGTCAGCCCCTGGGATACACGGCTCCTCTGTGTACGGGCCTCCCCGTCCAGCCATGGACCAGCCGCGGACCGTGTTGTGCTACAGTATTACTATAGAAAAAACCCTCGTGTAAGTGGACCCTTCAGTTCAAACCTGTGTTTTCAAGGGTCAACTAAATCTTAAAGAAAAATGTTACTGGACATGAGATCAAAGTAGCTGAAGTATTCCTCAGTTAGCTCATGTATCAACAGTTTAATATAACTTATTCCAGAAGAAAAAGTGTTCCGCATTGTTTCTGTTTTTTGTTTAGCTCTGAGATAACCTTTTTCTCATAAATAAGATGAAATACATTTTTCTTATAAATAATTTATTCAGTACTTTACTTATCTTTAGAATTATATTCAAAGAGTTAATGGTTTTCAGCTAATAAGATTATTTTTAATGTCTTGTCAACTGACACTTCTATTAAATTCTCTTTCATTTTTGCTGAAAGCAAAAATCCAGAGCCACCTAATTTGCTCAAGGATTTGTTTCCCAGTCACCAGAACCATTCACTCCCTCAGTTCCTGGGACATACCAGAAAGTTTTACTGATACCTCCTTAGCAAAGGACCAAGGATGCCTGTTTTGGCTCTTTTTTCCCCTCATTTAGAGGCACCTTGTCTAACAAGTTCAGAACTGGTTGGGGATATTGAAATCTTGCTAATTTCAGTACCTTTTGTCAGTACACTTTTTATAAAAATTCTTTTATCTTAACATGTGAACTAACTATATTTTGATCAACACTTTAGAGCAATAAACTTAGTTCATTCAGTTTCTGGAAAATTTGCACCTAAGAACCTTACAAACCAAACCAGTTGTCACTGTTGTACCAATCAGCCAAATCAGACTTTCTGTCAGAAAAAAAGTGTGTGTCCATCTTTCTAATTCAAGTAAATGTGTTGATACACATTTTGAGGAATTTTATAAAAAGTTTTTCTATGAAGAATATATAAATTATAAATAATGAGGAATATGTGAAGTATAAATACAATTTTAAATAGATTATTCAATATGAGATTAAGATTATTTAGATCTAATTTTTTTTAAGTTATAAAAATCTGTCTCCAGATGAATACCTTTACTTATTGAATATGCAAGATTCGTGTATGAAATACAGACTATGTATATAATTCTGAAAAATGTATACTATTTAAAACATCAATATTCCACCACCTAGTTTTATATATATAAAACTATATATATGTAACTATATATATAATTACTAGGCTATAGAAAATATAAACATTTTAAAAGTGGAGACTTTAGTTGAAATAAATACTTTATAATATAATATGATAAAAAATATTTTTGAGTGTCTTGTCAAATCTGCATAGAAGCGATTAAGAAATGACATAAAATATAAATTTCATTCGTGAGTTTAATCTAGTTTAGCCTGAATATTTGAAGTTGCTGTGAGCAGACTCAGTGACACAGACCTGGACTGTCCCAGCCATTCAGAAACGCTGACTGTTGGAGCTCACGACATATCCTAGGAGGAAGTTTTGAGAGACTCTGATTTGCTCTCACCAGGCTCCTGAAGAGCAGTGACATTTTTTAATAATAATTCGGGAGTGAGTCAGGCGAGGTCATCGAAGGAAAATGACCTCAGTCCCTCCGGCCGCACCATACCGCTGACTTCACAGCGTGTCAGGGGGGCAGAGCATCCCCACCTCAGCTGCAGGGTAGACATCCATGTGAACAGGAAAGGCTGGGAGCCTGCAGAGCTCGTGCGTTGCCTTGACCCACCTGTAAGGAGGGTTTTCCCCAGTCAGTATTTTGAATCTTTGTCCTTCGGCAGCCTGGAGGCTTTTCCAGTCCAGGGCAGTGCGCTGTGTCAGCATAATGGTGGGAGGGAGGGCTAGGCCTCTTCTTTCTTTAAGTTAGAGCAGAGGACTGTGAGCCCGCGGAGGGAAAGCACGAAAACCCTCGTGCATCAGTCCTGCCCTGCGACTCAGCAGCACGGAGCTGTCTCCTCAAAGCGAAGACGCGCCTTCGTCCTCGGAACCTCCCAGCTCCAGGGGGAAACGCCTCTCCTCAGCCCCGCCCTTTCACACTTACTGAGGCAGAGGTACCGAAACAGCCCTGCTACTATCTGAATACCAGTGGGGAGAGGAAGTGGTTGCATCAGTTTGATGCTCTTTGACTCCCATTAGAAATCATTCTAACTATTAAAGCTGTTATTGCATAACAGCTTCAGAGTGGTTCGTCATTCAGACACTGGTTCCGATCTCAAGAACAGCTCTAAGTAATAGGGTGCGGTAGGTTGCTAGAAAGCACTGAGGTTTGAGAACTAAGTCTTTCTCTTTTCCTTCTTTCATTGCTTTCTCATCGAGAAACTAAGAATTCAGCCAGCCTTCCCTGTGTCTTGTTCATGAGTAAAATGGAATAGAAGAACAACTTGAAAGCTTAAAAGGGATATTGTGAAAACGTCAAGACTTTTTTATAATACTTTAAATTTCTGAAAACAGACATCTTAATAGATTACAATAGAATGGGTAAATTTTGTTTTTAATAGTCAATAAATATTTCCTGCAAATTCAAGAACAATCTTGTATTCTCGCAAGATTATTTAGAAGAATGATGTAACAACTTGGCAGTGAAATCGCTGTTTATGAAGGATGCATTTCTTTTAGTAAAAGATGACGAATGCGACTCAGATGCAGAGAATGAACAAAACCACGACCCTAATGTTGAGGAGTTCCTGCAGCAACAAGACACTGCTGTCATCTACCCCGAGGCGCCGGAGGAGGACCAGAGGCAGGGGACGCCTGAGGCCAGCGGCCACGATGACAACGGTAACTGGAGCTTCTCGGTCGCTCTGTTTCCATCTCTAAAGGATTATTACTTCCATCCCTCCATGTGCGAGCCCACTCTGCTGCAGGGAACATCTTTGAAAACCAGAATATATTGCAGGTGGCTGTAGACAGTGATCTCTTTTATTGAAGTACCATCAGTTACAGTGGGTCAATTTTTGGTGTCCAGCACAATGTCCCAGTCATGCATATGAGAGTGATCTCTTTAACCAGTGGACCCTTGTCCGTGGTAACAGTATAGGGTTATATTAGTGGCATCTTGGGTGTGTGGTGTGATGCCACTGCATGGGAAATGCTTAGAACTGTGCCTGGATGTGGATCTCCATTCACTTACACATCAGCAAGTAGCAGGGACAGAATTCAGGATGATCCTTTCTGCCCCTTGATTCTTCCACTGTGCTTCTTGCAAGAGAAGCATGGTTGTCTGGTTCAAAATGTACCAATTTGGAGACACATGGTTTCTCTGTATCTACTTTAGTCCACTCTGCTGCGAACAGCCAGTGTATAAAGAGTGGTAAATGTAGTAATAGTGTGCCCGTGCAAAAGTAGGCTGTCATTCTGCCTTCCGTGCGCTAGAAACAGATGCAAATAGCATGCAGATATTCCTGTAAGAAATTTTATGCAGTATTTGTACCAAGAACTAGGAAGTTACTTGGAATGTCTGAGGATACTTGAAATATTAAGATCCTAAAACTAGGTTGGTTTTTCCAAGGTTCCCAGTTACATGGACAGATCTAGCTTAATACTCAAATAATTGATTTTTTTAAAGACTTTTCTAGCACAGCTTTAGGTTTACAACAAAATTGTGTGGAGGTACAGAGATACCCCACATACACTTCTGCTCACACACACACATGGCCTCCCTGTTACCAACATCCCTCAGCAGATGGTACTTTTTTGGCCAAGGATGAACCTACATGGACACGTCATTATCACCCGAAGTTCACTCTCAGTGTTGTACACTCTGTGGGTTTGGACAAGTGTGTGATGATGTGAGGACGTCGTTATGATGCACACAGGACATTTTCACTGCCCTGGAAATCCCGTGTGCTCTACGTGTTCATCCTTCCTCCCCTCCCCTCACCCTGGCAGCCACTCACATTTCTATGTCTCCATAGTTTTGTCTTCTCCAGAATGTCTTATAGTTGGGACCACACAGCATGTAGCCTTTTCACATTGGCTTCTTTCACATAGTCATAGGCATTGACGTTTCCTCCATGTCTTTGCATGGGTTGATAACTCAGTTCTTTTAATTGCTGAGTAACATTCCATTGTCTGGATGTAGCATATTTTATTTATCCATTCACCTACTGAAGGACATCTTGGCTGCTTCTGAGTTTTGGCAATTAGAAATAAAGCTACTATAAACA
Organism: Camelus ferus; assembly: GCF_009834535.1. Classification (NCBI taxonomy): domain Eukaryota; kingdom Metazoa; phylum Chordata; class Mammalia; order Artiodactyla; family Camelidae; genus Camelus; species Camelus ferus. The sequence continues at coordinate 19,171,662 of NC_045730.1, forward strand.
TTCATATACAGATTTTTGTCTGGACATAAGTTTTCAGCTCCTTTGGGTAGATACCAAGGACCACAATTGCTGGATCATATGGTAAGAGTGCACTTAGTTCTAGAAGAAACTGCCAGACTGTCTTCCAGGGTGGCTGTAGCATTTTGCATTCCCACCAGCAGTGAATGAGTTCCTGCTGCTCCACATCCTCACCCACATTTTCTGTTGTCAGCATCCCAAGTTTTGGCCATTCTAATAGTGCGTAGTGGTGTCTCATTTTAATTTGCATTTCTCTGATGCAGTGTTATGTGCGGCATCTTTTCATACTTATTTGCCATCGGTATATCTTCTTTTATGAGATGTCAAAGCCTTTGGACCATTTTTTAATCCAATTATTTGATTTCTTATTGTTGAGTTTAAGAATTCTTTGTATAAATTTTGGATAACAGTCCTTTCTCAGATGTGTCGTTTGCAAATATTTTTCCCAGCCTGTGGCTTGTCTTCTAATTCTCTTGTTGCTGTCTCTCACAGAGCAGAACATTTTCATCTAACAAAGTCCACTTATTACTTGTTTCATGGCTCATGCCTTTGGTATCTGAGCAGGCATTACCATATCCAAGGTCATACAGGTTTTCTCCTGTTATCTTTCATGAGTCTTACAGTTTCATACTTTACAGTTAAGTCTGTAATCCATTTTGAGTTAATTTTTGTGAAGGGTGTAAGGTCTGTGTTTACATTCAGTTTTTGTATGTGGATGTCCAGCTTGTTGAAAAGCCAGCCTGTGCGCTTTTGTCAAAGATGAGCTGACTGTACTTGTGGGGATCTCCGTCCAGGCTCTCTGTTCGGTCCCACTGATCCACTTGTCTGTTCTCTCACCAGCACCACACTGTCTTGATTTCTGCAGCTTTACCGCAGGTGAGCCTTGGAGTCAAGCAGTGTCCGTCTCCAGCTTCATTCTTCACCTTCAGCCTCATGTTGCCTCTTCTGGGACTTTTGCCTTAAACTTTAGAATGTTTGTCAATTTCCATAAAGTAACTTGCCTGGGATTGCTTTGAATCTATAGATCAATCTGGGAAGAACTGACATCTTGACAGTATCATGTCTTCTTATTCGTGAACATGGACTATCTCTCTATTTAGTTTTTTAATTTTCTTCATCAGAGTTCTGCAGTTTTCTTCAAATAAATCTTATACACATTTTGTTAGATTTATGCCAAAGTATTTCAACATTTTGGTGCTAAGGTAAATGGTATTGTATCAATCGACTTTTAAAATTTTGAAGGAATTTGAGGAGGATGGTACAGAAAACAAAACAGATTCCATTGCAGAGAGTCAGCTGTACCTTCCTTAAATCAGGAATCAGCTAAGGAAACGAGCAGAAAGGGAAGTTTCACTCCAGAACAGTTAGGATTTCTGTAACTAATCTGGTGACAGAGGAGACAGAAGTAGGGTACCCTAGAATTGTTCCTCCAGTGTGGCAAGAGGACACATTTCTGAAGACGATAGGTGACTACCCCTGGGGACGCTGCCTTTCAGCCTCACACCCCGTGGATCTACTTGCGGGTCGGCAGTCTGAGGAACTGGCTTTGTGATCCCGTAGGGCCTTACTGTTTCTACTTTTGTTTCTTGGCAGTTTAGTTCTCTTAAAGAAGATATGTGTGACATTCCACCTGAAGAAGCAATAGCTCACAATAAATATGAAAGAGAAATAGAAAATTTAAAAATACATTTGTGTATATATGTAAAATTTTTATGTAACAAAGCAGCTTTCAAAAAGCCTCAGTGAAAGAAAATAATGGAAACTAAAGCAGTGTTCCACTGCACAGATCAAATAAGGTTAAACTTTATAAAGTTCATTACTACAGATCCGTGCAGTAAAATCCCATAAAAACTGGGGCCCCAATTGTTCTGCATTAGTAAAATATTTGAATCACACCACGTTTTTAGAAGTTCAGGTGTTCGTTACTTTCAGGTGTGTGATACAGTTTAATTGCTGGTCCGGTGTTTCACAGTAGGCATTCTTCCCACCAGCAACACCTGTTTACATGTAAGCAGTGTTTGTCTTCAGAAGCGCTCAAGTTTTTAATGTTTTAATAGAATAAACATGACATCCTGCACTTCATAAGTTGTAAACAGGGAAACTTTTCCCCAACAGATTGATTTATCACAAATTCTGGTTCAGTGGGGAACAAATCAAGGGTTGTTTTTTTTAATAGGTTTTATATCAAGTAATACTTAGTCTGAAATGGTATGCTACCTACTAAATGAAGTTTAAGATACAGAAATTTAAAATGGTTTTCAAATAAGTATATTCATGGTCACAGATACATTCAAAAACTGGCCAGACATAGTTGGTTTTTTAGTAGTATTGAATTGCTACCGTAAGTTTATTATAGGAATTCTAAAAAGAAACATTTTTCCCTTATATGACAAACTTTCATTCCTAAAAAAAAAGTTTTTAAAAAAACAATAACCCAGTATTTTTAAAACAGAAACAAAAATTTTAACTTTTAACCTGTTTATTCTATAAGTTATTATGTCATATATTTAGATTTATTTTTCACTGTTTTATGTTATTGGCCTAAAGGAATAAATACCTATCTCATATGTGAGAGAACATTCAGTAGATATTGATTTATGAAAATAATAACCTGCTGTTAAACTATGAGAACTGTGTCATTTTACAGAATTATTGGTATTGTTTATTACTGAGAAGGATTAATCATGGAGGCAAGGAAGGAAACAGAATGTGATGTGAGCAACTGGCTCTCTGACCCAGGAGGATAAGCGCCTTGAGTAACGGAAGTCACAGTGATCGTGGTGCCGATAACCAGACACCTGCCGCGGTGGACTCTGGCTGCAGCCGCTGGGGCCAACTGAAATCGATGGGGCGGACAGGCAGTCCTGGCAAGGGCAGTGTCCCAGATGTTGATTTCCGACTTGCCTGTACAAATAGGAAATTGATCCTAGACAAAACAGAACGTGATTTCCCCCTAAAATTTCCTCACATGGCTAATCCAGTCCCAAAGAAGTGGGTCATGTTAGTCATCACCAACAGAGAACGCTCTGGTTCCCGTTGCCTTGCCAGTGATGACAAAGGCTGCCAACTTAAACCTGGGGGTCTTGGTGGTTTGATTTTACCATACGTTTGATCCATTTTTCAGTGCATTTAGCCACGAAGAGTCAGGTGCTCAGCCAGTTATTTACAGGCTAGTCCTGGAGTAAGACATTTAATTTATATGGACTTGAATTTCAATAATGGTAACACAACATATGAAAACGAATATACGTATGCATATGCATGACTGGGACATTGTGCTTGTACACCAGGGATTGACACATTGTAATTGACTGTACTTCAATTTAAAAAAAATAATGGTAACACATGTTTATGAAGCATTTGGAGATTGTTATGCAATTTTGTTTGGTACTCCGTTTTTCTGTAAGACATTCAAAATGAAGGTAGAGATATTTACAGTAAGATGTTACTTTGAAGAAATCAAATATGGTAATCTACTTTTAAATGATACTGATGGCCAAAGTAGTACTACATTTTAGGACTGTCAGCGATGGTTCCACATGTAAAAAATATAGTTCATTTCATGAGCTCCAGTGTATCCATAATGGTCTTATTTTCTGAAAGCTACAGTAATAGTCGTCCATATAGAACTATACAGAAAATGTGTCAGTGTGTCTCAAGAGGGAAGGGACACAAAAAATCATGCATAGGACATTAGTGGGTCCACCTGCTGGCGTCCAGTGCCCCGTATCCCCAACTCCAACCCAGCACCACACCCCTTTGGTCTGAACTCGGTCATACGGCCACACCTTCGGCAAGAGAGTCTTGGAAACGTAGTCTAACTGTGTGCTACTTACTCTCAGACGACAGTGACTGTAGTGTCACTTCCACATTTGGAAGAATGAACACACGGTAATCATGATGCCGTTGCCTCTGCAGACAGCCTCTGTTAAAGTGTGCACCCTTCCACAGGTGTGCATTTACCAGTGGCCCCCGCATTCTGACTTCACTTTTGTTTTCTTTGTCTACTTGACCATATGCAAGGGAGGAATTATGTTCTAGTGAAAGAGACACGGACCTCAGAGTCAGACAGCACACGTTGCCTCCTGACTTCATCGTTTACTGAGTGTGTGACTCTGGAGTTATTTAACCTTTTCTGAACCTCATATTTCCTCTTTGTAAAACAGAAAGGCACATCAGTGTGTTGTTTTCAGGGTCAAATACGTAGTGTTACGTCTGGCAGGTCGCAGAGGGACTCAGTGGTAGCTTTGGTAATACTTTGTGACTGTTTTAAATTTAAAATGTACGGTCTTTCTTTTCCAGGAACACCAGATGCGTTTTCCCAGTTACTCACCTGCCCATACTGTGACAGAGGATATAAACGCTTCACCTCTCTGAAAGAACACATTAAGTACCGCCATGAGAAGAATGAGGACAACTTCAGCTGCTCCGTGTGCAGTTACACCTTCGCGTACAGAACCCAACTTGAACGTCACATGACATCACATAAGTCAGGACGAGATCAGGTAAGTGCCGAGACTCGCAGGTCGCCAGCTGCCAGCTGGAGAGCTCACCCCTCTGCCGCAGGCATGGGTTTTAACAGACTTAAAATTACGGGCCTATACAGACAGTGTTTTGTCTGCAGCCTTATAAAAATGGAAGTGAGTATTTGAATTGTCTGGTCGTTTCCAAGTGGAAAAGCACGTGTGAATGTTATTTTAGAGGGAACTGAGTTGTTTTCCAGGTAAGTTCCCTTTCATCTAGACTTAATTATTTTGCTTCTACCATAGAAATACTTCTCTTAAGTTTAGAACTGGATTCCAAGATGGAGTCTACTAGAATGCTGAGTGTAGGAAAAATAAATACAGGGTACGTAAACCGCACAACTCATTACTGACCAGACTGAGAAGCAAAGCAGATACTAAGAGTTTAATTTTCTGTGAACCAGTGCCTGTGCTCAGGTTAGTTACTGTGGGTTTTTTCCCCACAGTAGGGAAGGGGAAGTTGCCTCTAAGAATTAAAGTTCAGATTCTAAACCATTTTTAATCTGAAGGCTCACTTTTCATCTGGTTTATTCTGCTTCTAAGTCACTTTGCCTCAATTTCTAGACATAGAAACCAAGGCTATCCTGTAAGGGTAAGTTACATTGAAATTGTTGGCTCTGGACTTAAGGACTAAAGTCAAAGAATTTTGTCTATTGTCCTTTTATAATGTCCTGATAAGTATAATCAAATTAATATCTGCTTAATTCTCAATTTAAAAATCAAATAAGTATTCAGCTGTGCAGGGTACATTAAGGCATGTGTTGTGACTGGGGCGCGTGTCCGGTTTCTCACATCAAAGGGCGTGAACACGTACACGCCTGAGTGCATGAGAACTCCGCTGTGCGCGCCCGGGTCACACGTCCGGCAGAGAACACACAGGTCACATACCCCTTCCCTGTGATGGCTAAACCAAGAACCAAACAGAAAAACTATCACAGAAACAGAACGATACGAGGGTCAGCCTGTCCTCTCAGGACCCTGGCAGCAACACTCACGAAATAGAGAAGGGGGTGTGGGAGGGTGGCAGCCAGGGAGCCAGGGGCCCTCGCTTTTCTCGGGTAGGAGGTTGGGTCTGGGAAGGGCACCTGGAGTGGGAGCGAGTCCCGGGGGGAGGAGGAGGCTGGCATAGAGGGTACTGCTGGGACAGACACCATCTCTCCTTGTCAGGATGAGACCGGCGTGCTCCAGCGCCCTGGTGTCCCCACGTGGCCACAGGACAGGTGACTTTGGGGGGCAGACCCATCCTGCAGCTGCTGCCCCCACGGCCTCTATGCTGGGGGCCCTCGTGCAAGGAAGGGTCTTCAGAGGACACTGGGACTGCTGGGGATGGCCTGAGGTGCCATTCTCAGCACACATGGTGAGCTGTCTGAGGACCACAGAGACCACTCTGGTGGTGGTCTTTCTGATGGTGCAGAGGTGATGGCTTCTATGTGTGAAGTGTGACCAGACAGACCAGGGTCAGAAAGGAGCGGTGATGAGCGTGTGGCCCGGTAACGTGAGGGCACAGAACTGGGAGGTCTTGGGAACAACCTATGTTATGAGGCCGCAAACAAAAGGGGGGCATGTCTGCCTGGCTGGCCTTGGAAAATCATGCTGTGACCTCATGATAAGCCGCATCTTAATTAATTTATTCATTCAACAGAGCAGGCGGGGGGCGGGGGGAGTGACAGGGAAGCCTTTGAAAGATACTGAAGTTCATATTCTATTTTTAAGGCGGCACTGGGGTGGGGTGTGGTCAAGACCTCCTGGAAGCAGGAGACCATTTGGAGGCTGTTGCTCTAACCCAGGCCAGAGGTGGGTGGTGGGTCAGACATCACACAGGAGGACTCGTGGGTTCAGGAGGGCTTGCTGATGGCTTGGCTCCAGATCTAAGCTGAAGAGGGGGATCCAGGATCACCCCAAAGTTAAGACCTGAGCAGCAGTCAAATACATGAGGGTGTTACTCACAAAGGTAAGACACTGGAGGAGGAGCTGGTCTTCAGGAGAGAAATGAAGGGCTCAGGGTTCATCATGTTCACAGGTCCTGTCGCTTTCCCATTGGGAATGTCAAGGGAGCAGTCGGCTGCCAGAGTCTGGAGCTGAGGGGAGAGGTGTCTAGAGAAATTTGGGAGTTGTCACCATACATCAGGTTTCAGACCCGCAGGTTTGGGTGAAGCAGAGCCTGACAGAGGAGGTGCTCATTCTCTCTCCTTCTCTCTCTGTCATGATGAAAGGGAGGGAGGGTGCAGCTGGGGAGAGCCTGGAGCAAGCAGAACCAGACGTGAACCTTTGAAAGGCGGGTGGAATCCTAACAGTCATACAGATGAAGCCAAGAAGTAAGGGATGGTGCAAACCAAAGGGGCGAAGAGCAGCCTGTGTGCCAGAGACGGAGCCTCGCCCGGTGACGCAGGCGTGCACCTGCTCGAGAGAAGGGGCGAGGAGTGAGCCGGACGCTCGGGCACTGTCCGCTGGAGTCACAGCTCATAGTCTGTATTCAGGGCTTCATGAGAATCCTCTGGAAACTGATGGGCAGAGTTTATTGAATAATTCAGTTCAAGCAGTGCTTTCGTAAGATTAATAAAGAGTGGAGAATATACTTGAAATATTTAAAAGTGGAGATTTGAGAAAGCAGAGAGAAGGCTATTACAATCATCCATATTAGGAAGGACTTTTTACATCACAAGACTAAGGCACATTTTGGAAAAATCAAACATATCAGAGACAGGATAAAGTGCTGAAAAGGCTCAGCCCTCTCTTCTCTTCGAGAGACCTGGTTCTTCTCTTTAGTTCTTGACCTCGGTTTTTTTACCTGCAGATTAGAGTGCAGGCAAGACCATCTCTCGTTCCTAGTGAAGTATGTATTATTTTTGTTAAATGCTATATTGTTTAATGGAGTGATTCTGATCATTTAAATTAGAAAGTGGAGACTTTTCTTTATGTCAAAATTCTGTTGTCACTATCACCCTCCTTTCTGGTAATATTCCAAGTGTTTGAGTTTTGTGACTGCTATAATCTGAGGCCTTTAAGAAACAAAAGAATCACCAAAACATTACTTTTTAGCAGATTGGATGTTCTTTATGTCTGAAGGTTTTTTGCCTTATGAATAAAATACCAATTCTTTCTTACAGAGACATGTGACGCAGTCTGGGGGTAATCGTAAATTCAAGTGCACTGAATGTGGAAAAGCTTTCAAATACAAACACCATCTAAAAGAACACTTAAGAATCCACAGTGGTAAATATCTGTTTTCTTTGTACACCTTGAATATCATAGCAATTATGGTAATAAGTTAATATAACATGTGATCTACACACATGATTAGAAACTCTTTTTTTTTTAGGCGAAAGACTAATCTGGAGAAGTTTTCTGCTTATAAATGGTATTTTATCGGGATCTTAATCTTTGACTTAAGTCTGTCGAGTTAATACGACATACTCCAAATTTCCTAATCAGAATGCAGCATGTTTTATAACAAGACGTACAACCTAAAAACACTTGAGCTTTCTGATGAATGTCAGTTTTATTGGTTCTTTCGCAGTTAACAAGGGAGAAAAACAGGGTCCAGAGGTACAGTGTGCACAAGGAAATGAGGAGAAGGAGGAGAGGCGGACTCCAGATGGGACAGGGGCGGGTGCTGGAGAGCCAGGAGAGGAGGGAGCTGCAGCCTGGCCGGGGAGGAGGGAAGGAGCGCCCGCATCTCACCATCCTGCCCCGTCCCTTCATTGTCTACATCATCACTGATAAAATGACTGTTACTGCCTGGTCAAAGTCCTCTGTTTTAGAAACTTAGAAACGAGAGGGCTCTGTTTGCATTCCTCTAGAGGCTCCACTTCCTCGAAAGCGATCAAAAAAAATAAGTAGCATCCCACGCTGCACTGTGAACTCTGTTCCTGGTTAATTGTGATGTGTCGAGATTTACAAAACTGATGAAAAGGAACTGTTAGCTAATGAGTGGGAAATCATGGGCGTCTGCACATTGCTTACTTTGTGAAAAGTCTTCTTTTGACGGTTAGATTCGCAAACAACATCCTGCAGAAAAGAGGACGGTTGATGGCTTTGTGAGGGCTGGCTGGTGAGGTTTGTATGTTATTTTCGAGCTGCATTTCTAGATGTTGTGCAGAATTCTCATCGAGGGCTAAAGAATGTTAAAGTTACCACTCAACATACAAATCCATTTTTTATTTTTACACATTAATGTTTCTGGAGAGTGAGGCTGTCTTCTGGAGCTGCTGCCAGACCTGTTCCTTAGCTCCTGTGCTGTGGAACAGTCTTCCTCAATAATACGTATATATTTTATTTTATTTTATTTTATTTTATTTTATTTTAACATTTTTATTGATTTATAATCATTTTACAATGTTGTGTCAAATTCCAGTGTTCAGCACAATTTTTCAGTTATTCATGGACATATACACACTCATTGTCACATTTTTTTCTCTGTGAGTTATCATAACATTTTGTGTTTATTTCCCTGTGCTATACAGTGTAGTCTATTCTACAATTTTGAAATCCCAGTCTATCCCTTCCCACCCTCCACCCCCCTGGTAACCACAAGTCTGTATTCTCTGTCTGTGAGTCTATTTCTGTCCTTTATTTACGCTTTGTTTTTGTTTGTTTGTTTTTGTTTTTGTTTTTGTTTTTTAGATTCCACATATGAGCGATTTCATATGGTATTTTTCTTTCTCTTTCTGGCTTACTTCACTTAGAATGACATTCTCCAGGAGCATCCATGTTGCTGCAAATGGCATTATGTTGTCGGTTTTTATGGCTGAGTAGTATTCCATTGTATAAATATACCACATCTTCTTTATCCAGTCACCTGTTGATGGACATTTAGGCTGTTTCCATGTTTTGGCTATTGTAAATAGTGCTGCTATGAACATTGGGGTTCAGGTGTCATCCTGAAGTAGATTTCCTTCTGGATACAAGCCCAGGAGTGGGATTCCTGGGTCATATGGTAAGTCTATTCCTAGTCTTTTGAGGAATCTCCACACTGTTTTCCGTAGTGGCTGCACCAAACTGCATTCCCACCAGCAGTGTAGGAGGGTTCCCCTTTCTCCACAGCCTCTCCAGCATTTGTCATTTGTGGACTTTTGAATGGTGGCCATTCTGACTGGTGTGAGGTGATACCTCATTGTAGTTTTGATTTGCATTTCTCTGATAATTAGTGATATTGAGCATTTTTTCATGTGCTTTTTGATCATTTGTATGTCTTCCTTGGAGAATTGTTTGTTTAGGTCTTCTGCCCATTTTTGGATTGGGTTGTTTATTTTTTTCTTATTGAGTCGTATGAGCTGCTTATATATTCTGGAGATCAAGCCTTTGTCAGTTTCACTTGCAAAAATTTTCTCCCATTCCGTAGGTTTTCTTCTTGTTTTATTTCTGGTTTCCTTTGCTGTGCAGAAGCTTGTAAGTTTCATTAGGTCCCATTTGTTTATTCTTGCTTTTATTTCTTCTAGGAGAAAATTTTTGGGATGTATGTCAGATAATGTTTTGCCTATGTTTTCCTCTAGGAGGTTTATTGTATCTTGTCTTATGTTTAAGTCTTTAATCCATTTTGAGTTGATTTTTGTATATGGTGTAAGGGAGTGTTCTAGCTTCATTGTTTTACATGCTGCTGTCCAGTTTTCCCAACACCATTTGCTGAAGAGCCTGTCTTTATTCCAATGTATATTCTTGCCTCCTTTGTCAAAGATGAGTTGACCAAAAGTTTGTGGGTTCACTTCTGGGCTCTCTATTCTGTTCCATTGGTCTATATCTCTGTTTTGGTACCAATACCATGCTGTCTTGATGACTGTAGCTCTATAGTATTGTCTGAAGTCTGGGAGAGTTATTCCTCCAGCCTCTTTCTTTCTCTTCAGTAATGCTTTGGCAATTCTAGGTCTTTGATGGTTCCATATGAATTTTATTATGATTTTTTCTAGTTCTGTGAAATATGTCCTGGGTAATTTGATAGGGATTGCATTAAATCTGTAGATTGCCTTGGGCAGTGTGACCATTTTAACAATATTGATTCTTCCAATCCTAGAGCATGGAATATCTTTCCATTTTTTAAAGTCTTCTTTAATTTCCTTCATCAATGGTTTATAGTTTTCTGTGTATAATTCTTTCACCTCCTTGGTTAGATTTATTCCCAGATATTTTATTACTTTGGGTGCTATTTTAAAGGGGATTGTTTCTTTACTTTCTTCTTCTGTTGATTTATCATTAGTGTAAAGAAATGCAACTGATTTTTGAACGTTAATTTTGTAACCTGCTACCTTGCTGAATTCTTCAATCAGCTCTAGTAGCTTTTGTGTGGACCTTTTAGGGTTTTCTATATATAGTAACATGTCATCAGCATATAATGACACTTTTACCTCTTCTTTTCCAATTTGGATCCCTTTTATTTCTTTCTCTTGCCTGACTGCTGTGGCTAGGACTTCCAGGACTATGTTGAATAGGAGTGGTGATAGTGGGCATCCTTGTCTTGTCCCAGATTTTAGTGGGAAGCTTTTGAGTTTTTCACCGTTGAGTACTATGCTGGCTGTAGGTTTGTCATATATAGCTTTTATTATGTTGAGATATGTTCCCTCTATACCCACTTTGGTGAGAGTTTTTATCATAAATGGGTGTTGAATTTTATCAAATGCTTTTTCTGCATCTATTGAGATGATCATGTGGTTTTTGTCCTTTCTCTTGTTGATGTGATGTATTACACTGATTGATTTGCGTATGTTGAACCAGCCTTGTGTCCCTGGGATGAACCCCACTTGGTCATGATGTATAATCTTTTTTATGTGTTGTTGGATTCTATTTGCTAAAATTTTGGTGAGGATTTTGGCGTCTATGTTCATCAGTGATATTGGCCTATAATTCTCTTTTTTCGTAGTGTCTTTGCCTGGTTTTGGTATCAGGGTGATGGTGGCTTCATAGAATGAGTTTGGGAGTATTCCCTCCTTTTCGATCGTCTGGAAGAGTTTGAGAAGGACTGGTATGAGTTCTTCTTTGTATGTTTGGTAGAATTCCCCGGTGAAGCCGTCCGGTCCTGGACTTCTATTTGTAGGGAGGTTTTTAATTGCTATTTCTATTTCCTTTCTAGTGATCGGATTGTTCAAGTGTTCAGATTCTTCTTGATTCAGTTTTGGTGGACAGTATGTTTCCAGAAACTTGTCCATCTCCTCTAGGTTATCCAGTTTGGTTCCATATAGTTTTTCATAATATTCTCGTATGATATTCTGTATTTCTATTTTGTTTGTTGTAATTTCTCCATTTTCCTTTCTTATTTTGCTAATTTGTGCTCTCTCTTTTTCTTCTTTGTGAGTTTGGCCAGAGGTTTGTCGATTTTATTTACTTTTTCAAAAAGCCAGCTTTTGGTTTGGTTGATTTTTTTTATGGTCTTGTTAATCTCTATTGTTTTTAATTCCTCTCTGATCTTTATTATTTCCTTCCTTCTGCTGCTTTTTGGGGCTTTTTGTTCTTCTTTTTCTAATTCATTCAGGTGGTGGGTTAAATTGTTTATTTGAGATTGTTCTTCTTTTTTGAGGAAGGCCTGTATCGCTATAAACTTCCCTCTTAGCACTGCCTTTGCTGTGTCCCATAGGTTTTGAGTGGTTGTGCTTTCATTATCATTTGTCTCAAGGTATTTTTTAATTTCAGCTTTGATTTCCTCATTGATCCATTGCTTTTTCAGTAACATATTGTTTAATCTCCATGCAATAATACGTATATATTTTAAATATAAATAGATACTTTTTTCCCTCCCGTACCACAGTCCTCTTTTTTTCCCTACCAGTTTTATTTAGTTACAATTGACATAGAGCACTTTATAAGTTTAAGGTGTACAGCACAGTGATTTGACTTACATATGTCATGAAATGATTATCACAGTAAGTTTAGTGAACAGCCAACATTTCATACAGATGCAAAATTAAATAGAAAAAAATTTTCCTTGTGATGAGAACTCAGGATTTACTCAGGATTAGCTTTCATATAATGTACAGCAGTGTTAATTACACTTTTCATGCTGTACATCACACACCTAGTACTTACCTATCTTATAATTACAAGTTTGTACCTTTTGACCAACTTCATCCAAACCCCCCCCTCTGGAAACCACAAGTCTGATCTCTTTTTCTGACTTACATCACTGTGCTAGTTCCAGTTACATATCATACTCAGTCAGTCTTCCTACACATTTCGAGATGATCATCACAGTTGGTCTAATTACAATATATGTCACATACAAAGGTATTACAGAGTTATTGACTGTATTCCCCACACTGTACATTTCACACCAATTTCTCATTTATTTTGCATCTGGAAGTTGGAACCTCTTAATCTCCCTCACCTCTTTCTTTCCTCCCTCCACCCTCTCCCCTCTGGAAACCACCTGTTAGTTTCTGTTCTGTTTGTTCATTTTTCAGACTCCACATACCAGTGAAATCATACAGTATCTGTCTTTGTCTGACTTATTTCACTTAGCATAGTACCCCTGAGGTCCATCCATGTTGTCGCAAATGTCAACATTTCTTTTTTTTTGACTGAGTAACATCCCATGACGTAATATATATATGTTATATACACACACCACACCTTTATCCATTTATCTATTGATGGACACTTAGGTTGCTTCCTTATCTTGGCTATTGTGAATAATGCTGCAGTGAATGTAGGGGTACATATGTCTTTTCTAATTAGTGGTTTCATTTTCTTAGGATCAATACCCAGAACTGGGATTGCTGGATTGTAAGGTGGCTCTGTTTTTAATTTGTTGAGAAATCTCCGTACTGTTTTGCATAGTGGCTGCACCAATCTGCGTTCCCCCCAGCAGTGGCCTAGGGTTCCCTTTTCTCAACATCCTTACCAACATTTTTTATCTATTGTCTTTTTTGTCATAGCCATTCTGACAGGTGTGTGGTGATATCTCATTGTGGTTTTAATTTGTGTTTCCCTGACAATTAGTGATGCTGAGCATCTTTTCACGTGCCTGTTGGCCGTCTGTGTGTCTTTTTTGGAAAAGATCCTGTGCGTATTTTTAATTGGGTTTTTTCTTTTGATTCTGAGGTGTGTGAGTTCATTGTATATTTTGCATACCGACCACGTATGGGTTATATCACTTGAAGAATATCTTCTCCCATTCAGTAGGTGGCTTTTTTATTTTGTTCAGAGTTTTCTTCTCTGCACAAAAGCTTTTTAGTTTGATGTAGTCCCATTTGTTTGTTTTTGTTTTCCTTTCCTAAGGAGACAGATCCATAAAAATATTACTAAGGTTGATGTCAAAGAGCTTACTGTCTGTTTTCTTCTACAAGTTTTATGGTTTCAGGTCTTACATTTAAGTCTTTAGTCCATTTTGAATTTGGTTTTGTGCATTGTGGGAGCAAGTAGTCTAGTTTGATTCTTTTGTGTGCAGCTGACCAGTTGTCTCAACATCATTTATTAAAGAGGCCATCCTTTCCGCCAGCGTATATTCTTGCCTCCTTTGTCGTAAATTAACTGCCCATGTAAGTGCAGATTCATTTCTGGGATCTCTGTTCCGTTCCATTGATCTGTGAGTCTATTTTTGTGCCAGTGACATACTGTTTTGATGACTGTAGCTTTGTAGTGTGGTTTGAAATCAGGGCATGTGATACCTACAGATTTGTTCTTCTTTCTAGATTGTTTTGGCTATTCAGCATCTTTTGTGTTTCCATACAGATTCTAGAGTTACTCATTCTGGTTCTGTGAAATAGTCAGTTGCTGGAAAAAGCACAGCTCTTCCTGGTACTAAGTCCACAGAGAAAGTTGTTCCTTGAAGCAACATTAAGAGGAAAGAGCAAAATATAATTTACATCATCCTCAGAAATGGCCTTAAAATAACACAGCAGAGAATCTGACAGAGCTTTCTTTCTAACATAAGATTCTTCAGTAGAGGCCAGTGACATCTCACCAAGCTGCAGTTCAGAAAAAGCATCGCACCAGGGTGGCCAGGGGGTGCTGTCCAGGTCTGCAGCCCCCTGGTGGTCTGGTTCATTCCGAGAGGAGAATTTCAAGCAGGGCTGCTACTCAGTGTCATCCAGATAAATGCAGAGACCGAGGGTCAGCGTCTGGCCACTGTTACACCAAGACAGTGCTATGACAGTTTCATTATGTTTTATACAACATTGGTCCATAGCAGATTGGAAATTTTTTAATGAAAAACAATCCTTCAGCACAGTTTTAAAGGCACTGTTTAGAGTATCTAATAATGAATGAACTGCATATCCTTCAGGAAATTTGTAAACTTCCTGACATTTCCTGTAAAAATCTGTGATTTTTTTTCTCAGTTGTGGTTTTCAAAGGTATTGTGGATCAGGGTCCTCAATTATACTCCCTTAAACTGCCTGGATTCTGATCCCTGTAGAAGGAACCCTGTGCAGAGTCTCGTGTGTCACGTGTCACTTGAACCTGGCACGTGGGGACTGAGCTAGGACGAGACGGCCACCCCACCTGTGCCTGGGCTGCCACCCTGCCCAGCAGGCGCCCTGGGTCTGTTCCACGGCCTCACTGTCAGCTTATCCCGGAAGGCTTTTACATCAGGTGCAACAAACACCCAGCTCAGCCATCACAAAGCAGTCAGTGTTTGGGGCACACCTTCCAGGGCTTAGTGGTTACAGACACCAACCGCTATCGGTAAATTAGGTGACGTGCTTCAGCCATAATCCATAAAGCTGTGAAGTCAGAATTAGAAGCAAGGGTTTTTCTAACAAACGGTGACTTTGGCTTTAGAATGAGTGTTCCACAGACGTTCTTCCTAGCAGTGGTAAAACACCAGGTAACTCCCAGTAACGATGATGGTAAGTCACACTTCCTGGACACTGAGCGACGTGCAGCCATCGTCTCGCTGTCTGTGCGCGTTAGGTCGTGTGGTTCTCGGCTCCCACAGTTACCCTGGGAGGCAGGTGCTGCCATTCACTGACGAGAACAGTGGAGGCTCAGAGAGCTCAATTAGTTTGTCCACAGTCACTCAGCCGGCACGTGGCCAAGCTGGGGCCCTGACACGGGCATCCGCACACACTATGCCTTCTACCCCCCTGTCTGTAAAGGTAAAAATAACCTATTATAGATGCTCATTTTCCTGGTGAGCAAGAGAACGACCATGTGGCTCATTTGAAAATGTCAGCAAGTAATTAGGAATGTTAAAGTAAGCGACATACTGGAACATACCCCGTGCTTACCCCCAGTGGAAATGTTTATCTGATGCATTTTGAGTATTGAATCATGTTTCAGGCATCCCATTGGAAAGATATTGATAAACTGGAGACTTTCCAGAGGTGAGTTAACAAGTATTCTGAAAACCACGTCTCATGAGGAGTGTTTGAAAGCCCCGAATGTGTTTAACCTACACAAGGGAAAGTTAAGAATATTCCTGCCGGCTCACCGGGTTCAAAGTCCGGCCCGGGGAGGACAAGCTGGAAGGCAGAGTAGTGCAGGGACGTAGGCGTTGGTGACAACCAGCAGGAGTTCCCGCAGAGACGAGCAGCGTGAGGGGTGGTGCAAAGGGAGCCCTTCACCGAGAAGGCGGCCACGCTCGGGGGCTTCATAGGGCCCTTCCAGGTCTCATTTCTGATTCTCCACAGAATCAAATTTATGAGAAAATACGCTTTTTTAAACTTTACAAGTTGAAGTTGCATTCCTAGCAGAGCTTACACTGACTTCCTTGCTATTTCCCTTTTAATTACTAAAAAGGGGGAGACAGCTTTCTTTCGATACTGAGTACATCACCAGCGCCCCCACATTTCCTGACTTCAGTCAACCATTCACTCACCCCAAAAAGGCGTGAAGAGCGTCTTTGTGCCCCGCACCCCAGTAGGTGCAAGGGAGCAGATGGCACCGAAGACCCAGAGTTTCCCACCTTTAAACTGTAAATTAATGAGCTGTAACTATAAATTAAAACTAAAGGTAAAAAATTGGGTTGTCTGAACATATTCCATTAGCTCAGTGCTTCTCAAAATTTTCTGTCAAAGTGGCCCTAACGGCCAAGAATGCCCTGTTCCCCTGAAGGTCTAGGGGAGCAACTTGAAGGGGGCCTCTGCCATCTGGAAGCGTCTTTGGCATTGTGCTTTTTCCTAACATTTCACATAAGTGTTGCATCTGTGCAGCAGAGTATAATCTGTGTGTTAATATAAAAATAGTGTCTTAGATTAGCATAACCACTGTCACTAAACTGAAACTCCAAGATGCTTTTCATACCCCCTGGAGCATTGCTTTACACACCCAGGGGCACGGGCATCCCAGTTTAATAAGCCAAGGCTTATCACAGTACCTCACACGGAAAGCTTTCTTCCCACTGAAAAGGAGCTTTTCAAGGAAACCTTATGGATCCAGGAAGGGTGACACTCACACGTGCTTGCAGTCAGGGGCAGGTGTTCGTGCTTGCCTCATGGCAGCTTTTCCTTTTCTTTCCTCCAATATTAATTCCTCTTGTAGATGGTTACGAAGAGTAAAACACAGTTACATCGGTTGGTGAAACAGGATAAGAAAAATACTACTTGCAAGAGTAGGAAGTAGTTTTTTTGGTATCTGAGAATGATCTGAACTTTCCAAAGTCAGCAGAGATACCATAGCCACACACGGGGGAGGCTTGCCTCCCGGCTGGTGCAGGCAGCTCAGACTGGCCGTTTACTGGCGTGGATAACATTTATGCAGGTTTTCAACAAAAAGTCATGATTCTAAATGACACTGCATCACAAGCATGCATGGTAACCCTTTAAAATTGCTGCTTGTTTTAGGGGAAGACGTGGCTGCACCAGAAATTGATGAATGTAATTTTTGTTGCTGTCTAGGAGAGAAGCCATATGAATGCCCAAACTGCAAGAAACGTTTCTCCCATTCCGGGTCCTACAGCTCGCACATCAGCAGTAAGAAGTGCATCAGCCTGGTGCCCGTGAACGGGCGGCCGAGACCCGGGCTCAAGACCCCCCAGTGCTCCTCGCCGTCCCTCTCAGCGTCCCCGGGCAGCCCCACGCGCCCGCAGATCCGGCAGAAGCCAGACAATAAACCCCTTCAAGAACAGCTCTCCGTGAACCAAATTAAAACTGAGCCTGTGGATTATGAGTTCAAACCCATCGTGGTCACTTCAGGAATCAGCTGCTCGACCCCCCTACAGAACGGGGTCTTCGGTGGTGGTGGCCCGTTGCAGGCGGCCGGTTCTCCTCAGGGTGTGGTGCAGGCCGTCGTCCTGCCCACGGTGGGTTTGGTGTCGCCCATAAGCATCAACTTGAGTGACATCCAGAATGTACTCAAAGTGGCAGTAGACGGTAACGTAATCAGGCAGGTCTTGGAGAATAATCAAGCCAATCTCGCATCCAAAGAACAAGAAACAATCAATGCTTCATCCCTACAGCAAGGGGGCCACTCGGTCATTTCGGCCATCAGTCTTCCTCTGGTTGATCAAGACGGAACAACCAAAATTATCATCAACTACAGTCTTGAACAGCCCAGCCAACTCCAGGTCGTTCCTCAGAATTTAAAAAAAGAAAATCCAGTCCCCACAAACAGCTGCAAAAACGAAAAGTTACCGGAAGATCTTACAGTTAAACCCGAGAAGGACAAAAGCTTCGAAGGAGGCGGGAGCGACAGCACTTGCCTGCTGTGTGATGACTGCCCCGGGGACATCACCGCCCTGCCCGAGCTGAAGCGGCCGGCCCCGCCCCCCCCGCCCGCCCCCGAGGCCGACCAGCCCGAGCCCCCGGCCGCCTCGGGCCCTGGCGACGGCCACCTGTCTCCCAGCCAGCCCCCTTTAAAGAACCTCTTGTCTCTTCTAAAGGCCTATTACGCTTTGAATGCACAGCCCAGTGCAGACGAGCTCTCCAAAATTGCCGACTCGGTGAACCTGCCGCTGGACGTCGTGAAGAAGTGGTTTGAGAAGATGCAAGCGGGACAGATCTCCGTGCAGCCTTCGGAGCCGCCCTCTCCCGAACCGGGCAAGGGCCCCGTCCCTGCGAAGAACGACGATCAGCCTCAACCTGCAAGTGCGAGCGAGCCCCAGGCCAGCCCGGGCGACCTCCAGAGCCCGCTGAAGACAACCGGCTCTCCGGTCTTACCCGTGGGGTCGGCCGCCGGCGGTTCCAGAAGTCGGCCGCCCTCCCCGTCACCCCTCAACCTCTCCTCCCCCAGAAGTACACAGGGTTACTTGTACGCGGCAGAAGGGGCACAGGAAGAGCTCCAAGTAGAACCTCTTGATCTTTCACTACCAAAGCAGCAGGGAGAGTTGTTGGAAAGGTCAACCATCACTAGTGTTTACCAGAACAGTGTTTATTCTGTCCAGGAGGAGCCCTTGAACTTGTCTTGTGCAAAAAAGGAGCCACAAAAGGACAGCTGTGTCACAGACTCAGAGCCAGTTGTAAATGTAGTCCCACCAAGTGCCAACCCCATAAACATTGCTGTGCCCACAGTCACTGCCCAGTTCCCCACCATCGTGGCCATCGCTGACCAGAGCAGTGTGCCGTGCTTGCGAGCGCTTGCTGCCAACAAGCAGACCATCCTGATCCCCCAGGTCTCCTACACGTACTCGACCACGGTCAGCCCTGCCGTCCAGGAACCGCCCCTGAAAGTGGTCCAGCCAAACGGGAATCAGGTAAAAACGCTCCCATCCCCCACCTCCTGGTGAAATGCCAGTTTGACTCATTTCGATGAATTTCTCTAACAAAGGTCAGTCCTGATAGAGCCAAGCAGGTGGTCACACTGTCGCTTTTGCAAGGAAATAGGTCAGCGTTTGCTTTACCTTTGTGGCATCCCGTCTTGGGCTGTTTACTAATCCAGGCACAGCTCTCGACAGGAGTGCCGTTCTGCTGTGCAAACGGTCGGCAAGCTTCAGCCCAAGACTGACTGTTGAAACTGGAGACAGAAGAGGGGAGTAAAATCGGAAGGCTCACCAGTGGGCTTTGTTTTATCCTTAGGTTCCCAAAACGAGTCATGGTTTCTGCCTTGATTTGATCATTAATAAGTGAACATTTGTTCACAGACATTTCACACCAGGCAAATTTAGCTGTCACTTTTTGTGTGTTAACACCTGTTTATAAAAGGCTTTGATTAAACAAACAAAAATTAAGTGTATAAAGAATTCATCTAGTGACTTCACTGACGATTTTGTGAGCCGTGAACAAAGTAGTGCTCAGTCAGAACTCATACACGTGAGGAAGGAGGGTTGTGACCCTGTGTGACTCTCGGCTGGGCTGTTTCTATGTCACTAACCTTGACGTCTCCATTTTTGCATGAATTTCTGCCTGGCTCAGATGAATTCTAGAGACAAATGTGATCCTGTATCCAGCTACTTGCTAGAAGTAGGTGCAGCTAAAGTAATTACAATATCCTGTTCAAGTGTGTTTTGCTGCTTTTTTTCTCCTTAAATATTGGTGCCACTTGTTGGGTTTCCCATAATCCTGGTACCTCTTAAAAAGATTTTCACATGACTACATTTTTCACAGAATCCACACTTTTGGTGTAGAGAACTCTATTCAGGCCCTTGAATCCTAAAGGGGGACCCATTAACGTGTCCGCTGGCCCTCAGCCTGGGTCACATGGTGATGAAGACAGTCAGGTTAGCACCAGCAGCGGCTCCTGTCCCGCCCTCCGAAGCCCTCGGACAAGTGGGGGCCTGCAGAGCTTTCAGAAACTCTGAGTTCAGGATGGAAGACTTCAGAAAAGACCCAGGGGGCCTGATCCTGCGACAGGCTCCCTGCAGGAACCCCACCTTGTCTCTTTCGGCCCCCGCCTGTCCCCTGACCCTCCCCTGGGACCTGGGTCAAGCTGATGAAAGCGTAAATCAGTTGGCTCGTTCATCCCTACTTTTGTTTCCCTGTAAATTCGGTTTTCATACTGCTTCCTGTCCTTCAGGATGAAAGACAAGACACTAGCTCAGAAGGGGTGTCCAACGTGGAGGATCAGAACGACTCGGACTCCACGCCACCCAAGAAGAAGATGCGGAAGACGGAAAACGGGATGTACGCGTGTGACCTGTGCGATAAGATATTCCAGAAGAGTAGCTCGTTGCTGAGGCATAAATACGAGCACACAGGTATGTGAACCGGCGGCCGTCCCCGGACCCGTGGGGGCCTGATGGCTGACCGCCACCGTTTGATTTCACAGGCGTGTTCTTCTTTTCAGGGAAGAGACCCCACGAGTGTGGAATCTGTAAAAAGGCCTTTAAACACAAGCACCACCTGATCGAACACATGCGCCTGCACTCGGGGGAGAAGCCCTACCAGTGTGACAAGTGCGGGAAGCGCTTCTCGCACTCGGGCTCCTACTCGCAGCACATGAACCACCGCTACTCCTACTGCAAGAGGGAGGCCGAGGAGCGCGACGCCGAGCCCGGGGAGCCGGGGGGCCGGGCCGGCCCCGGCCCCGGCGACTCAGACGACAGGGAGAGCTTGACGCGGGAGGAGGACGAGGACAGCGACAAGGAGGAGGAAGAGGAGGAGGAGAAGGAGACGGAGGACCTGCAGGAAGACAAGGAAAGTGGAAAAGCGCCAGGCGAGGAGGAGGAGGAGGAGATGGAAGAGATGGAGGAAGAGGAGGAGGTGGTGGAGGAGGAGGAGGAGGAGGAGGAGGGAGAAGGAGCAAAAACTGAAGGTGCGATGGAGGGGGCAGGGGCCGCCAGCCGAGCGGGCAGCTTAGAAGGCAAGGTCAGCAAGGGCAGTGAGCCAGCGTCGGAAGAAAAAACAAATGAAGCCTAATAGTTTTTCTAGAAGGAAAAAGAAAAATTCTAATCGGTAATGAAGTTTGTTCTATATTATACATGCTTTTCATGGAAACACAGTACCCCCGTATACTGTGATTTCTGTTCACTACTGTGTAAAGTAAAAGTTAAAAAAAAATACAAAATACAAAAAAAAAAAAAAAAAAAACACACAAAAAAAAATCCGGGTGTGCCTGAACCTCAGACCTAGTAATTTTTCATGCATTTTTCAAAGTTAGGAACAAGTTTGTACCATGAAGCAGATTAGAAAAGCTAACGACTCAGAAAGCAAAGATTTAACAGGTGGAAGGAAACAGACGTATTAGGGGAGCATCTGGCTTTGTTTCATTTTATCAGTATTAATGATCACTCTTAGGTTGGTTTATTCTTAAGCTGTACAATTGGGAGAAATTTTCTAATTTTTTATTGGTAAACATATGCTAAATCCGCTTCAGTATTTTATTATGTTTTTTTAAAATGTGAGAACTTCTGCACTACAGAATTCCCTTCTCCGAGAAGTGTAACGCCCTTCCCGGCCGTGCTGACAGCCTCTCGTAACCCCAGCCCAGCAGGCGGTGGCTCCCAGCGTGCGGGTGTCCTGGCGGAGCGTGCCGTCTGTCAGTGTGTCGTTAGCCTTAAGGGAGCAGCCGGCAGAAGAGCCGAAGTCTCCGGCTCGTGGGGTTTCGAGTGGGGTTGGAAGCCTGTCATGGAGCTGTGACTGCAGGGACGAGCGGGGTCAGGACTGGCGAGGACAGCAGGGGTGTCAGAATCAGTGTTTGTGGTTGTGCCGAGTACATGGTGGACAAATACGAAGGACGTGATAGGAAGCTTCGGATCTCCTTGGCCTTAAGCAAGACCTGTGTGCTGTAAGTGCCACTTATCAGTATTCCCCGGGCTCTGAGCAGCCTTCGTTCAGGTGTGGCCTCCAATAACTAGCATTTGTGGATCTGTTTGTTGTCTCGAAATTCCAAAATAAAACTTAAAACCACTGACTCTGTCAGAGAAGCCGAACACTGGGCCATTTCATCCTTTGATTCCTCAGTATTCATTTTGCGTTAATTGACTTTTCAGAATTTCTCTCCAGAAATGAAAGGGAAATTTTCTAATCTGCTTTATCCATGTTCTTGCATTTCAGATGTGGACATGCCATTGTTATTTGGCTCATAACTGTTTCCAAATATTAGTTATTATGGACCCAGTTTATTAACAACATTAGCTGATTTTTACCTATCAGTATTATTTTATTTCTTTTAGTTTCTAGATCTGTGCAACATTTTTGTACTGTATGTCTTCAAACCTGGCAGTATTAATACCCTTCTTACTGACATATGTACTTTTAGTTTTAGAAAACTTTTATATTTATGTGTCTTATTTTTATATTTCTTTATTTATTACACAGTGTAGTGTATAATACTGTAGTTTGTATTAATACAATAATATATTTTAGTATGAAAATTTGGAAAGTTGATAAGATTTAAAGTAGAGATGCAACTGGTTCTCTTGCATTGAGATTTGATTTAACAGTGTTATGTTAACATTTATACTTGCCTTGGACTGTAGAACAGGATTTAAATGGGAATGTATTAGTTTTACAACTACAATCAAGTCATTTTACCTTTACCCAGTTTTTAATATAAAACTCTTAAATTTTGAAATTCACTGTGTGACTGACTAATAGCATGACGCTCTGCGGTTTTATGAAGAGATTAGCCTAACCATACAACTCATTTCCTTAGTAAGCCAAACTAGGATAACCTTGTAGAAACAGTGTTGGGAACAACGTTTAACATTTTGTGCCAATTTGTTCCTGTATCCATGTATGTAAGTTACAGATCTGACTCTTCATTTTTAAGTTCCTTGTTACACCATGGTCATTTTCTAGTTTTTTACCAGACCCCCCCCCCCATCTCACAATAAAATGCATCCACAAGCCTGCCCTGCTGTCATCTTTTACTCACTGTCCAGATTGTCTTTGGCGAGTATGTGGAAGGACACTGTTGCCCTCCCATCCTGCACTTGATGGACCCTGGGCTGAGTTTGGTAACAACAAACACCAGATGTAGACATTCACCACTAAATCTGGGGTTTTCTTGTGGCTAAATGTTTCTGGGAAGGTCAGAGTTGATGACCTGCCTCCATTCCTGACACTCTCAACCCTCCCTCTTGGTCCCAGGGCTTCTCATCCTCAGGGAGGCCTGGGTGCAGGTGCCTTTCCTCTGTGCGCCCACAGCTGCAGGGATTCCCCCCTCATCCAAGCGCGGACACCATCACCACCCCTTCCCCTGGGACCCGGCACAGCATCTGCTGCCACAGTCACGCCCACTGCCCAGTGCCCAGCAGAGTGCCCGGCACCAGCGGTGCCACAGTGTTTGTTGAGTGAAAATATAATTTGCATGATACCAGAGCTCAGCTATGTTTCTACTGTTTTGCTTCTAATCCGAGAATATATATGTTAAATGATTTCAGCAAATTAATACTTTTCATATTCAGGTCCTACTAAACACTAGGCATAATAGACAAAAAGTAAACTATGCCTTCTTTTTCTGCTGCCTTACAGTAAGTAGTAAATAATAAAACTGATTTAGAGTTTATTTCTAGGTGTCTTTCTGGTGCTTAACCTCATGGGACGTGACAGGCACCCCAGGCCTCCCGCAGGAGTGGTGGGCCCACCCTGGTGCACTCGCGTGAGGACCCACGCGTTCCTGGGTGAAGCTTCTTGCTTCATTTCTTCTCTCACTGAGAAGAGCTGTCCAGTGAACAAGCTCTTTGTACAGGGTTAGCAGGCAGGACTCAATGAGCTTCTCAGGAGGCATTCATACGGCAATCACTCTAAGCAGCAGCTCAAAGAAGGGAGTGCTCGGTACACGCAGGCAAACAGCTAATAAAGGAATCCACGTGTGTCAGAGAAGTTTTGAAAATGAAAACATGTGGACACTTCCCATTGCTCCCTCAAATCAGCACAGCAAGGGTGAAATACGATACTTAACTTGTGTGCCATACACAGGTGTGGCACCTCTGTTTCCGAAGTTAATTTTCACCAAGAGAGCCCATGCTCTTGGATTGGAAGAACTGGCACTGTTAGAATGGCTGTGCTGCCCAAGGCAGTCTGCAGATTTCATGTGGCCCCTAACAAATTACCCAGGACAATTCCCACAGAAATAGAATAATCCTAAAATTTATTTGGAATCACAAAAGACCCAGAATTGCCAAAGCAATCCTGAAGAAAAAGAACAAAGCTGCAAGAATAACCCTCCCAGACTTCAGACAATACTACAGAGCTACAGTCATCAAAACAGTGTGGTATTTTCATAAAAACACACATATGGACCAATGGAGCAGAAGAGAGAGCCCAGAAATAAACCCATACACCTATGGTCAATTAATTTTCCACAGAGGAAGCAAGAATATACTTTATAGAAAAGACAGTCTCTTCGGCAAGTGTGTTTTGAAAGCTGGACAGCTGCATGTAAATCAATGAAGTTAAAACACTCCCTCACGCCATACACAAAAATAAATTCAAAAAGACGTAAAGACGACTTAAACATGAGACAGGACGCTCTAAACCTCCTAGAAGGAAACATAGGCAAAACATTCTCTGACATAAATCTTAGCAGTGTTCTCCTAGGGCAGTCTACCCAGGCAATAGAAATGAAAGCAAAAATAAATAAATGGGACCTACTTAAACTTACAAGCTTTTGCACAGGAAAGGACACCATAAACAAAATGAAATGACAACCTATGGACTGGGAGAAAATATTTGCAAATGATGAGACTGACAAGGGCTTAACTTCCAGAATATATAAATAGCTCATAATTCATTATCAAAAAAACAACCCAATCCAAAAATGGTCAGAAGACGTAAACAGACATTTCTCCAATGAAGACATACAGATGGCCAATAGGCACATGAAAAAA
The DNA here is from genome assembly GCF_009834535.1 of Camelus ferus. Classification (NCBI taxonomy): domain Eukaryota; kingdom Metazoa; phylum Chordata; class Mammalia; order Artiodactyla; family Camelidae; genus Camelus; species Camelus ferus. Next base: position 19,196,775 of record NC_045730.1, read on the forward strand.
TGCTCAATATCGCTAATTATCAGAGAAGTGCAAATCAAAACTACAATGAGTCACACCAGTCAGAATGGCCATCATTCAAGTCCACAAATGATAAATGCTGGAGAGGGTGTGGAGAAAAGGGAACCCTCCTACACTGCTGGTGGAAATGTAATTTTGTGCAGCCATTATGGAAAACAGTATGGAGATTCCTTAAAAAACTAAAAATAGACTTACCATATGATCCAGCAATCTCACTCCTGGGCCCGTATCCAGAGAAAACTCCAATTTGAAAAGATACATGCACCCCAGTGTTCATAGCAGCACTATTTACAATAGCCAAGACATGGAAGCAACCTAAATGTCCATTGATGGATGACTGGATAAAGATAGGGGGGTGTATGTATGTGTGTGTATGTATATGTGTGTACATATATATATGAAGTAATGCCATTAGTAGCAACATGGATGGACCCAGAGATTATCATACTAAGTGAAGTAAATCAGACAGAGAAAAACACATACAATATAACTTATATGTGGATTCTTTGAAAGTGAAGCAAATTAACTTATTTACAAAACAGAAAGACTCACAGACGTAGAAAACAAACATGTTTACCAAAGGGGGAAGGGGTGGGAGGGATAAATTAGGAGTTTGAGATTAGCAAATACAAACCACTATATACAGAATGGGTAAACAAGAAGATCCTACTGTCTAGCACAGGGAACTATATTCAATACCTTGTAATGACCTATAATGAAAAAGAATATAAAAAGTATATATATATATGAAACACTATGCTGTGCACCAGGAATTTACACATTATAAACTAAACTTCAATTGAAAAAAGAGAAAACTTACAACCAAGAATCCTATATCCAGAAAAACTCTTTGAAAGTGAAGAAGAAATTCAGACATACCCAGATAAACAAGAGCTGAGGGAGTTCTGCAGTAAATGCTCGAGGGAGTCCTGTAGGTGAGATGAAGGGACACTAGACGGTAACTTGAAGGTTTGTGGAGAAATGAAGATCTCAATAAAAAGGTACCACATGGGCAATTATAAAAGCTAGTATTATAATAACATAACTGCTCTTCCCATTTTCTACATGGTTTAAGAGACTAATACATTTAAAGATAAAAATATTAGTGTAAAAGCTAATACTACTGTAACTTTGGTTTGTACGTCCAAAACTTGTTTTCTACATAACTTAACGGACAAATGCATTTAAAATAATTAGTTTACTTTTGGGGCATACAATATATAAAGATGTAATTTTGTAACATCAACAACCAAGAAAGCTGTCAAGGAGCAGTTTTGTATGTTAATGAATTTAAACTGGTATAAATTTAAATGAGAGTCTTATAATTTTAGAATGTTAAATGTAATCCTCATGGTAACCACAAAGAAAACAGTTATAGAATAGATACAAAAGGAAATGAGAAAGGAATTTAAACACTTTACTACAAAAAAAATTTAAATACAAAAGGCAGCAGGAATGCAGGAAATGAGGGGCAAAAAAAAAGCTCTAAGGCAAAAGCTTATAAAACAAATAGCACAATGACAGAAGCAAGCCCCTCCTCATAAGAAAGCCACGAGATCCAAAGACACAAACAAGTTTAAAATGAAATGATGGAAAAAGATATCATGTGTGAATAGTAACCCAGAGACAGGAGGCGGTGAGGCTATAGTAGTATCAGACAAAATAGACTTTAAATCATAAAAGGCTACAAGAGACGAAAAAGACATTATATGTTATAAAAGGTTTAATAGAGCAAGAAGATACAATAATTATAGACATTTACATACCTAATGATAAGCCACCAAAATAAATGGAGCAAAATCTGACAGAATTGAAAGGAGAAATAGCGAGCTCTATAATAGTAGTTGGAGACTTTGATGCTCCACTCATAATAACGGACAGAACAACCAGACAGAAGGTAAGTAAGGAAACAGAAAAAACACAATAAACCAACTGCGTCTAACGGACATACACAGAACACTCCACCCGACAACAGCAGAATACGTTTCTTCTCAAGAGCACATGGGCTATTCTTCGGGATAGTCCATATGTGAGGCCGCAAGTTAAGTCTCAGTAGATTTTAAAAAATAGATATTATATGAGTATCTTCTCTAACCACAACTGGATGGAAGTTACAAATCAATAACAAAAAAATTAGAAAGTTCACAAAATTGTGGAAATTAAGCAACATACTCCTAATGGATTAAAGAAGAAATCACAAAGGAAATCAGAAATACTCAGGGATGAATAAAAATGAAAACAATGGAGGTGTGCCCAAGATGGTGGAGCAGAAAGACCCTGAGCTCACCTCCTCCCACAGGCATATGAAAATGATGACTCTCTACAGAACAGCTATATATAAGAATGACCTGAGGACTAGCAGAAAAGATTTTCATAACTAAAGATAAAAAGAAGGACAACGAGATGGGTAGGGATGGCAGAGACACGGCATGGTCTGACCCACATCTTCACGTAGGCAACCCACAGGTGAGAGGATAATCACAATTGCAGTTTCTTCCCAAGAAGTGGGGAGTCTGAGCCCCACATGTCAGGCTCCCCAGCCCAGGGGTCCTGTGCTGGGAAAATAAGATCCCAGAATGTCTGGCTTTGGGGGACAGCAGGCTGATGTATGGTAGAAGAGAGGCAGAGGGCTGTAGGAAGCAGCGACTCTTAAAGGGCGCACACAAAATCTCATAAGCTCTAAATCCCAGCCCAGAGACAGTCATTTGAAGGACACCTGAGTCAAGTTCACTTGCTGATCTTGGAGAGCCTCTGGGAGAGGCAGGAGGCAACTGAGACTCCCTCTGGGGACACAAACACTGGCAGCAGCCACTTCCGGGAGCTCGCTCTGCCATGAGGACACTGGTGCTGGCAAGCACTATCTTGGAAGGCTCCCTCTAGCCTATTAGCAGCGGAGATTTACCCACCCACCAGAAGACTGGCATCAGCCCCATGTCCCTCTGACCCCACCAACCAGCTCTGCCCCTACCCGCCATGCCATGCAACCATCTGTGCCAGGACCCCACCTCACCTGACCACAAGCCAACAGCCTCCACATAAGGCAGGGCCTGGCAGCCAACTGGGCCAGGGATCAGCCCCACCTATCAGCATCATACCTACCAGTAGTCATACCAACCACAGTAGTCATACCAACCACAACACAACAGCCCACACAGCCTACAAGAGGTGACCAGAGAGGAGTGTGCTGCTGGGTCCCATAGTGCATCTTCTACATAAGGCCACTTCTTCAAGATTAGGAAATAAAACTGAACTGCCTAAAACAGAAATGAATTAGCCAAAACGAGGAAACATGGGAATACATTCCAAAAGAAGGAACAAGACAAAATCCAAGTAGAAGAACTAAGTGAAGTGGAGGTAAGCAATCTACCCAATGAAGGTAATCATCATAAAGTTGCTGAATGAACTTGGGAGAAGAATGATGAACACAGAAGTTTAACAAAGAGTTAGAAAATATAAAGAAGAACCAGAGCTGAAAAATACAATAATTGAAATAAAAAATACAACAGAAGGAATCAACAGTCAACAAGGTGACACAGAGGAACAGATCAGAGAACTGAAAGAGTAGTAGAAATCCTCCACGTTGAAAAGAAAAAAGAAAAAGAACTGCAAAACATGAGGATAGTTTAAGAGAACTTTGTGACAAAACCCAGCAAACTAACATTCACACTTTAGGGGTCCCAGAAGGAGAAGAGACAGAGAATGGGGCAGAGAACTTACTTAAAGAAACAATAGCTGAAAAATTCCCTAACCTGGGAAAGGAAACAGACAGGTTTCAGGAAGCATAAAGAATACCAAAAAAGATGAACCCAGAGAAGTCTACAAAGACACAGTATGATTAAAACAGTACAATTAAAAGAGAATCTTAAAAGCAGCAAAAGAAAAGCAAATAGTTACCTACCAAGGAATCCCCACAGACTATAAGCTGACTGTTCAGGCCGGAAGCGTTGTAGGCTAGAAAGGAGTGGCAAAGTATCTTCAAGTTATATAAGGGGAAAAACCTGCACTCGAGACTACTCTGTCTGTCAAGGCTATCAATCTAGTTTGAAGGAGAGATCAAGAGTTTTACAGACAAGCAAAAGCTAAAATAGTTCAGCACCACTAAACTGGTTTTACTAGAAACATAGAGCAAAAAAGAAAAGACCACAAACAGAAGTGTGAAAATTACAAAAGCAAAAACCTCATTAGTAAAGGCAAACATAAAGATAGATCAACAAATTATAAAGCTAGTAGAAAGGTTAAAGGACAAAAGTAATAAAATCAACTATATTCACAATAAGTAGTAAAGGGATACATAAAAGCATGAAACATGCTGAGGAGAGAGTAAAAATGCAGAGCTGTCGGAATTCATTCAAACTTGAGATCGGCAACTCACTTCACGTATACAGTTATATGTGAACTTTATATGAACTTTAAACCAAAAATCTATGATAAATACACACAAAGAGAAAAGGGAATCCAAACATGACACTAATGATAGTCATCAAATTATATATATGCTGCCTTTAGGAGACTCACATTAGATCTTAAGACACATACAGACCGACCATGAAAGGATGAAAATACATATTCCATGCATACAGAATGAAAAGAAAGCTGGGGTAGCAATACTTCTATCAGACAAAATAGACTTTAAAACAAAGACTGTAACAAGAGACAAAGAAAGACGTTACGTAATGATCAAGGGATCAATCCAACAAGAAGATAATAGGAATTTTAAATATATGTGTATCCAACATAGGAGCACCTAATACATATATCAGGTGTTAACAAACATAAAGGGAAAAGTGGGCAGTAACACATAATAGTGCGTAACTTTAACCATAATCGGAAATGTGATAACTACAATGAGTTCCAATAGAATAAACAGGAAGAGATAAAAGAGGGCATAAAAATCATTAAAAGTGGGAGAGGGGAGCAAGAAAAATATAGATTTTCTTTTTTTTTTCTTTTTAGGATGTGTTGGAGCTTATATGACTATTAGTTTAAAGCAACCAGATATAGTAATGGGTTAATATACTTGAAAAACAGGGTAACTACAAATCAGAAGCATACAACAGGGTCACAAAAATCAAAAAGAAACCAAGATAATACAAAAGAAAATTATCAAACCACAAAAAGAAAAAGAAAGAAACAAAGAGGAGATACCAAATCAACTGGAAAACTAAGTTCAAAATGGCAGTAAACACACATCTATCAATAATTACTATAAATGTCAATGGACTGAACGCTCCAATCAGAAGACAGAGTGGCAGACTGGATAATAAAACAACAACCTACAATATGCTGCATACAAGACACCCACTTTAGGGTGGAGGACACACATAGACTGAAAGTGAGAGGATGAAAAAAGATACTTCATGTAAATGGAAATGACAAGAAAGCAGGAGTAGCAATACTGATTTCAGACAAAATAGACTTTAAAACAAAGGCCATAAAGAAAGGTAAAGAAGGACAGTATATAATGATTAAAGGAGCAATAAAAGATAAGGATATTATGCTCATTAACATATATGCACCCAATCTAGGAGCACCTAAATACATAAAGCAAATACTAACAGGCATAAAGGGAGAAACTGATGGGAGCACAATCATAGTAGGAGACTTTAACACCCCATAACATCACTGGACAAATCTTCCAGACAGAAAATCAATAAGGCAACAGAGATACTAAATAACACAATAGAACAGTTGTACTTGGTTGGTACTTTTAGGACATTACACCCCCCACAAAACAGAATATACATTCTTTTCAAGTGCATATTAAACATTTTCTAGGATAGATCATATACTCAGGCACAAAAGAAGCCTCAACAAATTTAAGAGGATAAAAATTATTTCAAGCATGTTTTCTGAACACAATGCCATGAAACTAGAAATCAACCACCAAAAAACAAAGGAGAAAAATTACAGCATGGAGATTTAACAACATGCTACAAAAAAAAAAAAAAAAAATGGGTCAATGATGAGATCAAAGAAGAAATTTAAAAATAATTTAAGACAAATGACAATGAAAACACAACCACACAAAATCTATGGGATACGGCAAAAGCAGTCTTAAGATGGAAGTTCATAATGATAGAGGCCTTTCACAAAAAAACAAGATCAATCTCAAGTAAACAAATTTGAAGAAGAATAGCAAATAAAATCTAAAGTCAACAGAAGAAAGGAAGTAATGAAGATCAGGGAGGAAATAAATAAAATAGAGATAAAAAACAATAGAAAAAAATCAAACCAAGAACTAGGTTTTTTTTCTTTCTTTTTTTTTTTTTAATAGTCTTCAAGAGCTAGTTTCTTGAAAGAGTAAACAAAATTGACAAACCTCTGGCCAGACTCATCAAGAAAAAAAAGAGAGAAAACACTGATAAAGTAAGAAAGGAAGATAGAGAAATTATAAACAATACCACAGAAATACAAAAAACCATAAGAGAATGCTATGAACAACTATATGGAAACAAACTGGATAACCTAGAAGAAATGGACAAGTTTCTGGAGACATACAGTCCACCAAGACTAAATGAAGAAGAAATAGACCACTTGAACATACCGATCACTAGAAATAAAATAGAGTCAGCAATAAAAAACCTACCTACAAACAAAAGTCCAGGACCAGATGGCTTCACTGGGGAATTCTACCAAACATACAAAGAAAACTCATAGTGGTCCTCCTCAAACTCTTACAAAAGATTGAAAAGGAGGGAGTACTCCCAAACTCATTCAATGAAGCCACCATCACCCTGACACCAAAACCAGACAAAGACACTACCAAAAAAGAAAATTACAGGCCAATATCATTGATGAACATAGATGCAAAAATCCTCAACAAAAATATTAGCAAACAGAATCCAACAACACATAAAAAAGATCACACCATGATCAAGCTGGGTTCAACCCAGGGACACAAGGATGGTTCAACATATGCAAATCAATCAACATGATACACCATCACAGCAAAAGAAAGGACAAAAACCACATGATCATCTCAACAGATGCAGGAAAAGCATTTGGTAAAAGTCAACATCCATTTATGATAAAAACTCTAATGAAAGTGGGTATAGAGGGTATAGAGGGAACATGTCTCAACATAATAAAAGGTATTTATAATAAAACCACAGCCAGCATAGTACTCAACCAGGAAAAGCTGAAAGCCTTTCCACTAAAATCTGGAACAAGACAAGAGTGCCTGCTATCAGCACTTCTATTCAACATAGTCTTGGAATTCCTAACCACACCAATCAGGCTAGAAAAAGAAGTAAAAGGTATCCCAATTGGAAGAGAAAGGTAAAATTGTCCTTATATGCAGATGACATGAGTATAGGATCATCCTATATGTAGAAAACCCTAAAACTCCACACACAAACTACTAGAGCTGATAAAAGAATTCAGCAAGGTAGCAGGATACAAGATTAACATACAGAAATCAGTTGCATTTCTTTACACTAACAATGAATTTGCAGGAAAAGAAATTAAAGAAACAATCCCTTCTAAGATCTCATCCAAAACAATAAAATACTTAGGAATAAATCTGACCAAGAAGGTGAAAACCTTATACATGGAGAACTACAAAACATGTAGGAAATTAAAGATGACTTAAAGAAATGGAAAGATATCCCATGCTCTTGGGTTGGAAGAATCAGTATTGTTAAAATGGTCATACTGCCCAAGGCAATCTACAGATTTAATGTGATCCCAATCATATTAGCCAGGACATTTTCACAGAACTAGAAAAAATAATCCTAAAATTTATATGGAATCACAAAAGACCCAGAATTGCCAAAGCAATCCTGAAGCAAAAGAACAAAGCTGGAGGAATAACCCTCCCAGATTTCAGACAATACTACAGAGCTACAATAATCAAAACAGCATGATATTGGCATAAAAACAGACATGGACCAATGGAACAGAACAGAGAACCAGAAATAAACCCACAGACCTATGGTTGATTAATCTTTGACAAAGGAGGAAAGTACATACAATGGAGAAAGGACAGTCTCTTCAGCAAGTGGTGTTGGGAAAACCAGACAGCAGCATGTAAATCAATGAAGGTAGAACACTCCCTCACACCATACACAAAAATAAACTCAAAATGGATCAGAGACTTAAACATAAGACAAGATACAATAAACCTCCTAGAAGAAAATACAGGCAAAACATTATCTCACATACATCTCAAAAATGTTCCCCAGGGCAGTCTACCCAAGCAATAGAAATAAAAGCAAGAATAAACAAATGGGACCTAATTAAACGTACAAGCTTCTGCACAGCAAAGGAAACCATAAGTAAAACAAAAAGACAGCCTACAGAATGGGAGAAAATATTTGCAAATGATGAGACTGACAAAGGTTTAATTTCCAGAATATATAAATAGCTCATACAATTTAATAACAAAAAAACAGACAACCCAATCCAAAAATGGGCAGAAGATCTAAACAAGTAATTCTCCAAGGAAGACATACAGATGGCCAAAAGGCACAGGAAAAAATGCTCAATAACACTAATTATCAGAGACATGCAAATCAAAACTACAATGAGGAATCACCTCACACTAGTCAGAATGGCCATCATCAAAAGTCCACAAACAATAAATGCTGGAGAGGCTGTGGAGAAAAGGGAACCATCCTACACTGCTGGTGGGAATGTAGCTTGGTGCAGCTAGTATGGAAAACAGTATGAAGATGTCTCAAAAAACTAAACATGGACTTACCATATGATCCAGCAATCCCATTCCTGGGCATATATCCAGAGGGAACTCTAACTCAAAAGGATACATGCACACCAGTGTTCATAGAAACACTATATACAATAGCCAAGACATGGAAGCACCTAGATGTCCATCAACAGATGACTGGATAAAGAAGTTGTGGTATATTTATATAGTGGAATACTACTCAGCCATAAAAATAAAGTAATGCCATTTGCAGCAATATGGATGGACCTAGAGATAATCATTACAACTGAAATAAGCCAGAAAGAGAAAGAAAAATACCATATATCATTCATATATGGAATCTAAAAAAAAAAAGAGAAAAAGAGGACACTAATGAACTCATCTACAGAACATAAACAGATTCACAGACATAGTAAACAGTCTTCTGGTTACTTGGGGAAAGGAGGTGGGAAGGGATAAATTTGAGAGTTTGAGACTTGCAAATGTTAGCCACTATATATAAAAATAGATTTAAAAATAAGTTTCTTCTGTATAGCACAGGGAACTATATTCAGTATCTTGTAATAACCTTTAATGAAGAAGAATATGAAAACAAATATATGTATATATATGCATGACTGGGACATTGTGCTGTACACCAGAAATTGAGACATTGTAATGGACTGTACTTCATAAAAATAAATTATACACACACACACACACACATATACATCTATATATACATACACATGTATATATGTTTTTTTTCCTCAGGGGGGAAGAAAACAACAAAATCTATGGGATGCAGTAAAAGCAGTTCTAAGAGGGAATTTTATAGCAATAAAATCCTACCTCAGGGAGTAAGAAAAATCACAAATAAACAATCTAACCTTATATCTGAAAGGAACTAGAAAAATAACAAAACCCATAGTTAGTATAAAGAAAGAAATCATAAAAACATGAGCAGAAATAGAGACTTAAAAAATAGAAAGGATCAATGAAACTAAGAGCTGATCCTTTAAAAAGATAAACAAAACTGATAAACCTTTAGCCAGACTCATCAAGAAAAAAAGAGGACTCAAATCGATAAAAGCAGAAATGAAACAGGAGAAATTATAAATCAAAATAACTTTGTATTTTGACAGATGATAACTAGAATTAGCATGGTGATTATTCCATAATGTATAAAAATATTTAATCACTATGTTGTATACCCTGAAACGAATATAATATTGTAAGCCAATTATACTTCAGTATACCCCCTCCAAAAGAAAGACGTGCCAAAATGCTAATAATTGGTGGAAACATGTTAAAAGAATATAAGGGAGTACTGCAATTATTCTGTAAGTTTTACTTTTTAAAAATTAAAAAAAAAAAACTACACAATATACCAAAACTTACAGGATTCAGCAAAAGTGATGCTAAGAGGAAAATTTATAGCTATAAACACTAAGATTAAAAAATAAGAAAGATGTCAGATTAACAAACTAACTTTATAACTTAAGGAGCTAGAAAAATATGGACCATCTATACCCAAAGTTAACAGAAAGAAGGAAATAATAAAGATTAGAGCAGAGATAAGTGAAATAAAGAATAGAAAAAAATCAGTGTACTTAAAAGTTGGTTCTTTGAAACGATCAACAAAATTGACAAACCATGGGCTTGATGAAATAAGAAAAAAATTACTAAAATGAGAATTCAAAGTGGGGACATTACTTACTGCCAATTCTAAAGAAATAAAAATGATTGTAAGAGAATACTGTGAACAATTGTACACCAACACATTAGATAATTTAGATGAACTGGAAATTTTCCTAGAAACACAAATCCTACCAAGAGTAAATCATGAAGAAATAGAGAAACAAAATAGACCTGAAAATAGTCAGGCGACTGATTCAGTAATCAATAATCTCCCAACAGAAAAAGCCCCCAGCCTAATGACTTCACTTAGTGAATTCTACCATTTAAAGAATTAAAGAATAATTTCATACCACTCACCTCAAAATTTTCCAAAAAATTGTAGAGGAGGGCACACCTCCTAACTAATTATGTGGGGGCCAGTTTAACCCTGATACTAAAGCCAGACATAGATACTACAAGAAAAGAAACTGCAAACCAACATCCCGATGAACATCAATACAAAAATCCTCAACAAAATACTAGCAAACAGAATTTAGCAGCATATTAGAAGGATTACAACCACAACCAAGTAGGATTTATTCCTGGAAAGCAAAGATGATTCAACACATGAAAATTGATCAGTGTAACATGCCACATTAACAACATGAGGGAATAAACTACACGATCATCTCAGTTGATAAAGCATGTGGCCAAAATAAAACACCCTTTCATGAAAAAAAAATAGAAGTCATTTATGAAAAACTCACAGTAAATAGCATACTCAATAGTGAAAGACTGAAAGCTTTTCCTCTAAGATCAGGAACAAGGCAAAGATGCCAACTTTCATCACTTCTATTCAACATAATACTGGAAGTTCTAGCCAGAGTAATTATGCAAGAAAAAGAAAGAAAAGACATCCAAATTGAAAAGGAAGAAGTAAAATTATCTGTTTGCAATGATATGATCTTATATATAGAAAACTCTAAAGATTACACAATAAACCATTAGAGATAATAAATGAATTCAGCAAAGTAGCAGGATACAAAGTCAACACATGAAAATTAGTTGTATTTCTGGACACAAACAATGAATGATCTGAAAAGGAAATCGCAAAACAGTTCTATTCACAATAGCATCCAAAAGAATTAAATACTTAGGAATAAACTTAACCAAGGAAGTAAAAGACTTGTAAAATGAAAGCTACAAAGTATTGCTGAAATTAATTAAAGAAGATATAAATAAATGAAAACATTTCATGTTCATGGATTGGAAGACTTGATATTGTTAAAATGTTCCACACTACCCAAAGCAATCTACAGATTCAGTACAATTGCTATCAAAATCCCAATGGAATTTTTTACAAAAATAGAAAAACCCAATTTAAAATGCACATGGAATCTCAAGGGACCCCAAATAGCCAAAATAGTCTGGAAAAGAAGAATAAAACCAGAGGACTCATACTTCCTGATTATAAAACTTGCTACAAAGCTAGAGTAATCAAAACAGTATGGTACAGGCAGAAAGACAGACAGACCAATGGACTAGAACAGAGAGCCTAGAAATAAACTCTCACATATGGGGTGAAATGATTTTTGATAAGGGTGCCAAGACCATTCAGTGGGGGAAAAGAGCCTTTTCAACAAATGATGCTAGGAAAATGGAATAACCACATGCAAAAGAATGAAATCGGACCCTTATATAACACCATATAGAAAAATTAACTTCCAGTGAATCAAGGACCAAACCATAAGACCTAAAACAATAAAAATTTCAGAAGAAAACGTAGGGCAAAATCTTCATGACATTGGACTTGGCAGTAATTTCTTGATTATGACACCAAAAGCACAGGTATCAACAGAAAAACAGACAAGTGGGGCTTCATGAAAAATTTAAGTTTTGTGCATCAAAAGACACAATCAATAGAGTAAAAAGGCAACCCACATAATTGTAAAAAAAAAAATTGCAAATTATGATCCAGGATTTCCACTTTCAGGCATATAGTCAAAAGAATTGAAAGCAAGTTCTCAAAGATATATTTGCACATCCATTATTATTCACAACAGCTAAAACATGGAAACAACCTAAGTGTCCATCCACCAACAGATGGATGGCGAAGCAACATGTGTTACATACATACATGAAATATTATTTAGCCTTGAAAAGGAAAGAAGTTCTGCAATATGCTATGTCAAGGATGAACCTAAGGGATATTATGCTAAGTGAAATAAGCCAGTCATGGAAAGACAACCAGTGTATTATTCCACTGACAGGAGGTACTTAGAGTAGCCAAAATCATAAAGGCAGAAAGTATAATGGGGATTGCCAGAGACTGCGGGGAGACAGAGTGGGAGTTGTTCAATGGGAACAGACCTTCAGTTTTGTACAAATGAGGAGTTCTGGGGATGGATGGTGGTGATGGTTGCACAACAACGTGAGCATATTTAATACCAGTGAACCATACAGTTAAAAATGGCAAAGATGGTACATTTCATGTTATGCGTATTTTACATAAACATGACAGAACCCCTGAGGGACAGGAGTGCCTTTTGTCCTTTCAACCACTGCTGTGTTATGCTAACAAGGTGATTTAAGGTGGGCCCTTAGGTAGCTTCCAGGGCTAGGCTGGCCATGCGGGAAAGACCACACAAACTACTGGAGGGTCAGAACTGCCCCCCACGCCTGGACCCCTGGCAGGGAGTGGGTTCTAGAAATTGGGTTCAGTCACCAGTGGTCAATGATGTGATCAATCATGCTATGTAATAAAGCCTCAGTGATTATGAACAACGAGGCCTGGGGAGCTTCCAGGCTGGTGAACGTGCTGAGCGTGTTGAGAGAGGAGTCGTGCCCGGAGGAAACACGGAAGCCCTGCACCCCCCGCCACTGACCCTCTGCCTTGTGCATCGCTCCTGTCTGGCTGTTCCTAAGTTGTGTCCTTTGTGGAAAAGTGGTTACCATAACTTAAGCTCTGTTCTGAGTTCTGTGAGTCGGTCTTGTGAATTATCAAATCTGAGGGCGGAGCGTGGGAAATCCTGAGTTTATAGCCTGGCAGCTGGGCAGAAGTCAAGCAGCCTCGGGACCTCACTGGCAGCTGCTATCTTAAGTGGAGGCAGCCACTTACGTGGTCCTGAGTCCTTGACTTAGGGCTCTGTGCTCACTCTGGGTCATCACTGTCAGAGTCGAGTTGAGCTGTAGGATGCTTTGTTAGTTTCAAAAGATCAGACAGTTGGTGGCGGTTGGAAAGACACAGCCGTCCCACCACTATTCCCGTGTTAGAGATAAGGAAACTGGAACAAAGAGATGTTAAAGGACTCCTCCAAGTTAGGGGAGCAGCTGGGATTCCAGCCAGGCTGCCCGGCTCCAGGGTCCAGGCTGCTAACGTCTGCTAGCTGTCCCACAGCTTAAGTTCCAGCCCTAAGTGAAATGCTCCCTGTTCTCCATGGCAGTTCCAAACTCTGCTTCCGTGTCACTGCTCACCTTACCCGGAACAGTCTTCCCTCCCGTCTCCATGCTCTAATACGTCACAGTCAAGCCCAGTGCCAGCTTCTGAACAGAGTCCTCCCTGACTCCCAGCGATGAGAATAGACCTCATCCACCTGCAATAACACGGCTGGAATTGACCTCCAGACCCGTGGCTTCAGTCTGGACCTCAGTGCCACTCCCATGAGGAGGCCACATTGCCTGTGGGATGCTCCCAGCCATGACCGAGTGTGACAGGCACACCAAGGCAGGCTTGTGTCTGGGAGCCTCAGGACAGCGCTGAGGCCGGCTTTGGCTCTGGAAATCCCAACAGCCTGGCCAAACCTTCCTTGGGCTGCATGCTGTTCCTCTCAGCCTCAGTTCCTCGTTCTTCCACTCAGGGCCGGGCTGCACAGTGGCTTTCCCAGGTCTTCTCAGCTCCCCCCTCCCCCCGTTTTCTCAGAGCTGGTATCTTCTAACTGACTCCTGTCTTGGAATCTGCTTTTTTTTCTCTTTTTTTACATTTTATTTATTGAGTTATAGTCATTTTACAATGTTGTCAAATTCCAGGATAGAGCACAATTTTTCAGTTATACATAAACCTACATATATTCATTGTCACATTTTTTTTTTCGCTGTGAGCTACCACAAGATCTTGTATATATTTCCCTGTGCTATACAGTATAATCTTGTTTATCTATTCTACATATGCCTGTCAGTATCTACAAATTTTGAAATCCCACTCTGTCACTTCCCACCCCCTGCCCTCTTGGCAACCACAAGTTTGTATTCTGTCTATGAGTCTGTTTCTGTTTTGTATTTATGTTCTTTTTTTTTTTTTTTTTTTTTTTAGATTCCACAAATGAGCAATCTCATATGGTATTTTTCTTTCTTTTTCTGGCTTACGTTCCTGACATTCTCCAGGAACATCCATGTTGCTGCAAATGACGTTATGTTGTCGGTTTTTATGGCTGAATAGTATTTCATTGTATAAGTATACCACACCTTCTTTATCCAGTCATCTGTTGATGGACATTTAGGCTGTTTCCATGTCTTGGCTATTGTAAATAGTGCTGCTATGAACATTGAGGTGCAGGTGTCTTTTTGAAGTAGGGTTCCTTCTGGATATAAGCCCAGGAGTGGGATTCCTGGGTCACATGGTAAGTCTATTCCTAGTCTTTTGAGGAATCTCCACACTGTTTTCCACAGTGGCTGCACCAAACTGCATTCCCACCAGCAGTGTAGGAGGGTTCCCCTTTCTCCACAGCCTCTCCAGCATTTGTCATTTGTGGATTTTTGAATGATGGCCATTCTGGCTGGTGTGAGGTGATACCTCATTGCAGTTTTGATTTGCATTCTCTGATAATTAGTGATATTGAACATTTTTTCATGTGCCTATTGATCATTTGTATTTCTTCCTTGGAGAATTGCTTGTTTAGGTCTTTTGCCCATTTTTGGATTGGGTTGTTTGTTTTTTTCTTATTATGTCGTATGAGCTGCTTACATATTCTAGAGATCAAGCCTTTGTCGGTTTCATCATTTGCAAAAACTTTCTCCCATTCTGTAGGTTGTCTTTGTTTTACTTATGGTTTCCTTTGCTGTGCAGAAGCTTGTAAGTTTAATTAGGTCCCATTTGTTTATTCTTGCTTTAATTTCTACTGCTTGGGTAGGCTGCCCTAGGAGAACATTTTTGAGATGTATGTGAGATAATGTTTTGCCTGTATTTTCTTCTAGGAGGTTTATTGTATCTTGTCTTATGTTTAAGTCTTTGATCCATTTTAAGTTGATTTTTGTATATGGTGTAAGGGAGTGTTCTACCTTCATTGACTTACATGCTGCTGTCCAGTTTTCCCAACACCACTTGCTGAAGAGACTGTCTTTATTCCATTGTATATTCTTGCCTCCTTTGTCAAAGATTAGTTGACCAAAAGTTTGTGGGTTCATTTCTGGGCTCTCTGTTCTGTTCCATTGGTCCATATGTCTGTTTTTGTACCAATACCATGCTGTCTTGATGACTGTAGCTCTATAGTATTGTCTGAAGTCTGGGAGAGTTATTCCTCCAGCCTCTTCTTTTTCTTCAGTAATGCTTTGGCAATTCTAGGTCTTTGATGGTTCCATATAAATTTTATTATGATTTGTTCTAGTTCTGTGAAATATGTCCTGGGTAATTTGATAGGGATTGCATTAAATCTGTAGATTGCCTTGGGCAGTGTGACCATTTTAACAATATTGATTCTTCCAATCCAGGAGCTTGGGATATCTTTCCACTTTTTAAAGTCTTCTTTAATTTCCTTCATCAATGGTTTATAGTTTTCTGTGTATAATTCTTTCACCTCCTTGGTTAGATTTATTCCCACATATTTTATTACTTTGGGTGCTATTTTAAAGGGGATTGTTTCTTTACTTTCTTCTTCTGTTGATTTATCATTAGTGTAAAGAAATGCAACTGATTTTTGAATGTTAATCTTGTAACCTGCTACCTTGCTGAATTCTTCAATTAGTTTTAATAGTTTTTGTGTGGACCTTTTAGGGTTTTCTATATATAGTATCATGTCATCGGCATATAGTGACATTTTTACCTCTTCTTTTCCAATTTGGATCCCTTTTATTTCTCTTTCTTGCCTGATTGCTGTGCCTAGGACTTCCACAACTATGTTGAATAGGATTGGTGATAGTGGGCATCCTTGTCTTGTCCCAGATTTTAGTGGGAACCTTTTGAGTTTTTCACCATTAAGTACTATGCTGGCTGTAGGTTGGTCATATATAGTTTTTATTATGTTGAGATATGTTCCCTCTATACCCACTTTGGTGAGAGTTTTTATCATAAATGGGTGTTGAATTTTATCAAATGCTTTTTCTGCATCTATTGAGATGATCATGTGGTTTTTGTCCTTTCTCTTGTTGATGTGATGTATTACATTGATTGATTTGCGTATGTTGAATCACCCTTGTGTCCTTGGGATGAACCCCACTTAATCATGATGTGTAATCTTTTTTATGTACTGTTGGATTCTATTTGCTATTGGAATCTGCTTCTTGAAGGACCCAGATGGACGCATCCCCTGAGCCTTCATAGGATGTCAGCAGTACCTCCCTCAGGGCATGAGACACAGCCCACCCTGGGCGCATCACTCTTATTTTCCCTGCTGGACTTTAAGGTTCCCTCGAGGCTGTAAGCCTGCATCATTTTTACCCTTCTCTACACTTAACAGATGGTCAATAAATATCTGTTGACTAAGTCAATGAATAAGTAAGGCTGTGAGAACAGGGAAGAGTATAGCAGGGACCATTTCTCTTGGATGTTAATGAGTGTTATTTGGAGGGAAAAAAATTCCATGGTCAAAAGAATTTAGGAACTGCTGAGCTCAACAAAAATTAACAGATGTCTTGACTAGACAACTTCTCAGAGCATTTAAGGAGCTGCTTTTGTTCTGTGACTCCCCAGGAAGAAGCATCCTTGTATGATCACTGAATCAGCATTCTGAGGAACCCAGTTTGGGAGGCATAATTAGGAAGACCAGGTAAGACTTCCAGGATGCAGGGTGCAACTGAGCTGATTCTGAAAGAATTACGAGGGTTTCAGCAGGCGCAGATGGAAGAAAGAGAGAACTTTCTGGGAAGCATTTTGTGAACTACAGAGGTAGGAAGGTACGAGTCACATTCGGGGAGAGCATGTAGAGCATTTATCTAATTAGGTTCCTTTGAGAGCTTGAAGAGCGGCAAAACCAGGAAGGAAGGTGGTGGAGGGCTGTATTTTAGACTCTGATATCTGGCCTTTATCCTATGATGCTATGAAGGTTCCTGCACCAGGAAATGACGGAACAAATGGTGACACAGGGAATCATTAATTTTAATTAGAAAGGCATGGTGCATGTGTAATGGTTTGCCAAGAAGACTTCCATATGCTGCAAAACCAAATGAAGCAGTCTGAGGTTTTATCACTAAGGCAATTTGTCTGTCACATTACTAAACCCACAGTCATAAGGCTTCTGCAGTGCTTAATGTTCTGGTTTACAATCAGTGTCATGGGAAAGAATCTATTAAAATGTTATTAAGATGAACAAATTACCTTGCATCAATTTCTTTGAAAAAGGTATAAATTACATCTTAATTTCTTGACTCCTTTTGGGCTCACATTTGTAGCCTATGAGCACATGTTTGGGATAATGAAATTTGTATCCTTTATGCAAACCTGAAGCTTGTTCACGCCAAGAGATATTCAGTGCTCGAAGTTTCAACCAAAAAGCTGGTACATGGCATCATGCAGAGTGCCAGTGCACACGCACGACTTTTCCAGTTGATTGAGGTGAAACGTCACCACTCATTACCACTGAGGTTGTGCTCTTAGAGAAGGCTGGTTGTTGCAGATTTGAAGTTTCCTTATCAGCTCTTTTTCACTCAAATTAAATGAAAAGCAAATACCATTTTATAAGTTTAATAAATATATTCATATGAATATACATAAAATATACATAAATAATATCATCTGAATATTGAAGATATTGGAGTAAAATTTGTAAAATACTCATCTTCCGTATTGAATGGTGGGGAAGTTGAACACATTTTACTTCAACTCCAACATGTTTCCTTGGGTTATATCATCCCAAAGAATCATTTCAAATTATTTTAAATTTTAACCTACAACATTCTGAGTTTTAATCATTCCAAATCAATGTAGGAACAATTTCAAATCCTTCCAAAGACAGTATTTGTGATGGCACGAGCGAAAGGGAAGTGTTTCCTGAGGGTATGTTGGTTACTAAAACACATCTCTGCAGTTATTTTTCTCAGGATGCAAATAAGATATTTATCTTTCCATTTGTCTTTTGTTCTTTTCGAATGTTAAAGAATATTTTATTTTATAACCTAGGACTTTTTCTCGACACTTCTCAAATTATACAACTAACACCACATTTCAGATTTGACCTCAGGAATCCCTGAATATATTTATATAGTCTTTCTCCTCATTCAGTCTCAATGGCTGTCTGCCTCAGGACCTTTGCTCATACTGTTCCTTATACATGAAATGCTGTTCCTTCCCCTCCTCACCAGGTTAACTCCTATCACCTACTCAGAGAAACTTTCCTTGACTGTCGTAATTGAGTCAATGCTTCTTGCATCACCTCTCACATCATCTCCCCACTCCTTAAAACTTACACTGTTGTAATGTTCATATTTGTGTGATTATTTCATAGTAGCCTGGTTTCTCCCAGACCCTAATCTCCCCAAATTATGGGGACAGATGGTGATATAAGGAGTCTGGTGTAGCTTTAATTCATATATTTCAAACCCTTTAATGTGATGCCCCAGAAATTATCTGGTTTGGAAAACTGCCCCAAACTTACGTTTCTTTGAAGAATTCCCCAAGATGGAAAACTGAAACAAGGACAAGAACTACCAGAAAGTGGGAAA
Organism: Camelus ferus; assembly: GCF_009834535.1. NCBI lineage: Eukaryota > Metazoa > Chordata > Mammalia > Artiodactyla > Camelidae > Camelus > Camelus ferus. The sequence goes on from NC_045730.1 coordinate 19,215,925, forward strand.
GGTTTTGCTAATTTTCAAGGAACATTGGATCTGCTTTGCCCAGTAGGAATAAATCAGAAGATAAATCAGGTAGACATTACCTCTGGCACAGCTGTTTAAGAAAAAAGATAATGCAAATCAAATAAATGCAGAATCAAAAAGATGATCGACTATGACACAATGGAGATATAATAATAAAAATATTAAGTACTCAGCTTTAACAAATGTAGAAAATCTAGACAAAATGTATACATTTCTGGAAAAGTATAAAATTTTAAAAATGGGAGGTGGGTAAGATGGGTGAAGAGGGGTAAAAAGGCACAAACTTCCCTTATGAAACAAATAAGTCATTGGTTTTGTAATAATGTGCAGCACAGTGACTATAGTTAATAATACTATGTTGCATATTTGAAAGTTGCTAAGATAGTAGATCTTAAAAGTCCCCATCACAAGAAAAAAACTATGTACAGTGACAGATGTTAAGTAGACTTATTGTGGTGATCATTTTGCAATATACACAAATATCAAATCATTATGTTGTACACCAGAAACTAATATAATGTTAGTATGTCAATTTTAACTCAAAAATCCTTTTGAAATGGCACAAGAAATATTGACTAGACCAATAACTGTTAGGGAAATTGAATTAAACATTCCAAAAAGTACCCAGACCCAAAGGGTATTGCTATGGGCTGAATGTTCGCACCCTCCTGAAATTCATATGTTGAAGTCCAACCCCCAATGTGAAGGCATTAAGAGGTGGGGCTTTGGGAGGCGATTAGGTTATGAGGGTGCAGCCCTCATGAATGGAATTAGTGCCCTTACAAAATAGACCCCAGAGAGCACTCTCACCTCACTTTCAGCTATGTGAGGGTAAAGCAAAAAGACAGCAGTCTATGAACCAGGAAGCAGGTCCTCACCAGACATTGAATCTGCTGGCACCTTGATTTTGGACTTCCCACTCTCCAGAACTATAAGAAGTAAATGTTGAAGCCACCCAGTCGATGGTATTTTTGTTATAGCAGCCCAGTTGACTAAGACAGGTATTGTGGGTGCAATCTACCAAACTTCCAAGGAGTAGATAATCCCTGTCATATGCTCCATTCTGAAATTGGGTAAGGAGAGTACAAGAAAACTAACAGTTCTTTCTACTCATGAACCCGAACAAAATATTACCAACCAAGTCCAGTGGGTACTGATGATGCAGGAGCATCAGGAAGAGTTTATCCTAGAAATTCTAGCATGAGTTAGGATCAGAAAAGCAGTACCATTAAGGGCTCAGTTACTAAGAACTAAAGGCAAAACAAAAAAAAATCATGTCATTGTGACAATAAATGCAGAGAAATGCTAGATAACATTAAATACCTATTGATGGTTTTTTTAAATCTCAGAAAGCTAGGAATATAAACATACTTTCTTATTTTGACAAAATCTAAATACCAAAAAATCAATATACTTAGTCAACAAAAACATTACACTTAATAGAAAAACCTAAATATTCCCTTAAAGATTGGAAATGTCTACATCATCATTACTACTTAATAGAAATTTGGAGATACTGGCAATCACTGAGACAAGAAAAGGAATATAAGCTAAAAGAATTTGAAAAGAAGAGATAAAATCGTCTTTATTTGTAGATTTGATAATCTCATAAAAAAGTCAATGGGACCATTAGATGAATCATTGTAACTAATAAGAGATTTCATCAATAGTGCAAGATAAAATATTAACTCACAAAAAATAATATACTGTTCTTCACCTGTGATAGCCAACTTAGAAATAAAACAGAAAATCAAAAGAGTTACAAAACTATAATCTGCCTAGAATTAGATAAATATAAAAAAAATTACTCATTGATAAAGGAAATCAAAAATATATGGTGAGATACAACATATTCATGGATAGATGACATTGTGAAGTCAATTATTTCCTGATTGATCTACAAACTGAATGCAATGCCTAACAAAATTCCAGCTAGATTATTCAAGAGATTCAAAGGCTGTACTTTACAACGTGTATGGGAAAATTAAAAAGCACAAACCGGAAAAACAACTTTGAAAAAGAGCAAAGAATTGGGAGATCCATCCTACTGGACATTGACACAACCCAAAACTACAGTAAATAAAAATCTAGTGGTGGTACAGACACACACCAATAGACAGAGGAAGCAGGAAAGAGAGCCCAGAAACAGATATAATTGATCTTCATTACTTGTGAATTCCATATTTGCAAATATTCCCACCTACTAAAATTCACTTGTAACCCCCCCCAAAATCAATATTCACAGCACAGTAGTCATTTGGGAACATGCACAGAGTGGAGAAAAACATGAGTAGCTGGCTGTGCATTGTCCCAGCCGAAGTCCAACAAGGCCTTCTTATTTCAGCTTTCATATCCTAAACAAGAATCTTTTTATGGTCTATTTAGTGCCACATTTCCCACATTTCTGTGCTCTCTTTTTGGTGATTTCAGTATTGAAAATGGTCCTGCACCACAGTGCTGAAGTGTCTAGTGTTTCTAAGCAAGAAAACTGTGGTGTCTATTTACAGTAGCCAAGACATGGAAGCAACCTAAATGTCCATCAACAGGTGACTAGATAAACAAGATGTGACACACACCCACAGAGGAATACTACTCAGCCATAAAATAGAATGAAATCATGCCATTTGCAGCAACATGGATGGAACTGGAGATTGTCATACTAAGTGAAGTAAGCCAGAAAGAGAAAGAAAAATACCATATGAGATCACTTATATGTGGAATCTAAAAAAGTGACACAAATGAACTTATTTACAAAACAGAAACAGACTCACAGATATAGAAAACAACCTTATGGTTACTGAGAGGAAAGGAAGAGTGGAGGGATAAATCGGGAATTTGGGAGTTGCAGATATGAATTACTATATATAAAACAGATAAATGAGATCCTACTGTAGAGCACAGGGAACTATATTCAATGTCATAATAGCTCACAATGAAAAAGACTATGAAAATGAATATATATAACTGAGTCAGTATGCTACACACCAGAAATTAATGCAATATTTTAAAATGCTTACTCTTCAATTAAAAAAATAAAGAATAATGGCACGAAAAACCAAAAAATTAAAAAAAATTTTTTAAGTGATGTGATTTTCAGGAAAAATACATGTGTTGAGAAGCTTCCTTCAGGCATGAGTTATAGTGCTGTTAGTCGCGGGTTCAGTGTTAGGGAATCAGCGATACCGCACATGCAGAAAAAGGAAAAGGGAATTCGCTGATCTGTACACAAGGCGGCTGGGGAAAGGGCTGAAGGAGCATCTAGAGTGTGTGACGAAGCCGTAGAAGAGGTGAAGCAGCTGCATTCGTGAGCCCCTGAGATGGTGACCCGCCATCGTGCATGGCGGGCAGCACCGCTGGGGGCGCAAAGCCAAGGAAATGCACCATCACGCTCAGCCCATGGAGTCTGGAAAACGCTAAACCCTCCTCAGCGGGTGCTAGCTGGCCCACAAATTTCAAAACTCGAGACAGCCTGAAATGTGGAGCTTGCAGGCCGGCAGGTGCTGGGGATCAGGAAGCAGCACAAGTACCTTTTAAACATCTGCGAAGTGCTCTGTGGGAGAGCTGGTTACAACCCTATGGGATGGGCTTATTTACAAGGATGTTGGCACAGGAACCTACAGGACACAAGTGGCCTCCAAAGCCCCTGGATTTAAATAATTCAGAGTGAAATTAATTGTTTCTGAGAAGCGTATGTTACATAAGGTGTCTAAACAGAAACACATAAAACAAGGTTATCTGTTGATTGGTTGATGAAAATGTGACTGGAAGCCCAAAGAAACTTAACCTTGAATTTCCCCTAGGAACAGCGGTTCCCTGTGCACCAATCTCATATTAATTTCACTAATTTCACTAGCCCTATTCACTAATTCAGCAGAAGATATCTCCTGGGAACAGCGAGATTCGACTGTGCGTATTGATACATCAGCTAGACAAGGAGGCCATCAGACTTCCCTGGCTTTAATGCCAAGACAGCCTTTGTCAGCAAACCCCAAACCTAAGCCTGAAGATGTCTCAAGGTTACGAAATCGAAATGCAAAGCACGACCAGTCACAAACAGCCAACGCGGCTTTAAGCTACAGCCAGTCACATTATTCCCTGTCTTGGCTCCCGCGCTTCCTCCGTATAAGTCTTCCCTCTGGCTCTTGTGGCCGCTAAGAACTTCCTGCTTGGTGCTGCCTGATTCAGATCGATTTTGGCTCAGATAAACTTAATATTTTTAATATGCCTCAGTTTCTTCTTTAACAGTGTGTTTATGTGTGCATAATATATGATGAAGTTGGCCCCACAAATTAATGGGGAAAAGGCAGATTATTTAGCAGGTGGTCATGACAAAATTGATTCACCATATGGAAAGATAAAACTAAATTCCTACTTATATCATTTGCAAAAAATCTATTCCAGAGGAATTTGGGGGGCCGGAGGGGGACTATAAAGTTAATGAAAAAGATGTAGGAGAGTATTTTGGGGATGTAAGAGCAGAATCGGGCTTCTTAAATTCCTTAAACAGAATCCGACTTCCCAAAAGAATAAAATTAAGTAAAACAGTGAAACACTTGACTACACAGAATTAAATATTTCTTTATCACAAAAGATTCCTTAATCAGAGGTAATCAACATATAACAGCCTAGGAGAAGATAATGTTCTATATCTAAAACTGGTACAGGATGAATGTCCAGAAAATGCAAGAAACTCCTGGAAGTCAACAGGAAATAGAAAGTTCTTTGGAAAAAGACATAAATAGGCACTTTACAATGGGAAATCCTAATGACCAGGAAAAATATAAAGAGAGGCACGAACTCACCGTCAAAGAAAGGGGAATGAAAACAGTGAGACAGCCTTCATCAGATGGGGGCGGGGGGAGTGCGGGGTGTGAACATTTAGGTAGATTAAATCAAATGATAGTGAGAACTTGGGGGGAAAAAAGTCGGAACCCTCCTGTGCTGCTGATGGGAGAGGAAACTGGTCCAGCCATACTGCCAGTGTGCAGTGAAATTAAGCAGGCCCAAATCACTGACCCAGCAGTTCTGCCGCTGAGCAAATAACCCAGAGAATTCCCTAAAGTCCTTCCTGGTGATGGGTGGGAGGCAACTCACAGCATTGTTGGTGGCATCAGGAAGCTCAGAGATCTAGGTGTTCATCACTATGAGAATAAAGAAGAAACCACGTGGAATGCATACTGCTGAATTCTGTGCAGAATTAGAAGCTACAAAACAGATCTACACATGGCAACAGGAGGAGGTCTGAAAAAACAGTGTTGAGTGGAAAAAAGTCAGAAACACACAGTACAAGGAGAGGGTGTGGAGAACAGGGAGCCCTCCTACACTGCTGGTGGGAATGTTGTTTGGTGTAGCCGTTATGGAAAATACCATGGAGATTCCTCAAAAGACTAAAAATAGACTTACCATATGATCCAGCAAGCCCATTTCTGGGTATATACACAGAGGAAACTCTAATTTGAAAAGATACATGCACCCCAATGTTTGTGGCAGCACTATTTGCAACAGCCAAAACATGAAAGCAACCTAAATGTCCATCAACAGATGACTGGATAAAGAAGCTGTGATATGTACACATACAATGGAATACTACTCAGTCATAAAAAAGGTTAAAATAATGCCATTTGCAGCAACATGGATGGACCTGGAGATCATCATTCTAAGTGAAGAAAGCCGTCTACAAAAGAGAAACAGACTCATAGTTAGCAAACAATCTTATGGTTACCAGGAAAAGGGGGTGGGAAGGGATAAATTTGGGATTTTGAGATTTACAAATGTTAGCCACTATATATAAAAATAGACTAAAAAAAAGTTTCTTCTGTATAGCACAGGGGACTAGGTTATTACATATAACCTTTAATAAAAAATATGAAAACAAATATATGTATGTATATGCATGACTGGCACATAGTGCTGTACACCAGAAACTGACACATTGTAACTGAGTGCACTTCAATAAAAAAAAAGAAATGCACAATACAGAGGTGCATATATAGAGTGGTCATAAAGTCAGAAAACTTGAATAATATTTTGTTTTTCTACATGTTGAACCCCTTTGATTACTCCTCCTAGCGTTATGACAAAGGGGTAAGTTTATTCAGTATTAATCAGAGACACAGATCACCAGAGCGGACACAGCCGCAAACCATGCGCGGGGATTGATAAAGCGCTGCAGTGATGCACTCCTTGCAGTCTTGCACTGAACTACGCGTTTGTAGGGATGGGCGATATGCTGGGCCTACCGCGTGTTCTAATGGAGCATCAACACGCCGGGTATTATGCAGAGGTACTTATGCTTCCAGACCTCATAGCCACACCCTATTGATTGGCATATATCAGATACACTAATAATATGTGTCCATGAAGAATCCAGGATTGGGAATTAGGATTATGGATAAAGGAGGAACAAAAGTAACACGAGGCTTTGCATGGACAGACGATGAAAGTGCGCCATGAACTGAAGAGTGTAGTCAGCTCAGCTCTGGCTGCCAGGCTGAGGCCTGGCCGCAGCGCCGTCTCACAGATACACTGGAAGAAGACCTGTCCTGTCACTGAAGGGCACGGGCAAATGAGAGCCCCGTGGACTACATGTTTCTTAAATGATCACGACTGCAGATAATTTTTGGTAAAAGAAAATCAGATTCTCTCCATCTTCCCTAAATAATTGTTGAATGCACCTTAAAGATCAGTGTAAAATCTAGAACTATAAACTTCCAGAAGAAAACATAGGCAAAAAATTTGGGGATCCTGGTATAGATCCAAATGTCTTAGAAATGATGCCAAAAAGGCCAGTTCAGACAAGAAAAAAAAAAGGACATCAAAATGAAAACTTCTGCTCTTTAAAAGACATCACTAAGAAAGGAGAAGGAAGCATTTGCACATCATGTCTCTGACATATGACTTGTGCAGAGGCTATGCGAGGAATGCACAAAACCCAATTTTGAAAATAGACAAAGTATTTGGACAGACATTTCAGCATGGAAAAAATACAGATGGCAAATGAGCACATGAAAACATGCTCACTCTCACTAGTCATTAGGGAAATGCAAATTAAAGCGATGAAAAAAAATGCTGGAAGACAACCACATTCCTCTAAGAATGGAGGAGAACACCACCAAGGCACCTGACCATCCCCGGTGCTGACCACGACAGGAAGCAACAGGAATGCCCATGTATTGCTTTGGGTTGTGAAATGGTACAACCACCATGGAAAAGAGATCAGCGGTTTCCAAGAGCTCGGGTCGGGGCAGGGAAGGGGCTGGGGAAATTTCTGGGTCGCGGGAGGGTGTGATGGAATGTTCTGTATCTTGATTGGGATGGTGGTTACACGGCTGCATACATTATGTCAAAACCCATAGAACTGCCCACTAACAGGGTTCATTTTACTGTACGTGAATTATACCTTTTTTTTTTTTTCAAGTAGGAGAAAAAAATTACCAGACTTAAAAGGACACCAAGTCCTGAAGCACTGAAGGGCACCTGCAAGCCTCCAGCCGACCTGGAGTGGTCCCTGCCTTCTGGTTAGTGTCCACCTCTGGCCCTGCTGAGGTTGGTCCCTGGCGCATGCCGCAAGGGCTGCTGTGAGACGTGCCTCCCTCAGCCCCGTGCACCTCGACACACACACACACACACACACACACACACACACACACACATACACACACCCCTACACTCTGCCCTTTCTTCCTCCTTCCTCCCCTCCTCTCTTGCCCAAGCTTTCCCCAGGAAGTGCCCTGCTCCTGCCCCCTCAGACCCGAGCTCCTGAGGAAAGCTGGGGACCCAAGACAACTGTCAGTACTGTAACAGACACCTCATGGGTCAGTCCGGCCTTTGTGGGCTGACCTCAGACCCCAGATCACCCCGAGCACAGCCTTATTTTTACAAGGAAATAACCACGCTGGTGAAGAGCATTCAGAAACGCTTCCAACCTGCAAAGCCCCAGGAGAAGGAAGACAGAACTTCCAGCGGTTCCGATCCAGGCTCACCTGCCAACGTGCACGCCTAAACTAAGACGCTGAGGTTTGCCGCAGAGGGTTCATTTGCGCGGGGAGTGTGCGACGCGTGGGGAAAGGTGATTGGGACAATACGTGACAGTCACCCTTCTGCGCAGGCGTAGCTCAGCTCCTGGTCCCGAAGGTAGCGGAGCAGCCGCTCGCGCATGCGCACTGGGAGAGCTGGCGGTCCCGTCCAATCTGAACCAGCCTTGCTCCAATTAGACACAGCTGACTCCAAGTTTCTGGAAAATACCTTGGGCAAACATCTTATTGTTTAGGCTGCTTAGGGCTTGGAGGACATGCAAGTCTTAAAACAACCTTAATTAGTGAAGGCAGGTGAAGTGGGTTTAACCCACCGTTTCGCTAGGACCTACTCCCTATCAGGGTGAGAAGCCTTACCCCAGATCAGAGCCTCTCCGGTCACAGCTGCGGGAGTGTGATTTAGGGGGAGGAGGTGGGCAGCCAGGGTGGGGGTGGTTCTTGTGCTTCTGAAACCTTCAAATGGGTATCCACAGAGACAGAAAGGAGTTTCTGCCCCAGCACACCCCCCACTGGCCCCAGCCTCAGCCTTCTGCCTCCCTCCTGGTTCCAAAAACCATCCCCAAGGCTGCAGACATAGGGGCCACTGGTGACGGGCAGGGTCCCAACCCTGCTGTTGCATCCCATTAAAAAGCGCTGAATCTCTTCATCAGCACACAATTAAAAAGGATCTCCCTGTCTCAATAACCCCATACAAGCATTCCAGCCTCCTACGAGGTTGCTAAGTTTCGTAGACCCAAGCGTCTGGCTGCATAAAAATACCAGCTTCTCAAGTGTGGGGAGAATGCCGGCATGAATCTCTCAGCTCTGGGCAAAGACCTCTTGCCTTAGAGGAGCAACAGTGTCTCCTTTTTTTGTTTGTTTTGACTGTAGAGGTGAGGCTTGTGCTTCAGCGCTCTGCCACAACCTGCAGCCGGTCCCTCCCCACCATCCTGCCTGTCAGTAGCTCAGCCCGGTGCACAATCAGCCTGGATGTCACCACTGACTTAAACTGCTCGCGGGTCTTCAAGATGCAGCGCAAACTCTCAGGCCATGTCTGAGGCTCCTGTTGCCACTGGCCGGCCCCTCCACACCATCTGAAGCCTCTAGCCAGGGCGTCAGTCACACCCTGGCTGCCCATTCCCGTCCCAGCCTGGCAGAAACCCCTCACCCCTCAATTGCTTCCCTCCCCTAGGCTGGGCTCACTGCTGCCCCACCTGTGCCCTCCCAGGTACTTAACACAACACGCCCAGCCTGGGCTTAGTCCCTGTGCCTCTGCTGGACCGCCAGCTCCCAGTGGTCCAGAAGCAGCATCACGAACCAGTGTCCTTCATCTGCATCCTTGGATGAAGGGACCCTCCTGGCTGCACAGGTCTTTAAAAACAAGTCAGACTCTCACCTGCCTGCCACTGTTACTGAGTCCAAACTCATTCTGCTTGCCACATGACAGGCCAATAAATCAGGAGATGAGGTGTTGGGGCAAGGAAGGACGACTTTCTTGGGACAGCCAGCAGACCGAGAAGATGGGGGACTAATGTCCTAGAGAACCATCTTCCACCAGTCAGAATTCAGACTCCTTTTATACTACACAGTGAGGGGGGCGGTGCTAGTGGTTGCAAACTTCTTGGTGTCGGAATCCTTTGTTCTTGGAGCTGTCCATGTAGGTCAGGTCATGGTGTCCTTGTAAACCTCCAGCCATTTAACAACAGAGGCAGGGACTGGTCTGAGGAGGGAGAGGATGAGGAGGCCCAGGGGTTTGCAACTCCAAAGAGGGCGGAGTCAGCACGACCTTCAGCGAGTCAAAGACCCTCTCCAGACCTCTGTGTCTGCATCTGTGCTCCCCCCACCCCTGGGGGTGGAGGGCTGATCTTTATAAGAAAATGAGACATGAAAACAATGTAAAACTAGAAGCTTGACAGAAATACCAATTACGTACGTCCTGAGGTCCCTTCCAGTCGCAAGCCGTGGGTGTGTGTTTCTGTGAAATCCAGACTCGGAGGGACCAGTGGCTTGGTGACCTGGCGGAAGGGGGCGTGAGCAGCACAGAGGAGGAAGGAGTCCACGGTCCCAGGCTGTCTTCTCCATGACACATGCATGTGGTGATCACGGGGCCAATGTGGTCACGTGGAGAAATGCCAGCACATCACAAAATGACGTGCATGGTCCTCAGTATCTCAGACACCTCCTCTGGAAGCTGGGGTATTTCCTATTGGCTTGTTCACTCCTAAGATCCGAATCCATCATCGATCTTTCTAGCACAGCAAAGTGCAGCACCCGCAGAAACACCCGGGGGGGGGGGGGACTGCAGGGGAGCCATCGTGCTCGGAGCACAACCTGCAGGCTTCCCAGCACCCAGGAAAGCAGTCCCATGGTCACTGTGAAGAGCCAGAGGGCAGATGAGAGAGAACAGGGGCTCTGAGGGGCCATCAGAACGTCCGCCCGGGGCGGGTGGGAAGGGCTGGGCTCCGGCCATTCGTTCCTCCAGCCAGGCTGTTCTTTTAGGGAGCCTGACCCAGGCAAACTGTCTGGGGGGGACACTTCAGGGTCTACAATAGCCCAACCTCCATGAAGACAGCAGCCAGGCAGCTGAGAAGAGAGACTCAAAGAGGGGTGAGGCCAGGAGTCGCAGGGGCAAGGAGGGAGGTGAGTCTGTGGACACCTGCCCGGATCCCCCAGCCCATGTGATGAGTTGGGTCCGCATCTCATATTTTCATCTTGAAAAGAATTGAGTGTACAGCATGGTGATCTGTAAATCGACTATATTTCAGTTTTAAAAAAGAAAAGAAATAGGGCCAAATCTCCTACGTGGCCACTGTGGGGAGGGGAAGAACTGCGTGGTCATTCTTTCATTCCCTGCCTTTTCTCAGCCCCATACCGCAGGGCGGCCCACATTCACAGAACCAACCGAGACAGTGGCTCCAAGGGGAACTCGATTGCCCAGGGTTTATTTCTCCATTTCTCGCTCTCATTTCCCTTCTTCTGGGACAAGCCTGGAGGATCAGTGGCCATGGCAGGACCTGAGCAGAGATGCCAGCGCCCCTGGGGCTCACCCGTCCAATCTCTCAGCCTCCCTGGCTCAGGTCTTACATTTGTCCAGAAAAAGCACTTTCCTGTCCGCCCCGGGGAATGATTACATAAACGCAGTGTTTCATCTACATTGGCTCCTGGAGACCTTGGCATCAGACAGACTCTAACCCTGAAGGAACAGAACGCAATCCATTTGGGGGACCAGGAACATCTCAGAAATGTTCTTTCTTCCCGTTCCAGCCGCGCCATGATGACATTTACACAAAATGAGATAAGACAGCATTTTTTGAGAACCCTGATTTTCTGGCTCTGTGCCGTGGAATGAAATTAGCTCGATGTAATTACACATAACAAATGGCTGGGCTCATCTCCACGGGTCCAGGAGGCCTCGGTCGGCTCCCTGCCTTGCATCCACCTCCAGGAGACCACCCCGTGGGGGCCGCCAAGCCTCCCTCAGGGCCATACCCAAAAGGCAACCAGCTGTGATCCAGGTTGCCGCTTTGTTTACCTTGGTGACTGTTGCTAGGGCCCTCCTGACGGACTTCAGTCCCCGGAACGGAACTGGGGCTGCAGAAATCAAGAGCCCAGGCAGTGTCCAGGGCAGAGAGCTCCCTGCTCACGGCCCCAAATCACATGGCTTCCACTGGGCACAGCTTCTGCCCTGGAACCACCTGCAGCCTCCTTGTCCAGCGTGGCCCAGTCGGGAAGTGGTGGTACAAACATGCAGCCGATGCCCCAAGTTCCCCAACAGCCTGCTCCAGGCACTAAGGCTGTGCCGTGGGGTCCCCTCCTGCTTGGGCTGCAGCTGCCCTTGGCTCCCCTACCCCAAAGACCCTGGGGTCCTGGCACGGTCATTCCCGGCCTGGGGCTTGCCTGGGAGCTCTGGTTCTGTCTGCACTCGCCGGCCTTACTGACCGAGCCCTTTCTAGGCTAGCCCCACACAGGTGCTGGAGATTCCGGGTAAGAAGACACAGCCACCGCCGCTCAGGGAGCTCCTGGTCCCATTATGCAAAGGACAGGGTCGGCCCTGCTCTCGTCCCTGCCCCAACAACCCAGGGCCATCCTGCCCAGCTTTTTCCTCTCCTTTCCCAAACTCAGAGACCTCCTTAGAGGCAACACCAATCCCAACACGCCAGACGCATCTGGCCGCAGTCTTCAGCAGGAAGAGCACACAGTCAGCACTTCCCACAATGTGAGAAAAGCAACACTAAATATAAGCCCCTGAGTAACTGGGGGGAGGTCGGTGGGAACGCGGCGTCCTACCCTGCGAAGCAGCGTGCAGAGAAGAAGGTAAGACACAGGAAAGAACATGAAAAGAACATGATACGTGTGTGTGTGTGTGTAACTGACCACTATGCTGCACACCAGAAATTAGCACAACATTGTACATCGACTCTACTTCAATTGAAAAGAAGGTGAGACATGGGGCTGCGGGCTGGCACCCGGTCCCGGCTCTGCCGGCGTGGCTGGGCGGGGCCCATGACCACCCCAGGCTGGGGAAAGCTGAGAATGTCCCCATAACTAGGGAGCGCTGACAGGCCAAGGGAGGAAGGCCATTTCTTGAATTAGCGCTATTCAGTGGGAAGAGCTTTGACGGGTCCATGGGCAATGACAGCAGTTATTTTGCTGAAAGACACAAATCCCTAGAGACGAAAGAGCCCACCCTCCTCACTCCGCCTGTGTGGGTCATTTTCTCTTGTGGGTTGTAAGTAAAGTTGCTTGGACAATGGTCGGTGTATGTTATAGGTCCGGGACACAATTGCATGTATCCCCAAGTCGGGGTGGGGTGGGCAGCCTTCCAGGAGCTAGAAACCTTGGGAGTGGAGATTCCAGGAATCCAGGAAGCACTAGGTGATTCCAGATGGGGTGTGGCTGCCCGGCATACCGACAGTTATAAACTCCACCCATCCTCCCCCCTGGGGGGTGTTCACACCCCAACGTAAAAACAGGATGCCCAGCAGAGTGCTCGGTCCACTCCCCAGTGCCCCTCTCCTTTCCCTTTCCCTGGAGATGCAGAAGCTCCCTGGCAGTGGAGGGCTTTAGTTCTCAGTCCTCAATCTGTGAAATGGGGCTGAAGGCTTAGTCCCGTGAAAGTTGAGCAAAGGCCTATTCTTCCCCGAGCCCCTTGCTCTGCGCATCCTGGGCTCTGTACATCTGGGCTGAGGGTCTGCTGAGGGCTGGGAGGGTCCCCTTCCCTCCCGGGGGCACGCAGACTGTTCTTACCCTATGAAGCTTCAATTCAGCTCCACCCAGGGCAGGCACTGTGACTTCACCTGCTTCTCAGACAGGAGAAGGAAGATGCCCTGTGGTTTCCTCCCCAAGAGCAGGTAGAATGAAGCCCGTTCTGGGTACCAGACCGGGGAATGGGTTCCTAGGCTTTGTGTTATCTTCTCTGCATCCTTCTTGGCCTTTCTCCTCTTCCTTCCAACAGCGATGGGGCATGCTGCCAAGGGCCCCCAACCCTGCAAAATAGGGGTCTTTACAGAAAGTGACCACGTGGAACTGACTGCAATTTTAATTGTACAGCCCCTTTGATAAGCCTCCTATATACAGAAAGACATACCTAAGGTTAGGTGTGCAACATTGTTTCTTGCAACATTATTTATGGTGATGATAAAAGGAAATATCCTCATATTCCCCTATATATTCCACTGGGGGATGGTTGAAGAAATTACAATGCATTCAACTATGAAATCCAGAGCATGAAACCACATAGAGTTACTGATAAAGAGATTTTTTTAATGTATTGGAAACAAGCAAATTGCAGAAAAATATTTTATCTCTAAAATGCATATCTCATTTAAAAAAATTAAAAAGTGAGTAAGGAGACAGAAAGGTGTGTATATTTTTGAATGTCTCTCAGGAAAGACATGGAAGAATACACATCAGACTGGTAATATTGGTACCTTGGGGGCATAGAGTTTTTCTTTATATATCTTTGGATGGCTTGATGTGTTGTAAGCAAGTGTTCTGAAATTTGAAAAAAATCAATAGAGTAGAAAAGGTTAATGCAAAAAAAATGTAAGAGGCTGATTGTCATCCCCTCCTTGTGCAATAATAATAGATCCACAGATGTTCAGCTGGGTTTGAGGCCACGTTTCTCTGCCTTCCTGTGGCTGGGTGACTTTGGCCAAGGGAGGGGGAGGAAGGGCTGTGTGTAGCCTCTGGACAAGATCCTGTAAAGGAAGGGGTTGTGCCTCCCCTGCTCTGGGGGCGCTGACGTGGCAGCCGAAGCCCACCTAACCCTAAGGCTCAGAACCACACCCTCAGGACAGCTGAGCAGGTGGCCTGGAGAGTCTGGTTAGTGGTGACTAGAAACCATCACATTGCCTTCACAGTGCCTTCATCCAAGCTTTTACATCCGAGGGAAAGAAACTTTGGTCTTATTTAAGCTACTGTCATTTGGAGTCTTCACACACAGCCAAAGAAATCCTCCTTCATATGAGAAACAGAAAAACGAGACGCCTTCCTGGTCATCGGAGATTCTGTGGTGATGCCACACCCAGGGCCACACGAGAACAGGACGTGTTCTCCAGGCAGCAGAGAAGCCAGGAGCCCAGAGCTGCTTGGAGACCCACGAAGGGTCACACAGTGGTGGGGCCCCAGGCGGGGAGGCAGGAGCTGATTTCTGAATGGGAACCCGGCCCTGAGTGGTGCTGAATTAGGTTCTGGCTGCGGGATGTCTCTGGCAGAGAGGCCTGGGGACCTCAGGAAAGCCCGAGGGCCAAGGCTGGGCTCTGCAAGAAAGTTCTGGGTGTGAGCGGCCGCCCTCCTCCCAGTGGGGGTCGAGGGTGGGATGAGGGGCAGCCACCTTTTGGGGCTCCTGTCCCTTCCCTCTCCGGCCAGAGCTGAGCATTTCACCAGCAGTTCAGTGCCTTGACCTCTGAGGTGAAGTTTCTGGAAGGAAAGGCAGTCCTGGGGTGAGTTTTAGCAAAATCTGAGTTTGCTGCTCCATGCCGTGGTTAAGGCGGGGACCCCTCCAAGGGAGGGGGCCGCCTGGGGCACTGGGGGAAAAGTGTCGCTCCCCCTGCTCCGCAGCAGCCTTCTGGGGTGCTCTCCATCAGCTCTGCGGTTTCTGGGGTGACAGTGAAAGAGAGAGAGGAGCCCAGCCCAGTCCAGAACCCAGGATCGTGCTTCCTGGACTCACAGCATGTCGTGCAGCCTCGTGGTTCCATCTGCCAGCATTTCCTGACTTGGACTTTGCATCCGACATTTCAAATTCTCTGGAAAGGATGTGATTAACCAATGCCACTTGGTCCCCCTGGATCCCACATCCCGCATGCACTTTGGGCTGCTCTTCAAGGGCTTTTTTCCACCGGAAGAAAGATGAAATGGTACATCCCACTAGGGCAGCCCCACGGAGCCGTGGGGGAGCGCTGTTCCCACGGCTTCAGGTGATACACACAATCGTGCCCTTCCCTCTTCTGTCACTTGGGTGGCAAAATCAGGTTCAGGTCTGCAGTTTGAGCGTAGAGCAAAAATTCCATCATTCGTGTCCTGTCCCTTTGACGTCTGTGACCATTTAAATGGGGGCCACACTATAGCCTTGCACCGTATCTGTCTCTCAAAACACCAACTAATAACATAAAGAAGACTGGGATAATGTTCATCTATTTAAAAAAAACTAAAATCTTCATGCTCTCATTTGAGTATCAGCAATTAATATGCTAATTACAAAGCAGGCTTACCTAATCATAAAAGCAAGTCTAATAAGAATTCGTTAACCACTGCATCTTCTTTTAATTGCTTGAAAGCGTTGAGACAGAACTTATTTTGAAATCTTTTTTTTCATTTGGTTTGATCACTAATTTGAGACCAGCCTCTTTTCTGCTCCCGCCTTCCAGGTTACTGGAATTAAGACTTCATGTCACATCACCCCTAGAGATTCCACTGGAAAACCAGGGTGGGAGTGTTTTTGTGGGTAGGAAACAGGAGCAATCTGCACTTTCACAGCATCCCATTCTACAGGAAACGGCCATGCTGGGCTCTACCGGTCAATACAGTTTGTCTTTCTATGTGTCCCCACACTAGAATTTTAGGGAGGTCAGTTCACATGAGAAGGCCAACACCAGGCTAGCATGGTCCATTGCAACCCACCTGCTCAGGGCTCTGGGTCTAGGGTTAAGCTGGACAGAACAATCAGACTCCTTTAAGGACACTCCATTTCTCAGCTACTGTGTAGAAGCTGAAGACAGTCTGCATTTGTTTTCTGTGTTGTGTAACAAATTACTGCAAAGTTAATGACAACACACATTTATTATCCCAGAATTTCCATGTGCGGGAGTCTGGACTGAGTCCTCTGCTCAGGGTCTCACAAGGTGTTCCAGGCTCATTCAGGTTCTTGGCAGAGTTCATTTCCTATGACTGTATGACCAAGGATCCAGCTCCGTGCCGGCTGTTGGCTGGAAGCCACCCCCAGGTCCCACAGGCTGCCCACAGTTCCTAGACATGCGAGCGTCTCCAACATGGCTGCATCCTTCATTAAGCTCATAAGGAAAGTGTCCAGCTCTCATTTGCTAAAAGAAAGTCTTGTGATTCAAAAAGACACCTGCACCCCAAAGTTCATAGCAGCACTATTTACAACAGCCAGGACACAGAAACAACCTAAGTATCCATTGACAGATGACTGCGTAAAGACGATGTTGTATACATATACAATGGAATACTACTCAGCCATAAAATGAATAAAATAATGCCATTTGCAGCAACATGGATGGATCTGGAGATTATCATACTAAGTGAAGTAAGTCAGAAAGAGAAAGAAAAATACCATATGATATAACATATACGTGGAATCTAAAAAAAAATGACAAAAATGAACTTATTTACCAAACAGAAAGAGACTCACAGATGTAGAAAACAAACTTATGGCTACCAAAGGGAGAAGGGGTGGAGGGATAAATTGGGAGTTTGGGGTTAGCACATACGAGCTACTATGTATAAAAGAGATAAACAACAAGGACCTACTGTAGAGCACAGGGAACTGTACTCAATAGCTTGTAATAACCTATAATGAAAAAGAATACACGGATATATGTATAACTGAATCACTATGCTGTACACCAGAAACTAACATAACATTGTAAATCAACTCTACTTCAATTAAAAAAGAGAGAGTCTCGTATAATGTAACCTAATCACAGGAGTGTTGTTTCATTGCCTTGACCACATTCTACAGAGAGAGGCACACCCCTGCTCACCCTCCAGGAAGGATTATACAAGGTCACAGACACCAAGAGGCAGGAGTCAGAGCGGCCACCCTGAAGTCTCTTCACTACACACCTTTAGCATTTCCCCCATCCCTTGAATCTGGGCTTGCCCTGTGACCTGCTTTGGCCAGTAGAATACGGCAGATGTGACCAAGTGCCAGGTCCCAGGCTAAGCCTTGGGAGACCATGTCCTCTTTTTCTCTCAGAAACTTGCTGAGTGGCCACGTCCAAAAGCCCAGGTTCCCCTGCTGGAGGCTGAGAGGTGCATGGATCAGATGAGTCACCCAGCAAGTGCAAAGGCCCTGACGCCCAAGGATGTTCGATGTGTGTGAAGAACAGACAGGAGGTCACTCTCTGCAGTAAGACTCGGAACGCTGACTGAGCGCTGACTATCCGCAGGGCGCAGCTGTTGGCCCCGGCACCTCGAAAAGGAGACCAGACACTTTCACGTGTGTATCAGTTCATACAGCAAACATTTAGTGAGCCCCATCCATACACCAGGCACTGATGATACCGCCGAAAATAACGTAAGCACCGTCCCTCCTGCCACAGGGCTCAGGGTTCGACTTAAGGAGTCTTGAGGCCAAGAGTAAAGAGGGTGTCTCAGGGGCAAGTCTTACAGATGCACAAGAGCGGAGAGGCAGTACAGGTGTTCTAGACGGATGAAAAAGTATGTGCCAGAGTGAAGGGACAGTATGGCACATCTGAACACAACTAACAGAAGTCCACTGGGTCACATTTTTGAGCTTGTCGGTAGGGAGAGCTGAGCCAGGAAAGGAGACTAGAACCAAGGTCATGCAGGATATCTGAAGCCACATAAAGCAGTTTAAAATGATCATAAGAGCAACAGGAGCCACTGAAGGGTTAATAAAGGAAGTGACATGAAAAGATGGTGATTTTAGAAAGCTTCCTTTGGCTGTCCTGCAGATGGTAAACGAGTGAAGTGCTGCTGAATGATGTAGACAAGAGATGGTGGTGATGTCGACTTGGGTAGTGACAGTAAGAGGGAAAGTGGCTGCAAAGTGACCGGGATGATTAGGAGATTAAATACATATTTCAGAGACTGACTGGACTGAGAATTGAAGGAAAGGAAGGAGATAAAAATCCCCAGGTTTCTAACTTGAGCAACAGGCGGAATGAGATGTTATTTACTGAAACCATCTCAGGAGCTGTTGGTGTCCGGCCCCGATCACTTTACAGGCTAACCTAACTGTGCGCCACCAGCCAGAAGTGTGCTCAGCCCAGCAGCAGGCAGGAGACACCTCACAGGGGTGCCTCATCCGGCTGGTGGATTCAGGATCGGAACTCCCTGTTCACATGGATATGAAGGTCTGCTGTGGGGAAGAACCTGAGCAGGAGGGGGATTGGGGAGTCATCGACAAGTTGGTAGTAACTGAAGTCACAGAAGTAAATGTGGCTTGTAAAGAGAAGATGCCTAGAACCCAAACCTGGGGATTCCCAGCATCCGAGTGATGGTCTGAGCCAAGGGCACTGGGCAGGATGGCTGGAGAGGTGGAAGGAAATCCAGGAGGAAAGCTAAGGGGAAGAGGGGCTGTGATGGGATTAAACAGGGCTCCAGTAAGGAGAGGGCCATAGGGTGTCCCGGGGACTGAATGACCTTGGTGAGGGCCATTCCATGGAGGCGGAAGCTAGCTTGCAGTAATTAAGGAACCAAAGAGAAGAGCATAGAGCAGGCTGGTAGGTGAGTGCAAGGGGGAGGCAGGAGAAGACACTAGGGAGGACACTTTGGTTTCTTTTCAAGACGGAGAGATCTCAGCACTGTGAGTTGGGGGGCTGTGGAGACAGCCCGGCACCCAGTCATCCCGTGGAGAGAATCTCCAAGAAACGGGATGAGCCCAGGCTCTGAGTCAGAGCCCTTCTCTGCTCCTCACTCCCTCCTCAGGCAGCTTAGTGCCTCTCCAGGCCTCATTTCTATAGTAACCCACTTCAAAACCTGGCTGCAATGAAGGCGGAAACTCACATGAAGTCACTCCCCTAATCACCACCGTACCTCCAAATGTGAAAGCCGAAAGAGATGGCTGGTTAAAGACACCCCCAAGCTTTTCCAGCCCAAGGGTCTGGGAAGTAGCAGCATGGATGATCGAATAGGGAGAATCCTGGCAGGAAAAGCTTCAGACAGAGAAGAATAGCGAGGTGGGCTTAGGCAGGCCATTATGAGGGGTCATGGCAGGACGTCAGAAGTGGGGCTGCTCAGCAGATACGTGGAGTCAGGGCCCAGATGTGGGAGAGAATTCAGGGACGGAGAGAGGCTGCAGGCACTGCCCAGCCCAGAGGTGAGGGGTGAGCCGACGCGGGCTTGTGCAATGCTTGGCAGAGCCGCACGTGAACACCCACAACTGCCCTGCATTTAGCCGGGACTTCGTGCCGATCCTTCACCGACCATACCTTCAAACCTCATGATTCCTCTGCATTTTACAGTTGAGAAAACTGAGGCTCCGAGAGGTCACCCAACTGATAAATGATACAGCCCAGAATCCCATAGTCAGTCTGGCTCCCAAGCCTGCACTCTTTCCCCTCCCTCGCACTGCTCCAGAGGAGGGAGCCTTAGGGGAGAACTACATGTGGAAGCAAAAGAAAATAGCTCATTGGGGAGCAGGCTGTGGAGAGGGTATGATGGTCTGGAGGCCAAGGAAGGATAGTTTCAAGATGGCAGAAGCACCAACCAGTGCCGGATCCTACAAAGCGAGTGAGGAGAAGGAAACTGAGAAAGTCTACCAGAGTTGGTGGGCAGAGGGTTCCTAGGAACTGTGGATGGGTGGAGGCGGCTGTGGCAGTAAAAACAGGTTCCTGCATAGAAAGGTGCAGGACTCCATCCTTCACGTCCCTACAGTGGAGCTGGGGTCGGGGGGGTATGCCTACAGAGGGCAATTCAACCAGCATCTGATGGTCCCTGCACAAGGCAAATCACAGACGTAAAAGCCAAGACCCTTGTCCTCACACAGCTCATGACTGAACTGGGAACACTAGCTTTCACGTGTGATGACCAGAGAACACACACAGGAGGGAGGACATGCCTGCCCAGAGACGCCTCCCACTGCCCTGAATTCTGTCAACTTCGGGACAGGCGGCTCCTGAGCTCCCAGCGAGCTGGGCCAGCATCTGTGAGGACCTGCGTGTGGTGGCAGCCATGGGGGGGTGGGGGGGTGCTGACCGCCCAGTGTGCATGCAGCTGGAGAAGAAAAGGGGGACAGGATGGAACTCTAGGGAGCAGCAGCACTGACGGGACAGGCAGAAGGAAGGAGACTCCTACTGGAGCCTGAGAAGAAGTAGCCAGAGAGGAAGGAGGGCTGACAAACTGGAAGGACGGAAGGTGGAGACGGGGAGGCCACGAGCTCCTCATTCAAGTGCCTCGTCTCACCCAGAGCCAGCGAAGACCCTTCTTCACTCTCTTCGCCTGCTCAACCCTCTTCTCAGCATTCTCACCCACCAGCCTTCTCAGCAGAATTCCAGTGCTGGACCACCCCGGGCTGGTGCTCCGCCAGAAGAGCCTTCAGCTGCCACCACACCTGAAATGCCAACATTATCATCAGCTCCTTCGGTGAAGAACTGCTCTCCTCCTTGGTGCTGGTCTTAAAATGTAAACAGGCTTGGAAGGATAACTAACAGATTGTGTCTCTAACGCTGAGTAAATCACGAGAAGACCTCTTTGATATGTCTTGGAGAATCAAATACCTTGGAAGCCTTGGGCAAGCGGGGGTTAGCACCAAGCAATGCTTCAGGGAACAGAGAGGGAAGGTGGAGGGCTGATGAAATCTTAACCCATTCTGTAACTTTGCCCTGGATTAACCTCACCCTTTGGCTTGGGTTCAGGGGAAGGAGTAATAATTCATTTGTAGTTGAGTCTGCAGGGGTTCTCGACATATCCCTGTGGTCGAATACAAACTCTAAAAAGAATTTTTCCTGCTATTCCAAATACTGATGGGAGAGAAAATGAAGTCCACTCAAACAACAACAACAACAACAACAACCCACAGACCCAGAATTCAGAAAAGTGCATCAGTATTTTAAATGCCCACATCCTTTGACCCAGTAATTCTACTTCTGGAAGTCTACCTTAAGAAAACTAACTGGGTGCAAAACTGTAGAAATGTTCATCACCATGTAGAAGAGTAAAAATTGGGAAGCAACTTAAATTTCCAGCAGTAGCAAACTGGCTAGTAAATTACCGTAATCCTATGTTGCCATTAGAAATAATAATACAGATTTTCTTCCCCCTGTATCTTTCCATGTTTGTGGTAAATTAAGTGAGAGTGCAGGCAACAAAACATCAGGCGCCCTGTAATCTACTTTTGTAAATACTCCACCCACAGGTGAGCATGTGTGCAGAATCTGGAAGGCTGTTAAAATGTTAACATTGGTTAGTTATCTTTGGGTGGAAAGATGGGGACTGTGGACCATGTTCATTTCTTTCTTTACTCCTCTGAATTGGAAATATATATATACTTTTTAAATGATTAATATAGCTTTAAAACTGAAAAAAAGAAGTGTAAAAAGAAGTCAATGACCTCAGCCACGTAGAACTCGATTCCACAGCTAACACGCCTGTCCTCCCAACAGGAGCTACTGGACTCACCACCTAGGGGACTGGAACAGACCCACAGAAGGGAACCGTCCCTCTCAGCCCGGGCCAACGCTGGGCTGTGGTTGTTCTAAGCGAGTCAGCAGATCCATCTGCAAACTGGCAGCCAGGGGAGAGTCCGGCGGGTCACGTGTCCTGCGTGTGGCCCCATCTGACTCAGAAAAACGCGCGCAGCCCTACATTCAGGCTTGGGGTCGCCTGTCAGGCTGGGTCGCGCCCCCCTCCCTGCAGGCCACCCTCTCCCCCGCCTGCCTGGCTCCCCAGCTGGCCCTCAGCAGGTCCCTTTCTAATTTTCTGCACTTTGGGGAGCTGGTTATTCCCTCGGCAAGAACTTGTTGCCATGGCGATGCGAGCCTCCCACCCCGGGCACCCGCCCCGGAGGCCGAATCCTTCTGCGCGCAGCCGGCCCCGCCCCGCCCAGCGCGGTGGGAGAGGGTTGCAGGCTCCAAATTCTTGAGGCTTGGGGGGAGGGGGGCATTAATGAAGGACCCAGGTAAGAGGGGAGGGGAGGAGGGTTTTATTACAAGCCCCCTGGCCACTCTGCCCTTTCCTCCCCCCACCAGGTCCAGAGGCAAGTGTCATCTCTGGTTTTGGAGCGTTTGGCGGGGCATGTCGAACGCTCTGCTTTCCTCTCAATGTCTTCCAAGAAGTCCGGGGCATCGGCGAGTTTCTGGAACGCAGTACACAGGAACGAGGCCTTAACCTCTCCGGCCCCTGCAGCCGGGACTGAGGAGTCGGGAGGGGCGAGGGCGGGAGGAGGTGGCAGCGCACTGCCGGCCCCGCACTGCCGGCCCCGCGCTGCCGACCCCGCAACGGCGCGGGGGTGGGGAGGCGGAGCTCCCTGCGCGCGGGGCCGCGCCGCTGGGAAGGGCTCGGGTCAGGGGCGGAGTCGGGGGGGGTGTCTCGCGGGAGGCCCGGCCTGGGGACGGCGCGGCCGCGCCCGGCGGGAGGCGGTGCGCGGAGCCGGGGGAGGTGGGGAGGGAGGGGCGGCCACGTGCGCCCGCCCACTGGGGCCCCGCCCCGCCGCCCAGGCCCCTCCCACTTCCCAATTGCCCCGGGCTCCCGGGTGCCTCCAGCGCCCCGCAGCCCCGGACTCCGACTCGCAGACCCTAGCGCTCGGACGAACCGAGGAACCGCGGCTCCTGTTACCCGCCCCAGGTGGCTGCCCTGGGGAAAGCTCCAAGCATATCACCGACTGGCCTGGAAACCCTTTCATCTCTGCTCCGGCAGCAGCAGCTCTTTGATTAATTGTCTCCTGGCTTTGGAGCCTCCAACCATTACCAGGCTGTAAACTCCTGGGTGCCCAATGACCCCCATCTGGGGCGCCCCCTTTCCTCCGCCTTCTATCCTCCTTCTGCTGCCTCCCCATCCCTCAAGCCTCAGGAACTTGTGGTCGCAAGGAACTTTAGATTTTTCCAAGAGTTTTTCCCCCACCTCTGGCCTCTGCGCACCCACTCCTATACCTGACATTTTCCTTCAGCTACACCCTCACTGCCCCCTGGGCCACACACACAGGCCTCTTCCCTTCCCCTCCAACACCAGGCCGATGAGAAGTCGGTTCACCCAAGAGGCAAGAGCACAGCTAGGATCGGACAGCTGCCCACGCAGCCCAGAGGAGCAGGGCGGCACCCAGCTGCAAGCCCATGTGCAAATAGTGCTTTTGATGACCCCGGGCATCGTATTTCACGAGTGAGCCAAATGTAGAAAGGATTAGCTGTTTCGCCCAATAAGCCCACATCTGTAGTTTCATTCTAACAGGGATAAAATTACCCTGGGTATTAATCCTTCTGCTCAAGGGGATAAGCTGATCACCAGCTGGGGTCGGGAAAAGCCCTGCCCACCGCCACTCCTGCCAGCCTCCCCCTCCCCCCACCCTCACTTGCCCCATCTCCAGTGACGTACTGCTGTACGCTTGGGTCTGCAAACCAAGCCCAAGGCCACCAACGGAGGCGGCTCTGAGACAGGACAGCTCCAGTCTGTTCTGGAGAGGACGTCCATTCAGTCACGTGAGTACATATTGAGAGTCTACTTTGGGCCAGACGTTACTGGTCTCCACTGTGGCTGAAACAAGGATAATTTTTTTTGCAAGGCCCTTGTGTTTTTCATGCCAAGAAACGTTGAAGTGGGTGGTCAGAAACTGTATGTGGTTCCTGGGACTTCCTGCAGGGAGGCGCCCCGGGTGTATCAGATGGCCTTGGGGCGTCCAGTTGGGGTACCAGCAATATTTCCAAGCCTGCTGCCCACAAGGAATGGAGCCGTTTCCTCCAGCCTCTGCTGATGTGGTCTCTCCCTCCTAGGAGCCTCAGGCCAGGCCAGGGTAGCTGTGTTTCCTTCTCTGATCCATTCTCTTTAGACCTCATAACTGCAGGCACTAGAAACTTCTGTATTTCCCTGGGTGGGGTGGAGAGGAGGAGGCAGACTGAGAGCCAGGGTTTACTCTTTCCAGATCACCAGGCCTGGGGGCTGTACACAAAGAAGCGGCATCCCCGAGGGGCCGTTTTCCCCAGCTGCTTCTGCCCTGCCGAGGATGGGCTGCCCAAGGGAGCCAGCATCCGCGTCGGGACCTCTCAGTGATGAAAAGAGGTGCTACTGGTACTTACACGGAGCTCCCCTGAGCAAGCCAGAAGGTGTTTGCCTAACCCAGGGGTCATCTCCAGGGGAAGGGCCATGACCAGAGGCACCCCTGAGACAGGATGGTGTCGGGTCCTCCGTGATGACTTCCCTGTGTCCCCTCTTCTGTGCACCGGGTTCCACCTGCCTCAGCCCTTCCCCCTCTGCTGCTTTGCCCCATGCACCTGAAGCACCCATATTTCCACTCTCCAGCACTGGATCAGACCAGCCATCTGGGTTTGGTTTTGGCTGTTCCCACCGATTTGTTTATTGGTGCTGCGTCCTGTTGCTGGGAGATCAGATTGTCATCAATAATGTTCGTTAAGTGAATAAATCTGGGTTGACCTCATCGCACAGTTACGCTTTCTACCCTCGACTGCTGCTCAACTCTGCACTGTTGTTTTGTTGGCTTGTGCATTTCACATGGTCGAGTTCCAAACCTTCTGTAGCCTGAATCTCCATTTGCCCCCTAATTCTTGGCAGAGGCTCTAACTTCCCTGAGAACAAAAGACAAAAACAAAACAAACTTGAGATATGAAACTGTCAGACTTTCTGAACACCCCTCCACCTCCGAACTGCATGGATCCACGGAGACCCCTCTTCAGTGAAGACTGCCCTCCTCCCTCTCCATCTGCATGGTCCACACAGGGGCCTGTGCTTACCTACGGCCTCCCACAGCCTCGCCACAATCTGTTGACCCTGGTTGGGCTCCAATAGACTCAAGACGGACCAGTGAGAAACCTTCCATAGAACTTTGGCTTTGGGGCCAAGAGGGTCAGCCCAATTTCTCTCTTGTAGCTACAGCTGTAGACTGAAGGAGCCAGGGACCAGCAGGGACCGAGGGAAGAATAAGGCAGATGTGGAGAGGACCCGAGAGCAATGTAGAGAGAGTCTGGAACATTCTGGAACATTATGGAAGATCCTGAGGCCCAACCATGCTTCTTTTTTTTTTTTAACATTATATTCAATAATTTAAATTGGTTTCACTTACAGTCAAAGGCATCTTATGTAATGTGTTAGAACATCAATATTTGCTTGCTTCTCAGAGGGAAAAGTAAGTTTCCCTCCTGGCTCTGGCCAATTCCTCCTCAGTTCAATCCCCACCCTGGCCATCTTGGTTTTATTACCTGCCCTACTTCACTTGATTCTTCAGTCATTTCAGTTACAAATATGCCCATCTCCCTAGCCAAAAACTAAACAAACAAAGGCTTTTTCATCTCTGTCCCTCCTCAAGCTTCTGCCCCCGCCAGCCACCTTCATTTCCTCCCCTCCCCTTTCCTACCCCATGGACTGTGCGGTCGGGCTCCCTCTCCCCTCCCCTATTTCCCCGAGAGCACAGCAGACTGGGTCTCCTTGCCGGCCTCCACGAGGCTGACTGCAGCATCTGATGGCAGCCACCACCTTGCCTGGAAACTTGCACTTCTCTTGATGGTTTTCCTCCTGGTTCTTCTTGCTCTAACACAGAGACGCTTGACCTGCAGAAGTCGTGCCAGAATCGAAAGGTACTAAGGACCCAGAGGTAGACTTTTCTGACCCACCTTTCACCCCATAAAAATGCAGCTGGCCTGTGCCCAGAGCTCTCCTGGGGCACTGTCAGAGCGAGAGCTGACTCATCTAGCGAAATGTTGAAATTAAGGTGGTAATGGGTGAGTTATTTTGCTATTTTGATAATACTCTTGAACGTGGATTATAGTGGGAGGGGATAGTGGGGGAGCAGGGATCGGGTAGAAGAGGAGGGTGGGGATATATTATTGAGGATCTAAGCATTTTAGTGACATTTAAGTTTGTATTTTTACTTTCCTGTTAATCAGTGTTTGATGGTGTGTTTCAGTTGACCGGCCCATTGGCACCAAGTGATCACCAACTTTTAGTGCAACATTTCCCAAATGAAATTTACTTTTCAGTGTTTCAGAGAATTCCTGCTGTCAACGTGAGTCTCTTTCTTCCTCACGTTGGGAAGTGCCGACCCAAGGAATGAGCATCTTTGAGATGTGAGTGCTGTGTCTCTTCCTAGCAGTGTCAGACAGAAATGAAGACCTCAGTCCCGCCCTCAGTCTCATAGGCTCATTACGAAAACATCACAGGAGCACTTGAAAAATTAATTATAAGCACGAAGCAAGTGTGTGAGACATGTCACAAAGTGGTATGTTATGAACTGATGCAGACAACACTTTCCACGGGAAATCTGAGGCAGGAAGGCTGTCCCAGTGTGGGAATAACAAATGCAGATTTCCTCGGCTGGGGGATGGGCTGGTGGTGCTGCTGGCCTGGGAGTGGAGCTGGAGCCTTGGATGAAGAGTAAGAATTGTGGATCCAGAGAAGAAAGAGAGAGAGAGATGCTTGGTAGGGAGGAAGTCCAAGAGCCTGCAAAGTCCTGAGCCTGGGGTTGGGATGAGACTGGACTGAATGGAGGGTTCTGGTGGGGACACAGTGGAAAACACTTGGCTACCTGCTCTCCAACTGAGCACATTTCCGGACCATCAACACAGCAAGGACATCAAACATTTTTGTTTAAGAATTTATTATTTGATATTTTTAAAACAGCATCAAAAGACATTATGGGAAACGTCAGAAGAGAGTTGGACAATGTTAAATACTCAACATCTGTGGAGGGTGGAGGCGGACACCACAAGCATGCCAGCGCGCAGGTCCTCCAAGGGTCTAATGCAGCCTCTCAGGAGATTAAGTTGGGGCCATGTTGGGGGAGACTTGAATGCCAAGTGGGGCAGGGAGGCTCTGCACGTCTTGCTGTGCAGAGGGTCCAAGGGTCATGACGGCCTGAAATTCTCGGGGACCCTGCGTTACTTGCCGAGTCTAACCCGCGGTCTCAGGTCCTCTGCGGCGCAGGGCACGCGCACCAGGACGCACGCGTGACAGGGTCCTTTATTGCTGGGATCGTGCTGCTTCATTTCATTGCCGCTGTCGGAAGACATCATGTCCGCTCGCACGCAGACTTTCTTGCAGAATATTCCCCCAAACCACCAAGGACGTTTATTGCTTTTATTAACTTGACAGTCTGGAGACCGTGTGTATACAACTTTCTTCTCTTTCCTCCTGGATAGTGGGACCCTACCTTGCTGTTGTCACCTATACCCACACGGTGCCTGGGACAGCGAAGATCTGGTAACATGATGCCATGAGTCGCAGCTACTGTGAAATGAGTGAGGGAATGAATAATGAACCATTAAGGAGGATTCGTGCTCAGAGAAGGTATCCTCAAGTTGTCAGTCAACCTGGATGACTGCTGGGTCTCTTCCAGCTCTAAGAACTCTCCTTAGACTGGGGAGGGGTCGGGGGAGGACATTCAAGTCTCTGACAGGTCTCGAAAGAGATCCACCTTCTCCCCTTTCCCTGGAGGTCTCTTAAAAAGATCCTGTTTCTCCAAGCCTCAAGGAAGAAGGTTCTTTCCGCTGGCCAACTCAGCTCCCTCCAGCTGCAGTTTCAAGTGAGTCCATCTATTGGGTTCTTCAGGGAAAACAGCTCTTCTTGGGTCAGGGTGAAACTGTGGCTAAGGCCGGTCTAGGAGTAAAGTCCACAGAGGGACCTGGTGGGGCAGAGAGGAACGGCGCTTACAGAAACACTGTCAAGGTGAAGAGGGTCTGCAGGAGGCACAGAGCACCCCAGGGAGTCACTCAGAAAGAGACCCCCCCCGGGGCCCTGCTCCAAGGGGGGCTGCTCCAGTTATCTGGTCATCTGATGACTGGGCCCTGCACACGCTCCACGGAAGATGGGGGCAAAGCAGCCACAGGTGAGCCACTCCCGCCACCACTGGATGGAGGGCGTTTAGCGCCTGTGAGAGCAGCAGAAGCAGAGAGGGGAACCGGAAGTCATCGCACCCGCGTGAGGGAAAAACGGACAAGCATCATACTGAGACCCATCTTTTTTAGGCTGATTTGCACAAAGGTGGAGACAGAGAAAAGCAGTGGATGGTGGGGTTTGGTCCTGGGAAGGGCCCAGCCTGACATGTGGCCAGGGGCAGGAGACTTAAAGGGAACCCCAAACCAGAGAAGGTGGAGCTCAGAGGCAAAAGGAGGGAGAGGCCATAAATTGGAGTGAAGAGAGGAGAAATTGTGCAAGCAGCCCCCTGAAGTCTTCAAGAGGATGAGGAAGCAGTGTGCCAGTCCCTGGGTGGAGCCTCAGTCCTGCTCTGCCTCTGAATTACTGTGTGAGTGTGTGTTTAAATAAAGAGAGTGATTTTCCTGCAGAAATGACTGTGTATGTCCAGCATTGACCATACGGTATATCACAGATGTTTGTTAAATGAATGAATAATAATAGCTAATATTTATTGCACTTATTGCTGCTCTGTGCTTTATATGAATGATTTCCTTTAATCCACATAGTCATCCTCTGAGGCTTTTTAAAAGCCCTCTTTTATGGATGAAAAAAACCAAAACAACACAACTGAGGCTCGAATAAGGGAAGTAACTTGTTCAGCTACTAAGTGAGTCTACTACCTTTTTGTTTTATTCACTAGTCTGCTGTATTTTTTTAGATTCCATATATCAGTGATATCATACAGTACTTGTCTTTCTGTGTCTGACTCATTTCACTTAGCATAATGCCCTCCCAGTCCATCCGTGTTGCTGCAAATGGCAAAAGTTCATTCTTTTTTACGGCTGAGTAATATTCCTGTGTGTGTGTGTCTGTGTGTGTCTGTGTTTACATCTTCTTTATCCACTCCTCTGTTGATGGACACTTAGGTTGCTTCCATGTCTTGGCAACTGTAAATAGTGCTGCTATGAATATTGGTTGCATGTATCTTTTCAAATTAGTGTTTTTGTGTTTTTTGGATATTTACCCAGGAGTGGAATTGCTGGGTCCTCTGGTAGTTCTGTGTTTAGTTTTTTGAGGAATCTCCACACTGTTTCCCACAGTGGCCGCACCAATTTGCATTCCCACCAACAGTGTAGGAGGGTTCCCTTTTCTCCACAGCCTCGCCAGCTTTTGTTATTTGTGTTCTTCTTGACGATGGCCATTCTGACAGGTGTGAGGTGACAATTCTGGCGACATCCTCAGCAGCATCCCGTAGTGTCACAACCAGCAGATTGCAGTTTCTGTCTTCAGACTCCCTGCTGGCCCGTTCAGACCTGCGGCACCAGCAACAGAGACATCCTCCCGGGGCTGGAAGCCGACGAGGCCCCGCCGGACAGAAAGGGCCTTGATCGCTCCTGCTGCTCCTGCCACTTCCTCAGGGCCAAACCCCGGAATAAGGGCAGCCGTGGTGGGCTGCAAAATGCTGCCCAGCTAGCATCACGGTTGGAGGTATTGTTCCCAGTGGGCGGGGCCTGCCGGGGGGGGGGGGGGCAGAAGGATCCAGTCACCTGGTAGAAAGTCCTGAACAGACCAAAGGATTACATATATATGTATGTATATATATGTGTGTGTGTGTGTGTATATATACGTATGTATGTATGTGTATATATATATATATGACTCACTATGCTGTACACCAGAAATTAACACAATGTAAATCAACTATATTTCAATTAATAATAATAACAACCCAAGAAGAAAACAGGTAGAAAATGGCAAACGCTTCAGAGGTATTAAAAGGTGCCAATCAAGGGAAAGCAGCCTCCCCGAAGGGACAGCCGACTCTGTCGACTTCCTGGACTTGCTTTTTCCATCCCAACAAGGGCTGTGGTCCCTACTCCAACCTGAGTTCATCCGTCCTCAGAGCAAGGCCTCCCCGGGGCCAGAAGGGGAGCATAGAGAAAGCATGTAATGAGCGGGAGGGAGGAGGGGGGTCAGGGACGGAGAGAGGGCGGAGGAAGAAGGGAAAGCGATTTTGCATCTGCGGAGAGAAACCGCCTTCCCCGCCCAGGTTTTGGCTCCAAGCCCCGCCCGCCGGGAGTTGGGCAGAAACGAGGTCGCAGGGCCAAGAGAAGCGGGGTACACTCCTCCACCGAGTGTGCCCCGGGGCTGAGGCTCACGGCGGCTCCAGTTTGCGGGAGGGTATGCGGGAAGAGGTGCGGGGGGGATGGGGGGGCGCGAGGAGGGAGCAGCCGCCACGCCCGGCGCTCGGGCCCCCGGCCGGGATCCTGCAGCACAGGCGGAGTGTGTTGTTCTTACCGCAGACCAGAACTATGTTCCCTTTTGAAACGGTTGGCTCCACAGCTGTCTGAAAATCCCCTGGTACTTGGAGACAAATGGTCCAAGTCAGGCTGCGCTTACGGCCGGGGCTGGGGCCGGGCCGGGCGGGAGGTGTGACTGATGTGGGCCCCGCCCGCGGGCCCATCCATCACCGCTCAGCCCGGTTCCCCAGGGGGGTTGCCGGCTCTCCGAAGATATTGTTTACATGAGAACGTGACCGGGAAACTTCCAGAAAAAAAAAAAAAAAAAAAATTTGATGGAGCAGATGGGCCGCCTGGCCCCTGCTTCAAGGCCCCCGGTGGTGCGCTGAGCCCAGTCCCCGAGGAGATGCTGAGGACAGTCCCCGAAGTCGGAGGTGTCCCATCTCAGCGGGGAGAGAGGAGGACCGCTCACCTAAATGGCTCCACGTTCCTGTCCCAGGTGGTTGCCACTGGACCTCACAGACCCCCTCCTCCTCAGAAGTCATGTGAATTCAGTCACAGTCACCTGCCAACAGGATTTTTTCATTTTTCACCTCAGAGCTGAGATGGCTCTGCCCAGCAGGGGCCAGGCTGGCTGGGGAGGGGCAGGAGGCCCTGAACAGAGGGAGGAGCATCTGGGGAGCCCCAAAGTCAGGAGGAAAGGGCAGCCCCAGGGGCCCACGGGGCCGGGAACTCCCAGCTGCTGCAGCTGACAGGTTTGGCTAAAGAAGGCCGTGCACCTGTTTAATCTTGAGAGCAAGACAGCCAAAAAGTGTTTACTCTGACACGCCCCATTAAATATTCCTGGAATCCAAATGCAAAAGGGAAAAATAAACCACTTTGATGTTGCAGGCCAAAGATGAGCTGGGGAGGGGGTGGGGGGCCAGGTACAGCTGGGCAGCCTGGGCTGGGAGGTTCCCTCCCCCGGATGCGTGGGCGGAGCTCCGGGGCGGGGCGGGGATGCCACGCCGGCCCTCCCCTGCCCCCTCATTGGGCGAGTCCGGGCATCAGATGGTCCTTGGATCTGAAGGAAGTCGGGGGAGAAGGGTGGTGTCTCGGGCGCAGCTGCGCCTTTGCTGAAGGGGGAGGAAGAGCCCTGGGCCCGCACCCGGGTGGGTTGACTTCCTGAGAACTCAGGCCACCCTGGGTCTCTAGAAAAGCAAATGGAGACGTGGTTCTGGCAAGGCTCTAGCCGCTCTGAATGCTGTGGCTGTATCAACTCATTTCTTCCTCACAGCAAACCCGCAACGTGGGTCTCATTATCACCCCATACTACAGATGAGAACACCGAGGCACAGAGAGATCAGTGATTTCCGCGGGTTCACAGTATGGGAGTGGCAAGGCTAGGATTTGAACCCACGGTCTGGCTCAGGGTCCCGGCTGTTACTCAGGACGCTCCACTGTCTCTTTAACTGCATTTTAAAACGATCTATTCCCCATCCAAGAGGCGTTTGCAGACCACACCCCGTCCAGGCTGGCTGTCATCAACCCCGGGAAAAAAGGTTGTGACTTCTGTCCAGGCAGAGCCCTCCTGCCCACCTGGACACCCCTTCCCAGCCCAGGGCCTGCTTCCTGTGTTGTTCCCAAAAGAAAAGTTTTTTAAAGCCCGATTGCCATTCAGAGTGAACATGGGAAAAGTATCCCGGGCCTCCCACTGGCTAGAGCCAGGATTTAGTGCAATTCACGAATGGCGGAGGTCGTCGTTTCTTTAAGGGGGGCAGGTCAGGGACTAGGGGGCTGGGCGGTGGGTGATCCACTCTTCTTACCCCCTAGGAACCAGACACCACTCCCCCGCATTTCTTGAGGCTCTCTTTTTTTCCCCTGAGGCCCCAGCTCATCTTCTCTCATCTGAACCCTGGGAAAAAGCCTTTTTGACCCAACCTTAACTCTCACCATCTGCTGAAAATGTCCAGATTACTGAACATGGAATACGGACTCCCTTTCCCCAAGTGACTCATCCAGCCTCCTCATTGTTCCCAAGAATATCTTTCCAGAACACAAAGCAGATTAAGTCTCTCTCCTGATGAAAACACTTTAAAATCTGGTGGGGGCAGCTGCCCACAGGGTACAGCCCCAATGTCTTGGGATGTCACATGAAACCCTCCACAGTCTGGCCCAGCCTACTGGCCTCTGCCTATTTGATCCAGCCAGAGCAGAAGCCATCATCACGTCCAGGCATCAGTTAAGCTGCTTTCCCTGCTCCGTGACTCCTCAGTCTGGTATACAGTTCCTGTTCGTCCCTCAAAGCCCCATTTGAACATCTCCTTCCAGGTCTATGCTCGGTTACCTCTCTTCAGGGGCAAACAACAAAAAGCAGCATAATCTGGCACGTACCCCTATCATGTCCCCTCATACCCATGTTCTCCC
Source organism: Camelus ferus (assembly GCF_009834535.1). NCBI lineage: Eukaryota > Metazoa > Chordata > Mammalia > Artiodactyla > Camelidae > Camelus > Camelus ferus. The sequence continues at coordinate 19,248,824 of NC_045730.1, forward strand.
TACTATAATGAGGTGCTTAAGGGAAGGTGGCTTCATCTTCATATTTCCAGCACCGGTACCAGCAATGCCTTTCCAGCCTGGGAGAGAGAAACATACTGAGCCAATAATACATATTCACTTAACGGTGTGCATGCATGTCTCCAGTTAGCGTGAGCAGAGAAAGCATCCCGAGAGCAATACGGCACGTGGGAGTCTCCCTGTGGCAGAGCGGATACCACATTCTGGGCTCGTCTTGCCCAAGGAGGCCAGGGAGTCAGGCATGGGTTTGGGCCCCTGAGAGGTTTTCAGGGACCTGGTGAGCTTGAGGGCTTTGCAGATGGGTGAAAATAAAACTTTCCCCCGGCCCACCTTCCCAAAGGAACTCATTCTGCCTCCTGATTCATCTGCCCTAGACTTTCCCACTGAGGCTCAGTTCTGGGCACTGGCATCCGCCTCCCGACTGTGCAGAAAGCAGCCCCCGGCGCCCTACTCAGTCCATCACAGGTAACTCAAGCTCATCCCCAACTCCATCTTCCTCCACTGGCAGCATCTTCCCCACCTGCTGCCTTCACCCCAGAGCCTTCTGGTCTACCTCACTGGAAGGACCACAGTACCATAGGAAATACTGGCATGGGAGCCAAATCAGAGTTTAACTTCAGACTCAGCCAAGTCTCAGCGGCCTCATCGGCAAAGAGGTGGTAACAAACTATCCCTGAGGGTGAGTCTGGGAAGTAGAGATAATTCATGTACAGTCTCCACGAGCAAACAGTAGGTGCACAATATATGGTAGCTCTGGGGTGCAGCGGCCCCCTTGCTCTTCCCTTCATGTTGGTGAACATAGTTATTTACGATGGGCTCATGGACCTCTGAGCAGTAGCTCAGGAGGGGAACATCCAGGTCACCACAGCACGAACACGCGGGATGGGGAGCAGCCCTGAGCAGAGCAGGTACCAAACCCTTTTTGTAAGGCAAAATAAAATTATACATACACCTGAATATACCTGGAAAACACTTGGAAGGATAAATTGCAAAATATTAACAGTCATGGGGCTAGGAGAGGTTTTATTTTTGTTGTTGTTGTTGCCTGTTTATCTACTTTTTCTCCCCCCACAATAAGCATGCATTGAGTAACAATAAGGAAAAAAATTAAACCACATATGGTGGAAATCTGCATGCAATATGGGCCTTACATTCAAAGCACCATCTGGGATTTGCGTGTCAAAGAATCCTGGTTTACAACTGCAGATGGCCAAAGCCTCCATGTGGAAGGAATTAGGGTCCCCACCCTCGGAAAGTCCTCGGTGGAGAAAAGCAAACGCCACCCTCAAAGGAGAGGTTCCCACCGGCTACCACTTACTAGAGACGTTTTGCAAATTTGACAGCACTCTTGCTTCAAATAAGCTATCCATTTGCTATGCAGTATTTCGGATTTTTATTTGCGATGTGAAGTTATGTTTTTAATCCACTTGGTGAGCTCTTGGTTTTAAAGAGCACTCTAGGGAAGCTTCTAGAAAACAAAGCCATCTCTGCAGTTCAAACTCTCCTTCCCTGAATCTTACTATTTTACACATTTTTTTTTTGGCACTTTAGCTGGTTTTCTTGCAACAAGAAATGCTTCCACGTGCTAATAATAAAAACTGGCTCTATTAGGACGAATGCCACCCCGTTGCTTTAGGGAGAAAACTCAGAAGCTGTGACTGTGTCCTTGGCATCGACACCCTGGAAGGCAAGGGAGGTGGTGACATTTCTGTGTCTCTGAAAAGCATATGAAGCAATTTTATGGGGTAGTTTCTCATGAGACCTCTCAGAGTCAGGGCAGTAGACTAAATTAACTCTTGAGAGCCCTTTCAGTTCTGCAAGTCTATCAAATTTATTGACCAGATGCTTGGCTTTTTTTTTTTTTTAAGTTCCTTAACACTCTACAAAGAAGAGGCTGGAGAAATATTAGGCCTGAGCTGCCTAATGGTTAACAGAAAAATAAGCCATGTTGAGGTGCCGATGATTCAAAATAAGAGTTGTGAGTGGTACTAAATATAATCTCTTTACAAGACAAAGCTATCCTCAAGCTAAGAGACTTTAAAATCTATTTACAAATAAAAATTTTACAGTGGAAAGTACAGCTGATCCTTGAACAACACGGGTTTCTACTGTCTGGATCCACTTATATGTAGTTTTTTTTCATTATATAATACTGTAGTTCTATGCAACCCACAGTTGGTTGAGTCCTCAGGTGTGGAACTTCAGATCCAGAAGGCCCCAGCTGCAAAGTTATACTCAGATTCTCCACTGCATGAGGCCAGTGCTCTTAACCCCCGGGTTGTTCAAGGGTCAACTGTAGATAGTTTTAGGGTTGGTTAATTCAGTTGTGCAATTACATCTCCAATAACTCAGATTCTTTTCGTCTTTCTATTCTGTCTGTGACATTTTGTTCTCCTCATGGTCACAAGATGGCTGCAACAATTTAGAATCGGAAGTCCTCAAGCAGAAACATTCAAAAGCCAATTATGACATCAATCACCAGTGTGAAGAATGGATTTATCATGTTGGCTTAAATGAATCATGACTCCCTCCCTCCTTCGAAACAATGGTCTTGACACTTGAACAAAATCAGGGTTTGGTTAGAAAGAGAAAGGAAAGGCTGGAGGGTGGGCAGTCTACTGCCCAGAGCTGTTACTAAGACGGAGATGAGAAGTATAACTGACAACACTAAATGGTAGCAGATAACAGAGAAATTCACTTATGATTCTGGGAGAGAAATATTTCAAACCTGAAAATCTATATACCTAGCCAAACTACCAATCATATAGGAGATAAAATAGTTTCAGATAGGAAGATATCAGAAAATTTATCTTCTATAAACCTTTTTAAAAGTTAAAAAATATTTTGAAGTTGCATTCCATCACAGCAAATAGGAATCCAGGAAAAAGAATACCTATGATCCAGGAAAAGTGAAATTAAGTCAGGAGCATAACCAGAACGAATCTTAGCTAGAAACTGCAACGGGTCTGGGAAACAATGGGTCAAAATTAAAATGAGCAGTATCAAAGGACTCCACCACGCATGTCTTCAAAATGCAAGTGGGTTCCATTCCATAATCCTATGATTAGGAACACAGAAATTTTCCCCCCAATTTTTAAAAATTGGAGTATAATTTATTTACAATGTTGTATTAGTTTCTGGTATACATCATGGTGATTCAGTTGGTATATATATATATTTTTAATATTCTTTTTCATTACAGGTTACTACAAGCCTTTGGATATAGTTCCTTGTGCTAGACAGTGGGACCTTGGGGCAGTAAATGTGTCACAGGAGCCTGGACCATCTACTCATACTAGAAAATGCGAAAGGTTACAAAGATCCTTGGAATCAGGCCAACGGGATTAGGGAGTAAATGTGAAGAGGCTTTCATGGTCCAAAGACAGGACAATCTGAACATCAGTAGGAAATGAAATGCGATGGCTTGAAATAAATCAAATACAGGTTCATCATGATACTAAAAGAAAAAGAGACTCAGAGGTAACCATTAGAGGAAATCCACTCAACATTTTTAAAACTGGTAATTAAACAAAGTTTTAAGTAATTAAAAGTCAAGCAATTATTTCTGCTTTTCTTGTATTTGAGGATAACCAGGTAATCAAAGGGGACACTTCTTCTCGTAGAAATTCCAACTATCAAGGGAATAAGGACCGAGAGCCCATCGCTACCCTTGATGAATCATAGGCTCAAGGTGATGGTCATCAGTGGACACTGGAATCATTAAAAAAGGTACAACCAACTCAATAACAAAAAAATAAACAACCTAATCAAAAAATGGGCAGTAGACCTAAACAGACATTTCTCCATTGAAGATATACAAATGGCCAATATGCACATGAAAAAAATGCTCAGTGTCGCTAACTACTAGAGAAATGCAAATCAAAACTACAATGAGGTATCACCTCACACCAGTCAGAATGGCCATATCATTCAAAAGTCCACAAATGATAAATGCTGGAGAGGGTGTGGAGAACAGGGAACCCTCCTAAACTGTTGGTGGGAATGCAGTTTGGTGCAGCCACTGTGGAAAACAGTATGGAGATTCCTCAAAAAACTAAAAATAGACTTACCCTATGATCCAGCAATCCCATTCCTGGGCATATATCCAGAGGAAACTCTAATTCAAAAAGATATATGAACCTCAGAACCTCAATGTTCACAGCAGCACTATTTACAGTAGCCAAGACATGGAAGCAACCTAAATGTCCAGTGACAGATGACTGGCTAAAGAAGAGGTAGTGTGTGTGTGTGTGTGTGTGTGTGTGTGTGTGTGTGTGTGTGTGTGTGTGTGTGTATATATATGTATATATAATGGAATACTACTCAGCCATAAAAAAGAATGAAATCATACCCTTTCCAGCAACATGAATGGATCTGGAGATTATCATACTAAGTGAAGTAAGCCAGAAAGAGAAAGAAAAATACCATATGTGGAATCTAAAAACGAGACAAATGAACTTATTTACAAAACAGAAACAGACTCACAGGCATAGAAAACAAACTTACGGTTATCAGGGGAGAAAGTAGAGGGGAAGGGTAAATTGAAGTCTGGAATTTGCAGATATGAACTACTATGTATAAAACAGATAAACAGCAAGGACCTACTGTATGGCACAGGAAACCATATTCAATATTAACTATATTTAATACCTTGCCTGTAATGAAGAAGAATCTGAAAAAATATGTATGTATAGTTGAATCACTATGCTGTACACCAGAAATTAACACAACCTTGTAAACCACCTATACTTCAATTAAAAAACAAAAAGATACAGCCAGACATGATGTACCAGCTGGTGGAAGTTAACAAAACTATGTCTGAAGTGTTCTTGCCATAAAGTCTGATCTCAGTCTGAGCTAGTCTCTAATCTAACTACCAATTTACAGCAACTACAAGGGAATACAAGGGAAAAACAACTTAGATGACTCCGTTGAGATGCAATTATTTAAATCCCAACCTGTGGAAACTCTACAAATCAAACAATGCTGTTTCTTCAACAAATTACATTGCAATGAGAAGAAAAAGAGGCACGTCTACCAATCACAATGTAAGAGCCATATTTGGATCCTGATTTGAACAAATCAGAAAAAAAAATGAGACTAAAATATACCATAACTGGCTACTGAGGACTTGTTGTTCTGTTTTCTAGATGTGGTAATAGCATTGCAGGTATGTCATATTTTTCATCTTTATTTTTAAGAAATGCATACTGAAATATTTGCAGATAAATTGATACAGCATATAAGATTTGTTTCAAAATAGTTGGTTGAGGGAAGTGAGCGAGGATATGGATGAAGTGAGACTGATGACGGGTTCATGGTGGAAGCTACGTCCTAGGTACAGAGGGGCATCCTATCCCCTTCCCTCTGCTTCTGCGTATGTCTGGAAATGTCCATATTAAAAGTTTTAGAAGATGAACTTTTAAGTGTGTTACCTAAAGCCGAAAACTAACCACTAGAAAATCCAAAAGTGAATCGTAAATACCCACAATCAGGTGACACAGGCAGAGGTGATGGGGGTTAGTGGAAGTGCCCCCAGTCCCTCACCCATGCTCCAGAGGGGACCCCGACACCATCTACACTGGAGAACTGCGGCGCAGACACACGTGGGTGACTTAGAACTGCGGCCGTGAATCTACTAGAGACATGCGAAGGTGTTTATGAGGAGGAGGAAGAGGGGGCGTTCCCGCCTCATTTTATACTATTTTGTCTTGTGTGATGCTTTTCAGTCGAACATGTATTACTTTTTCATTGTGGTAAAATAAACATGACATAAAATTTACCACTTTTACCCATTTTAAGTGTACAGTTCAGGGGCATTAAGTGCCTTCACAATGTTGTGCGACCATCACCACTATTCATTTCCAGAACTTTCTCATCATTCCAAACAGAAACCCATTAAACAGTAACATCCCCCATCCTTAAACCACTGTTCTATTTCCTGTCTCTCTGAATTTGCCTAATTTCAGTGCCTCGTATAAGTGGAATCATACAATATCTGTCCCTTCGTGTCTGGATTATTTCATTTAGCATGCTTCCAAGTTTCATCCGTGTTGTATCATATAACAGAATTTCATCTTTTTTTGTGTTACGATACATATAACATATTTACCATATTAACAGTTTTTAGGTATACAGTTCAGCGTATTAAGTACATTCACACTGTGATGTAACAATCACCACCATCCATCTCCAGAAATTTTTCATCTTCTCAAACATAGATTCTAGACCCTTAAACAATAATTCCCCACTCCCCTGCTCCCAGCCCTGGAAACCACCATTTCACTTTCCTTCCCTAGGAGTCTGACTGCTTTAGGAAACCCATATCAGCAGACTCATAAAATATTTGTCTTTTAGTATCTGCCTTATTTCACTTAGCATAACGTCTTCGTTTCACTTATGTTGCAGCACATGTCAAAATTCCATTTCTTTTTAAGGTTGAATAGCATTCCTTTGAATATATATACCACAAGTGTTTTAATCCATTCATCTGTTGACGGACATTTGGGTTGTTTCCACCTTTTGGTTATTGTAAATAATGTTGCTATTAACATTCGTGTGCAAGTATCTGTTCAGATTTTTGCTTTGAATTCTTTTGGGTGTATATCTAGCAGTCAAACTGCTGAATCATATGGTCATTCCATTTTCAACTTTTTGAAGAACTTCCAACCTGTTTTCCATGGCATTTTACATTTTCACCAGCAAATCACAAGGGTCCCCATTTCTCCTCATCCTTGCTATCTTCTGATTTGGGGACAATGGCCATTCTAATGGGTGAAGTGATGTCTTGTGATTTTGATTTGCATTTCCCTAATGACTGGTGATGTTGAACATTTATTCACTGGTTATTTGTATATCTTCTTTGAAATATCTTTTTTGGAGAAATGTCTGCTCAAGTCCTTTTTTTTAAATACACATTTAGATCAAGCTGTTTGCCTTTTTGGTTGCTGAGTTATAGGAGTTCTTTATATATTCTAGATATTAATCCCTTGTCAGATATATAATCTGCAAATATTTTTCCCATTCCGTGGGGGGCCTTTTCACTCTGTTGATTGTGTCCTTTGATAGACAAAAGTTTTCATCTCGAGGAAGTCCAGTTTGTCTATTTTTTCTTTCATTGCCTGTGCTTTTGATGTGATAGCCAGAAAATTATTGCCAAATCCAATGCCATGAAGCTTTCCTCTTATGTTTTCTTCTAAACGTTTTATAGTTTTAGCTCTTACATTTAGGTCTTTGATCCATTTTGAGTTAATTTTTGTATATGCTGTGAGGTAAGAGTGCATAAGTGTATAAAGGAAGCTGTAGGGCAGAGAAAATATTGGCTTGGTGTGTGAGAGTTAGATAAAGAAGTAGTTGGGGATATAGACTTGGGGTTGTTTGATTTGCATGGAAAAGATGTGCTCCCAGCCAAGCCCTTTGCTAGCTCTAAGAACTGGCTAGTTCTGGGAAGGGCAGTCTCTCCCAGAGTCTATAAGTTTAAAAGTTTAAAAATAAACATTTATAAAATGACATAAAATTATTTTTAAATGCTGTAAATAATTCAAGAAGATGATGCTTATGTTTAAAAAAATTACTTTAAAAAAACAATTCTCAGAAGCTCACAGCTTTGAAAATCATACTGTTTTACCTTTTCCTCCGTAAGTTTTGCAATGACCTTTGGTTAAATTGTATTGGAAAGTCCCAAAAAGCCACTGACTTTATGGTCAACAATGACTCTCTTCCACAGTTCTCTGGACAACCTCAACCCTTGACAGAAGCAGGTAGTTTCCAGCCTGTATGCTTCCAGGAAAGTTCAGCCTCCTGTTTGTTTCATGGGGAGGGAAAAGAACAGACTGTAAGCCAGGTGCATGGTACACACTAGGTGATGGGTGAAGTCTGTCCAGTGTTTGGTTGGTTTGTTGACCATCAAATTCCAGGAACCGAGCAGATCCCATTAATTGTGGTGCTCACTGGTGACTGGCTAGCCTGTCCCAGGATGCATGCAGGGAACACAGAAATGACATCAGCGTCTGCTGGGCCTCCCCTGGCAGATCTCCCAGCTCAGGGAAGGACTGATTCTGCAAGTTGGTCCAAATTAGCATTTCCCTCCTCCCTCTTGAAGTCTCCAAGCCTGGACATTGAAGGTTATCTGGCCCTGGGAAGACACCAGCCACCCTCATAAGGTTCAAGGCCTTTTCTGTGGAACTACCACCTCTCCATAGACCTGCCCTGTGAAATGCAACAACAGCTTCCTCTTGGTGAACACTTAAACGACTCTGTGTTACCGTATCATCCAAGTCTAAGAATAAAGTGGAACGGTGGGTGTGTGAAGTCCCTTTTTACAGATGTGCACACTGAGGATTGGTCAGCAGGGTTAAGGTTAAGGTAGAATTCAAACCCAAGTCTGGCTGGGCTGGAGGCTCTTCTCTGAGCCACCAGGTCCATAGACAGTCCCTGATTTCTAGCTCGCATTCCACTGCTCACATCCTCCCACACTCTGAGCATCTCCCAGGAGAGAAGTTCCCCAACGCCTGTAAGTCATGTCTCGATTTAACCCGCGGGGCTTCCTGCACTTGGGTACCAATGAAGGGAAGCAAGGCCACAAGAGAAGGTCTTCAGTCTCTAAGAACTTTGCATCTGTGACCTCTGCTTCATGTACCCTTCAGGCTGCTCTTGGTAGCGGGAGACGGTAAAGTACTGAAAAGGATTCCAGACACCCTGTTCCCAGGCTCTCTCAGCAGAAGTCCCTTCGCAATGCCTTCAGAAACTTGGAAGATGCAATGACTGCCTTTGAGAAGATTCATCAGTGGGATCGCTCAGGAAGCTTCTGCTTGCTGCAGGGCAACTTATGACAAGAAAAAGAGGGCTTGCATTCAGCTCTCCCTGGAACAGCTTTTAAAAAACGTAGGCCTGGCTTGGGTTTCGTACATAGTAAGTACAGTGGCTCCTTCATTGTGATCTATTGAAAGTCAGCCATTGACAGAAGGGTTTGTAAAAAACAAAACAAAACAAACAACAACAACAAAAAGAAACATTGGAATCATCCCTAAAAGCCTCTTAAATTCTGGAAGACCAAATACGATTATAAAGGAAATCCACATTTTATTTCTGATAGCCTGAAAGAATGGTTTTGAGAGATCAAATTTATGACCCAGCAGAGTTGTATTTTGTTGGCTGTGTGTATTATTCTTTAGCTATGCCAGCTCCTTGTTCACCAATATGGCAAATAGTTTGAGGCCCAAAGGAAGGCAGAAATAAATAAAAGTTGAGAAACAGAGGGTTTCGGTTTTTGACTGCTGCCTGGCTGGGTGACTGGACAAGCCGCTTAAGATCACTGGGCATATTTTTAATTCATCCCTCCATTCTCTCATTCATTGGGACAGCTGAGTATTTATTGGGTACCTTCTGTTCTGAAATGTACTGTGGGATTTTAATTTATGGAGGAGACATAGAGAGGCCAATGCGACTGAAAGAAGAATTTATTACACACATTTCCCAGGAGAGAGGAACACACCACTCCAAGCAGGGCTCTGGGGGAGGCTTAGGATGGTCAGGAGGCAGGAGACAGGAGTGAGGGGAAACCTGAGGCAGAGCTCTTGCTGGGGATTCTGCAGGAAAGGCCAGGCGGGGTAGGACTGAGCTTAGGATCAACTGGAGTGAGTAACTCCAGTGCGCTTCGGACAACACGAGTGGTCTCCAAGCGCCTGGCACCTGACCCTGGGAAGATGTAGGGCAGAGAAAATACTGGCTTGGTGTGTGAGAGTTAGATAAAGAGGTGGCTGGGGGTATAGACTCGTGCTTGTTTGATTTGCATGGGAAAGATGTGCCCCTGGCCAAGGCCTTTGCTAGCTCTAAGAACTGGCTAGTTCTGGGGAGGGCAGTCTCTCCCAGAGTCTGGAAGACCTCTGAGTGCCAGAGGGTCAAGAATGCATAAAGTAAGAAAATACAGCTACTAGGAGTGATATCAGCAAGACGGCAGAACCGTTGCCAGCGCCTGTCCCTCAAAGAAACATCAATTTGAACAACCATTCGCACAGGAAAGCACCTTCACGACGGCTGAGGAATCCAGGGAGCGTCTGCAGCCCCTGAGGAGAGCAAAGAAATAAGAAAAGGTGCCTTGAGGAGGGCAGGAAGGACAGTTTCACGTTACCTGTGTGCCATGGTCTGAATGTTTGTGCTGTCCCCAGATTCATATGTTGAAATCTAATGTCTGCTGTGATGGTATTAGGAGAAGGGCCTCTGGGAGGTGGAGCCCTCACACATGATATTAGTGCCCTTATAAGAGGATGTCCTATCCCCCTGGCCCTTTCCAGCATGTGAAGACACGGGGAGAAATCAGCATTCTGCCATGCAGAGAGGGTCTTCACCAAAACCCAGTCGCGCTGGCACCCTGATTTTGACTCGCAGCCTCCAGGACCGTGAAAGACAAACTTCTGTGTTTATAATCCACTCAGTCTGTGTGTTGTGTTATAGCAACCTGAATGAATACTCCACTGCACCACCCCACCCCAACCCCTTACGGCACAGCATGGGGAAAGATACCCATTTCATGGAGGAAGTAGAGTAAAATGAGCACCCGCCTTGCTGTGGACCACAGCATCAAGCCTGTCCCAGTGAACCCCGGTGCCGGGCTGGCCTGTGTGTCCCTAGGCTCCAGGCCTGCCCTGTGGACCCAGGCCCCAGGTCAGCCCCCACAGACTAAGGCTCCAGGCTCATCACCACAAACTCAGGCTCCAGGCCAAGTTAGCATCAGGCCAACCTCCATGAATCCTGGCTCCATGACTACCCCTGTGGATCCTGGTGCTAAGCCAGCCCCCAAAGACTCAGGACTAGGTCCATCCCTGTAGGCCCAGGCATCAGGCCCAACCCAGAGCCAGACTGGCCTAGGACTAAGACTCGAAGTGCACCCCAGCACCAGGCTGGCCCCCACAGACCCAGGATCCAGGCCCACATCTGTGGATCAGCCTCCAGGTCCACCCAAGTGTACTCAGGTGCACCCCTCTAGACCTAGGCACCAGGCTTACCCCAGGGGACCCAGGTGCCAGGCCCACCCACCCACCAACCTAGGCAAAAGGCTAGCCTGCTGAGGACTCCAATAGTAAGCCAGCTATGGAATGCATATGAAATTTCTGGACAGATTGACTGGTGAAGAGCTCTCCCTGCCAAAGCCAGTCTGTAAAGACTGAAAGAAGTGACTACTTCAAATGCACAGACGTCAACACAAGGCGACAAGGATCATGAATAATCAGAGAAACATGATACCATCAAAGGAACAAAATAAAGCACTCGTAATAGTTCCTGAAGTGGCAGAAATCTATGAACTGCCTGACAAAATATTCAAAACAATCATCTTAAAGGAGCTACAAGAGAACACAGATAAGAAACTCAACAAAATCAGGAAAACAATACAAGAACAAAATGAAAAGTTTAACAAAGAGATAGAAACCACAGAAAAGAACCAAACAATTTTTGGAGCTGAAGAAGCAAGAGAAAAGTGACTTGTCACATACGAGGGAACCCCTATAAGGCTATGAGTGGATTTCTTACCAGAAGTCTTACAGGCCAGGAGTGAGTGGAATGATATATAGAAAGAGTCAGAAGAAAACACTCCCAACCAAGATTACTATGCCCAGCAAAGCTGTCTTTCAGAAATGAAAAAGAGATAAAGACTTTCTCCGACAAAAAAATTGTTTTAATTTTTAAAAGCTGAAGTCCATCACCAACATACCTGCCTTACAAGAAATGGTAAAGGGAGTTCTTCAGGTTCAAATAACAGGACATTAACAACATGAAAACTTATGAAAATATAAAACTCACTGTAAAGGAAAGAATATAGTCAAATTCAAATACTCCAGTACTGTAATTGTGGTACCTACATCACCTTTAACCCTAGTCTAAAAGTTAAAAGACAAAGTACTTTTTAAAAACTATGGCCACAATAATTTGTTAATGGATACACAATGTTTAAGAATTTAAACTATAACATCAAACATAAAATGTGGGAGAATGAGAAGTAAAAGTGTAGAGCTTTATATGTGGTTATGAGGTGGGAAACCCCATAAAAAAGACCGGCAGGACCCCCAGGCAGAGCCACTACTAATCCTGCCAGCACCATCCAGTTCCCTGGCCCAAAGGCTGTATCTCACTTTTTGCCTCTGAAACGGCTTACTTCTAGGAAAGTGGAACTTACCCCTAAAATTCTATTGGTTCCCTGAGCTCACTCCTGTTTGGTCCATTTCCCTCACTCCTGATTAGTTATTTCTCTCCCTCCTGATTGGTTTCTTTCTACAAAGCTTGTTCCTAATTAGTCAACTTTTGTCATACCTCATTTGCATATGATGTTGCAAAGTGTAAACTGGCAGCCTATAAAAGCCTGTGTAAACCTACAGACAGGGTCCAGAGCTTGGAGTGTTAAGTCCTCTGGGCCCACTAGCATAATAAACCTGAGTTCTCCAATTCTCCAGGTGCTGCTTGGTCTCTTGTCAGGATCCAGGTTGCTGTCATAACCGAGCTGTAACATGTTTTTCTGCAACAGTTGAAGTTAAGTTGTTATCAGCATAAAGTGGACTGTAATAAATATAAGAAGTTTTACGTAAGCCTCATAGTAATCACAAAGAAAAAACAACAACAAAGGAACTACAAAACAATAAAAATAATTAACAAAATGGCAATAGTAAGTCCTTACCTATCAATAATAACTTTAAATGTAAATGGATTAAATTTTCTAGTCAGAAGACACAGAGTGGATGAATAAAAAGCACAACTTAACTCCATGCAGCTTACAAGAAGACTCATTTTAGCTTTAAATACACACATAGGCTGAAAGTGAAGATGTAAAAGAAGGTGTTTCATGCAAATGGTAAACAAAACAAAGAAGATGAACCTGTATCATGACAAAATAAACCTTAAGCAAAAAACTGTCCCAACAAAGAAGGTCATTATGTAATGAAAAAGGAGTCAATTCATTAAAAGAATATAACAATTGTAAGTGTATATGCACTCACATTGAAGTACCTAAATATACAAAACAAGTATTAATAAGCTGGGAGAATAAATAGACAGCAACAATAAGAGGAGGGGACTTAAATACTCCACTTCAACAATGCATAGATGTTCCAAAGAGAAAATCAATATGGAAACACTGGACTTGAATTACACTTTAGATCAAACGGAACTAACAGACATAAACAGAACATTCCATGCAGCAGCAGCAGAATGCACATTCTTTGCAAGTGCATACACAGCATTCTCCAGGGTAGCTCATATGTTAAGCCACAAAACGCATCCTAACACATTTAAGAAGTTTGAAGTCATATCAGGCATCTTTTCCAACCACAATGGTATAAAAGCAGAAAACAATAATTAGGAGGAAAATTGGAAATTTTACAAATATGAGGAGTTGACAGCATGCCTCTGAATAATCAGTGAGTCAAAGAAGAAATTAAAAGGGAAATCAAAATTATCTTGAAACAAATGTAAGTGGAACACAACATACAAAAATTATGGGAAGCAGCAAAAGCAGCTTCAAAAGGAAAGTTTACAGAGATAAATGCTTACATTAAGAAAACAGAAAGATCTCAACTAAACAACCTAACTTTACATCTCAAGGTATAGAAAGAGAAGAACAAACTAAGGCCAGAGCTAGCAGAAGGATGGAAATAATAAAGATCAGAGGAAAATGAAGGAAATGGAGGCTAGAAAAACAGCTAAAAAGATCAATAAAACAGAACAACTTTTTGAAAAGAAAAAACATTTGACAATTATTTAGCTAGGATAAGAAAAAAGAAAGAAGATGCAAATAAAATTATAAATGAATGAGGAGGTATTACAACCAATAACACAGAAAGGATGATAAGACATTATAAAGAATTGTATACCAACAAATTGCATAACAGAGAAATGGATCAAGGTTTTAGAACTACAACCTACCAAGACTGAAGAGGTAGAAAATCTGAACAAACCAACTTCAAGTAAGGAGACTGAATCAATAATCAAAAATCTCCTAGCAACAAAATCCAGGACCTGATGGCAAATATTTAAAAAAGAATTAATGCCAATTCTTCTCAAACTCTTCCAAAATATTGAAAAGGAAGAAACACTTCCAAACTCCTTTTATGAGGCCAGCATTACTCTCATACCAAAGTCAGACAAGGACGCTACAAGAAAAGAAAATTACAGGCCAATATCCCTGATGAAGATAGATGCAAAAATCCTCAACAAAATACTAGCAAACAAAACTCAACATTGTATTAAAAAGATCACATGTCATGATCAAATGGGGTTTATCCCCAGGATTCAAGGATGTTTCAACATAAGCAAATCAATCAATGAGATATACCATAGTAACAGAATAAAGGATAAAAATCATGGTCATCTCAGCAGATGCTGAAAAGGCATTTGATAAAATTCAGCACCTTTTCTTTTTTTTTTTCCCAGCACCCTTTCATGATAAAAAAAAAAAACTTCTTAATAAATTAGATATAGAAGAAATGTACCCCAACATAATAAAAGCCACATATGACAAGCCCACGGTTAACATCATTGTCAATAGTAAAAAGTTGAAAGCTTTTCCTGGAAGATTAGGAACAAGACAAGGATGCACACTCTCACTACTCCTATTCAACACAGTACTGGAAGCCTCACCCAGAATCACTGGGTGAGAAAAAGAAATGTAAGGCATCCAAACTGGAAAGGAAGAAGTAAAACTGTCTCAGTTTGCAGATGACATGTTCTTGTATATGGAAAACTCTAAAGATCCCACCAAAAAAAACAAAAAACAAAAAAACAAAAAAGCTGTTAGAACTAATAAATACAGTAAACTTATAGGATATAAAATGAACATTCAAAAATCAGTTGTGTTCCATATGCTAACAGTGCACTACTCAAAAAATAAATTAAGAAAATCCCATTTATGATAGCATCAAAAAAATTAAAAACAGGATAAAAGGAACTGAAGAAAGCACAAATAAATGGGAAAATATACCATGTTCATGGATGCAAGAATTAATTAGAATGTTAAAATACTTACACTACCCAAAGTGATCTGCAGATTCAATGCAATCGCTATCAAACTTCCAATGATGTTTTTCACAGAAATAAATCAATCCTAAAATTTGTATGGAACCACAAAAGACCACAAAAAGCCACAGTAATCTTTAGCAAGAAAATTTCCTATAAAGCTATAATAACTAAAGCAGTATGATACTAGCATAAAAACAGATATATAGACCAATGGAACAGAACAGAGAGCCCCAAAATAAATCCACATATTTATGGTCAATTAATCCTTGACCAAGGTGGTGCTTTGCCAACAGATGGTGCTGGGAAAACTGGATGTCAGCAGCAGAAGAATGCAGCTGGATCCTTGCCCCACACCATATACAACAATCAACTCAAGATGGATTAAAGACTTAAACAAAAGACCTGAAACTATAAAACTACTAGAAGAAAACAGCAGAGAAAAAGCTTATTGACACTGGTGTAGACAGTAATATTCTGGATATGAACACAGAGCACAGGCATTGTCCCAGCTTTAGTTTCCTGGCTTTATTTATGTGGAATGTTTGCACTGGGAGAGGCTGGGTTAAGGGAAAACAGGACCTCTCTGCACATTTTTTTGCAACTTCCTATGAATCTATAATCATTTCAAAATAAAGTTTTTTTTAAAGTCACCTAAAGAACTTTGAAAACACACCAATGCCTATGCCTCGAACCAAAACATCAGAATTAGAATCTCTAGGGGTGGGACCCTGGCAAATACGCATTTCCTGAAAGCGCCTCACTGAGAATAATGGGTAGGCAGGGCTGAGGGCCGTGGTGCTAGGGTCCGGAGGGTGCTGTGGAGAGCAGAACGTGACCTGGGAACCTCGGGACTCCTGCCTTCCCCATCTGAGCATCCTCTCGGAGTTGGCATCTGGGGCTCCCCTCCCCTCTCTAGTCCTCCAGGGGAGAAGCAACACTGAGGCCACCTGGCTGGAGTTGGGGGAGTCAACCGTGCTACCCCCAATGGACCCAAGGGGTGATGCTGCCTTGGGACTCTGGCTGGAACATCACACAGACCCTGGCTGGGGAGAAGCAGACGTTGCCACGTCAGATCGCAAGGTCAACAGGTGCCCAGCTCATCTCAGTGATGGGGTGTGCAGGGCTTCCAGCCCAGGCGAGCCGCAGACCTGGCGGACAGTCGGAGACAGACATGTGGGTGCTAAGGAGGCCGGGTCACTGGCCTGCCTTCTCTGTCCCCCAGACATCCGGGCTGCTGAGGGCATCTGTCACCATACAACCACAGCATGTAGAGAACCACCCACTTCTGTGGTGCCCAACCCGCACCGTCACCGCCCTCGACTCAGACAGCAACCCCTGGTCTGTCCCCTGTGCTGAGGATGGCAGCAGTGCTGTCCCTTAATACGAGTGTCACAAGCCGTAGCAATGTCTCCAGGGAAGCACTGACCCTTGAATCATACCCACAGAGGTACTGGCAGGACAGGCCATCTAACTTGTGGGCCTCAGCGGAAAATGAAAATGCGGGGCTCCTTTCTGGACAATTATTTAAAATTTCAAGACAAGTAATAGCAGATTATTAAGCCAAGCACGGGTCCCTGGGTGAATGCACAGGTCACATGTCCACGAAGCTGGCCTGGGTCCTGGACAGCAAAGTCGGATGCAGGGAGCACTGGGCCGTGAGTCAGCAGCCCCAAGTTTGTCCTCACCCTGCCTGCCAAGTGCTTGCTGTGTGACTATGGGTGAGTCACTTAGCATCTCTGAGTCATCTGAAAACCCAAGAGAAAGAACAAAGATATGAGGGAAATAAAGTTTCAAATCTAGTTTTCTATTTATAAAATCAATCTTTTAGGAATCAATATTTCTATAAATAGGAACATACCTGGCCTTGAAAAAGCTTTATTTTCAACCCACATCCATTCCTCACCTGCCTCCTGCCAGCCACTCTGCCAGCTTCTAGGGATGAAGTTGAGGGACATTCACATCCTTAGGGGTCCCACACCCTCCAAATCCCCTTACCCAGAGGTGGGGCGACAATGTTAAAAGCAGAGTATATCCACCAATGGTGTCTTTCAAAGGTGTCGTCCTGTAATATTGTTCTAATATTGAAAGCTGTCCTTCTGGAATTGCCTTCAGAGTTAAGGGTAAACTACCAAGAAAGTCAACCCCATTGCAGTGCAGTCACTTCCATTTTGGGACCACTTACTTTGCTGTCTCGCTTGATTCTCCATCTTTAATAGTTTTCATTCAAAATGATTTTGGACCATTTCAAAAATTTAACCCACCCTTAGATAATTTTTTCTGAAACATAAGATATGTTGTGTCTTACACTTTGTCAAGTAGATTCTACCTAATTTTCCTTTGCTCATCAGGATAATACAAGTATTATTTTTATCTCCATCTTGTGCATGAGATTTTTGTCTCCAGTAAAAATAGCCAAAGAAATCTACAGATTAGCCCTGGATTCAATTCTTTAAAATGCCAAAATTTTTTGAGACATAGCAACATCATAGGGCTATGTCTATAGTGTCTTAAGGTGGTAACTTCGAAGGGGAACCATTTACATCCAGTATGAATTCTAGTTGACTAAAATAGTTACGCCCTTTTAATCATGTTCATACATGAAGAATCCATTAGGTATGAACACATTTAAAATGCACTGGAATAGCTGTTTGAGAACAGTAGAATTCTTCCTTAAGGTAAAATCTTACACAGAAGTCCAGTATGTTATGTAAAACTTGAGCTGACTGGATTAAAACAAGACAGGTCAGAGTGGCCACTCCCCACGTCCTTCTTCTCCCCATTTGCCCTGGTCCTTGGGACTCAAGGGCCCCTCAGAGCATGGTCAGAAAATCATTAGGTAATTTGAGCAAATGTATAGAAAAAAGTAGTTCTAAAATGTTAGGGAAAGTGGGGGATGGAGGAATAAATTGGGAGTTCGGGATTTGCAGATACTGACTTACTGACTTATATATAAAAGAGATAGATAACAATGTCCTACTGTAGAGCACAGGAGACTCTATTCAATACCTTGTAATGGCCTATAATGAAAAAAGAACATGAAAAGGAATATTTATATATGTATAACTGAATCACTATGCTGTACACCAGAAACTAACACAACACTGTAAACTGACTATACTTCAATTAAAAATAAAGTAAAATGCTATGTTTGACTAAGGAAAGTTGCTTGTTGATTCAAAGAGGAAAAAAGTAGACAGTCAATGCAGCGAAGCAATAATTAGCTAATGGGAAAAAAAATGCAACCAATTAAAAGAAGAGTAATCACATTTTGAAGATGAATCACATTGACATTCCTGGAGCACAAAAAGGATAGATAAAGGCATTTGAAAATCTACACAAATATTCCCACCCACGTTTCTGCTACAGCGGGGGTCACGTCAGAGGCAACTTTGGGATTCTCCTCAACAAACATGGTTCACGTTAAAAAACAGCAGCACAGCCTGTCGCAATTTGTGAAGAGAACAGCAATTTCTCATTTGCCAGGTCACTCCTTGCGGAGGGAGGAGGTGTGGCAGGCAGCCCTAGCAGCCCAGGATCGACCGGTACAAGTGGTCACTGGTGGTTCCTTTGGAAGGTGAGTGTGTAGGGGGGTGAGACTCAGATTTGCCAGGGATCAGGACCCTCACTGCCACCTCCCAGCTGGGCATTTGAGTCCCTGCAGAGATGTGGAAACAGCATGGTTTCATGGAAACAGCATCGTTTCAAATAGTCTGTGAGGGAGAAATCAAAAGAAACCTTAGGAGACCTACACATGCAATTAGATTAATTTGAAAGAGTGTCCGGGGCTGGGGTGGGGACTTGGGGAGGGAGAGTGTAGTTCTGGGAGCTTGGCCCAGGAACAAAAGTGTTGGCTCTCTAACTTGCCTGCAACGCCTGTATGACCCCGGATGATAAAATGATGCACATGAGAGTCATTTACCTTGGGCCAAGTGCTTACTATGCATTCCTTCCTTTCATCTTCACAAGAGCCTTTGCTTGAGCCAGACACTAAGTCCCATTTCACTACGAGCCAAGGGGCCTGAGACCCAGGGAGTCAGAGGAGCCCAAGTCACAGGAAGTGGCAGGGCTGAGGTGCTGGCCGGCTCCTCGAGACTCCACGTCCGTGCCCTTGGCCTGGGCGCCCAGCGGCTGGCTACGCTGGACGGGCAGACTCAGATATTGTGTCTAGTTCACCCTGGCGGGTGGAGGGCAGCCAAGTAGGAAGGCGGTCTCCCCAGCTTCTCAGCCCTGAGACCCTTTACAGCCCAGACCCGGAGGCAGGTTCAGGCCTGGAGCAGTGCCCCTACCCATCCTGGCTCGCACATCTTCTCCCTCTCTGCAGCAACAGGGACCCAGCAAGTTGCCCAGGGGAGCCCCCAGGGGCCACTCTGGGCCCCCAGGCCACCTCCCTTCTGGTTTATTTCCTCCTTGGCTCTTTCCAAAACACGCGGCAGAGCAAACAGCCTCGGAATTTCCTATGAACACATGGTGTTACTACTCTCTTCCTGCCTGAGGGATTCTGAACACATTTATCCGCCTCTTGCAAATGCTACAGATAAGGCATGGAACGCAGATCTCACCCTCTCCCTCCCTTCCTGCAATTTTTAGTCCTCTTAAGACAGGAATGGCCCAGACCCCACCCGTCAGAGCTGAATGTGCTACCATAAAAACCTGAAAAAAATCCAAACCGTCTTGCCAATACCCTCAGAAATCGAGACTTTCCACAGGGAGTAGAGAATGTTCTGCATTCTGCTTTTAGGTGAAAAAAAAAAAAAATAAGAAGAAGAAGAAAAGGAGGCAGGAAAAACAGTTCAACAAAGCATTCATCTCTGTTCAAAGAATGAAAAAGAAATTCAGAGCAGCTTCGGGACTGGCTTCAGGGCTAAGCGATGCTCACCCTTTGAGTCCCCTCTGTTCTCCAAAGCCCGGCAGTTAGAGATGAATTTTTCTTTACGTTAAAAAAAGACAAGGTCACAAGTAGGACCAAAATCAACACAGCCGAGGACAAGACATTAAACAGACCCCCAGTGGTAAGCGCTGATGTCACAAGCCTGTGGGGCTCCAGGCAGGAGAGGCCAAGCTGGACCCTGGAGGCAGATGGGGTTGAAGCCTTCCTCTCCTGGCAGGAGACAGAGCTGGCCCGGCATGGGGGGAGGGGTGGGGAGGGGAAGGGGAGGCAGGAAGGGTGGAGTAAGGCTGGTACCATAATGCATCCTCACCCCTGGGCAAGGCGCAGAGGGGGCCTCCCCTGGGCTCCGACCACCAAGGAACAGAGCCCCAGGTCAGGAACACGGGCCGCCCCGGGGTGGGGGCTGGTGGAGGCAACCACAGAACCAGGGAGGGAGGAACCAGAAACAATTCCCCTGACCAACAAAAGCTCTAAAGGACGCTCGAAATGCAGTGATGAAAACGCGCTCCCACGAACATCAGTCAACGGCGAGCCCTCCTCCCCGTGAGTGCACGTCAGGGAAGTCATCGCCCGGGCGATGCACCACGAGCACGGTTAGCTCCTGAGGACGTCACCGAGGCCAGGCAGGAAGGTTAAGGAGGCTGTATGGACCAAAACGAAGGAGCAGTGAGCCAAGAAGAGAGAGACAGGGAAAAGAACCAATTAGAAATCTCGGAAAAGACAAGCAATCATTGACACAGCAGGCTTTGCGGTATCATCTCTGTGCAGTACCTGTTCAACAATCCTTCACACGCTCTCATGTTCAGAGCGTGAGCCAAAGATACTTGGTTGTCAGAGAGTCTCAAGTGTGAGGGGTGAGCGGGGAGAGGGGAGGGAGGGGAGGTTAAGGTGGAGAGGAAGAGGGAGGCTGAGGAGCAGAGTAGTGGCAAGAGATAAAAGTGATGGTGCCTGCCCAGCACCAGTGTTAATTAACCTGCCTGGAGCTCTGCCCCGTTCTGCATGGCGAGGATCATGATGATACAGCCACGCATCACGGGGCCGTGGCGAAGATGGAGGGCACTCTATGTAAAGCAGTCTACCCTGAGTGAGAGATACTCATCGAGGAAGGAAAGTACATCAACGTTTGTTTAAAAATCATATTTTTAATTTTAAAAAAATCCTGGTGCCTTACACGTCGCCTTCCTCTGTAATCAGAGCAGTGTATCCTCTGGACATTCTGGTCTGTCACCCATCCTGTCAGCAGGTGATTTCTGACGCCCACTAACAGTGGCTTTTCTTGGAAGGTACCTGTGAGCGCTTTCCTTTGCCTCCACTGGCTGCCATTCCATGCGCTCGAGTGGATCAGAATCCGAAGCCGAAGCCGAATCTGACGTCTGCAAGGATGTTTCACTCAGCTCCCTTGACAGGAGAAACACGTTTCAAGATGACTGAATCCTTTTATGCGCTGGTGTCTTCCTTCTAAGTGCTCCCTCTTAATTTGATAAAAACTTATCTGTGTTAATAAATGTCTGTGCCGGCTCCGGCCTGGGAGTTGGTTTCGCAGGTGGACACCCATCATCTGATCCAGGAGGCTCCTAGGGGGTGGAAGGGACGCTGGCCAAAGGCGGGGAAGAGCTCACTTCCAGTACTGGGTGCCCTCGCCTCCCAGGAAGCTATGGCCCTGATTAAATAAGACACAGCAGAATCAGATCTTCTGATGTGAAGAGAACCAGAGACTCCGGTGCATGGTTGCCTAGGGCAGCGTCGGTGACCTTGAGGAGAGAAGGTTTCAAGTGAAGAATTCCAGATACCCAAGGTGGTCTTGGCATCAGAATCCAAGAAACAACCTTAATATACGGAGATCCTTAATATATGGAGATATCCTGACTGCCTTTCTCTTCTTTTTTTTTAATTTAAATTTTAGGATTTTTTGGAGGGGTGGTGGGAAGGGTAATTAGATTTGTTTCTTTATTTTAATGGAGGTACTGGGGATTGAACCCAGGACCGTGTCCATGCTAAGCATGCGCTCTACCACTGAGCTACACCTTCCCGCCACTTTTTTATTTACCTACAACTTTTAAAAAATCATACAATGTTTCAAACTTCAGAGATAATAGATGTTAACACTTTGCCCCCAAATTTACATCAAGTCAACTGAACTCTCTAAGAAATAAAATGTTATAGATATGACTAAAATGCCACCCCCAAACTTCCCCGACACTCTGTCCCCAGAGAGAGCTACTATTTTGAGGTTAGCATGCATGCTTTTTTAAAAATTATTATTCTTTACCGAAGTGTAGTTGATTTACAGTGTTAGTTTCAGGTGTACAGCAAAGTGATTCAGTTATACATATACACACCTATATACATATATTTTCAGATTCTTTTCCATTATATGTTATTACAAGAAATTGAATATAGTTCCTGGTACTTTATAGTGGGTCCTTGTTGTTTCTCTGTTTTATATATAGTAACGTGTGTCAGCATCATGTTTTACTTGTATTTACTACACATCCATTAGGTAGCCGTAAACTTTGTACCGTTCTGTGTTTTCAAATTTATGTGAATGGTCTCCACACCCTTTCGCATCTTTCTTTTTTCACATGGTATTACGTCTCTGAGATTTCCCTTGTTTATTTTTGTTACAAATGGTTATAGGCTATCTACAATAAACCAGGCACCGTTTTAGGTACTGAGGTAATAGGATTGAAAAAAAAAAAAAGAGGGACAAAGACAAAGCTCCTTTCTCATGAGACAAACATAAAAGTTGATAGTGAAGTAAAATAGATACACTGATCTCTATGAAATATTGTGTATATGAGAAATATACCACGGCAGTGGGAAGTGCTAGGAAGAACATTTATGGACGACAAAGGGACCAGAAGCACGGCTGGGTGGGTGAGGAGCATGGCTGGCAATTCAGACAGATCACGAGCTCCTGGTTGCACACCGTGGGTATCATCCCCGGTGACATGACTCTGCGGTAGCCTTGCTCACGGCTCCTTAAAGAATTCCTAGTCACACACATCTGAAAATACAAGAGCACCCTACTTCCCTCCAGAACTGTATCGACGTACACTCCCGCCAGCAGGCTACTGGCAATTCCATTTCCCCACGCCCTTGCCAGTTCCTATCAGACTTCTAAACTTGGCCTTTCAGAGGGGTATAAAGGGTAATTTGTTGCCATTTGAATTTTTATTTCCCAGGTTATCACTCTGGCTGAGACGGCCACATTGGCCACTTGGGTTTCCTTTCTGGAGTGGTCTGTTCACATCCTTTGCTCATTTTTCTGTGGAGGTGTTTCTCTCACTTTTGTTCATTTCTATGATTCCTTTACATGGTGTGGATTAATCCTTTGCCACCTATGGGGATTAACATATGTTATCCCTCTCTGTGGCTTGTCTTGTTAATTCTGTCTGCGGTATCATTTGTGGTGCAGGATTAATTTATCTGATCAAATGATCAAGTCTGTCATTTGTGCTTTTTTTTTTTTTTAAACAAACATCCTCTTTCTCATTCTTTTTCTGGTGGATGTACTTGGGGCTTTTTGTTTCTTAAGAGCAGCTTCTGGAGATTGCCATTCTAAGTGAAGTAAAACAGAAAGAGAAAGAAAAATACCATATGATATCATTTATATGTGGAATCAAAAAATAAAAGACAAGCTTATTTACAAAACAGAAAGAGATTCACAGACACAGAAAACAAACTTATGGTTACAGGTGCAGGGGGAAGATGGTGGGAAGGGATAAATTGGGAGTTCCAGATCTGCAGATACTAACTACTATATACAGAATAGATAAACAAATTTATATTGTACAGCACAGGGAACTATATTCAATATCTTGTAGCAACTTACGGTGAAACAGATAACAAATATGTGTATGTTCACATATGACTGAAGCATTATGCTGTACACCAGAAATTGATACAACATTGTAAACTGATTATACATCAATAAAATATATATATATATATATATATATATATACAAAAAAAAAAAAAGCTTCCCTAAGCTGTCAGAAAAGTATTCTGGTGCACTGTCTTCTAAACGTTTTACAGCTTTTCATACCGAGTCTGTAATTAGTGACTGAAGTAAGATAAAAGCCTATTTTTCTTTTTCTCTGCAGAGATAGCTAGTCGTCCCAGCACTGTGCACTAAAGAGTCCATGACTTCTCTGGTCATGGATACTGAGACCTCTGTCAAATGCCAGGTTACCAAGCCTGGGGTCTGTTTCTGCACTGATCATCTGTCCCACAGGTCTGTTCATCTGTCCCTCACTGTCTGTCTTTGTCGTCACAGCTTTCACGCCAGGTCGTGGTATCTACAGCCACCGCCACCCCGCCCTGCCACCGCTCTTCCACAGAGCTACCTTTGCTATTCTTGGCCCTTTCTACCCAACCATAGTAATTTTAGGATCAATTAGGGAAATTCCCAGTCAGGAGCAGAATTGCATCGCATGTGGAGATTAATTTAGGAGAACTATTAACTTTACAATATTGAGACCTTCCATCATGAGAGTATCTCTTCACTTATTTAAGTCTTGTTTGATATCTTTTGATAAATTTTATGATTTTTATAAAGACCTATTATTTTTGGCACATCATATCCTATTGCAATTTTGTGTTGCCATGGAAAATATCGTCTGTGATTGCACTTACTAATCGCTGATCGCAGACGTGTAGGAGAACTTTTAAGTTTTGTATGTAGGTCCTACATGCAGCAGCCTCGCTGAATTCTCCCGTTAGTCTGTCTGCAGTTTAGTTAATAGTCTAAATAGTTTAGATACCAGGACTCCTCTAACAGTTTACCTGCAGGTAAACATGCTACTTTGAAATATTACTAGTTAGGAATTTTTTCTTTTCCAATCATTATAGTTCTTTTTCTTATAGCTAGAATGTCAAGATTAATATTAAATACAACTTGTGATGGTGGATACCCTCATCTTGCTCCTGGTGTAAAAAGGAATGCTTCTGCATTTTACCAGTGAGTATAATGTTGACTGGAGGTTTTTGGTAGCTATTAGGTTAAGGAAGTTCCCTTCTATTCCCAGTGCACTAAGCATTTTCATTAGGAGTGGGTTTTAAATTACATAACATTTATTTTCTGTATCTACTGAAATGATTATTAAAGTAGCATATTCTAGGAAAACTGAAGAATTGGTATTAATGTATTTTGTATTTTGCACGTTACTAGATTTAGTTTGCTAATATTTTATTTAGAATTTTGTGTCAATATTCCCAAGTGACTCTTCGATGATTTTCCTTCTTACTCTTATCTCAGTTTTGAGATCAAAGTCATACTAATCTCATAAAATGAGTTTCCTTTTTTTCTATATTCTCCCTCCGCGCCAGTCTAACCATGATCAGCAAGAGCATGAGAAAACCCTTTAAACCATTGCACAGTTAAGCGCTTAGAAGCACCTTACAGGTATCAGATGGTCACCATTGATGACAATAGGGTCCTGCTTGGTTACAGGATTTTTAAAAATCCAGTCTGAGCCTCTATATTGTAACTGATGGTAAAATACATTAAAATGTATCACAATTAGTAAAATATTTGGATTTACGTGTATCACTGTCATTTTTCATCACATTCATTCTTACTTGAGACAAATACAAGCTGAGAGAATTGCCAGCACATGGACACTATAGGAAATATCAAAGCAACCTCCTCAGGAAGAAGGAAGTGATACCAGTTAGCAGTTTGGATCCACAGAGGAATGAAACAGGCCATAATAGGGGGGAAATGGGTACATCTAAAGGGGTTTTTCTCATGTTTTAAATTTCTTTCATTGATAACTGACTGATTAAATAAAAGAAATGACAGCATATTGTATGATTTATAACATATGTAGGATAATTTAGAACAGCAATAGCTTATAAAGGATGGACAAGGGAACCCTGATGTACTGTTGTTAATTCCCTACACGGTACATGAAGTGATTTAATATTATTTGAAGATAGACAGTTGTAAGTCAACAATGTACATTTTAAATCCTAGATCAACCACAAAAAAAAAATAAATAAATAAAAAGAGGTATACATAATAAGCCAATAGTGGAGATAAGATGGAATCATTAAAAATACCTAATCCAAAAGTAGGCAGAAAAAGAGAAAAAAGGAGCATAAAAAAGATGGAATGAATGGAAAAGAGATAGTAAGATAATAGATTTAAATCCAATGACATAGTTAAATACATTAAATGTATATGTTCCAAACACCACAATTAAAAGGCGGGTGGAGGGTGGGGGTGGGGAGCAAGGCCCAGCCACACATTGTCTATAAGAAATCCACTTTATGTATAAAGACACAGATAGATTAAAAGTAAAAGGATGGAAAAGATATTGCATGCAAACAGTAATCAAAGTAATCTGGCATGGCTATGTTGTTATAAAATAGTAGATTTAATTGGAAGAAATATTATCAGAGATTATATGAGCTAAAGAAGAACATCTCATAATGATAAAGTGGCCAATTCATTGTGAGGACATAATAAAATAAATATGAATGCACCTAATAGCAGAGCTTAAAAATACATGAAGCAAAAATTAGTAGAATTGAAAGGAAAAGTAGACAAGTACACAATTATAGCTGGAGGTTTTAAGACTCCTTTCTCAGTAGTTGTTAGAACAAATGGAAAGTCAGTAATTATCTTGAACACTTAAAAATGCTTTTGACCAATCTGACCTAACTGATCAGTCAGAGGATGCTCCACCCAACAGCAGCAGCATTACACGTCATTTTAAAGGATACACGGGTCACTCTCCCAGATAAACCTAATTCTGGGCCATAAGTCTCAATAAATTTAGAAGGATTGGAATTATGCAAAGTATACTATCTGAACACAGCGTAATTTCATACTGCTAGAAATCAATTACAGAAATATATTTGGAATATGATCAAATACCCAAAATTTTAAGAACACACTTCTAAATAATCCATAAGTCAAAGAAAAAGTGTTCTGAACTGGATGAAAATGAAAACACAACATAACAAAATTTATGGTATACAGCCAAGGCAGTAGTTAGCAGGAATTTGTAGCATTAAACGCTTATATTAGGAAAGAAAAGTCTCAAATCAATTAACCAAGTATCTACCTTAAGAAAGCAAAAACAAGACCAAATTAAACTCAATGTAAGCAAAAGGAAAGAAATACTAAAAAAGTGGACATCCATGAAATAGGAATTAAAAGGAAATTTTAAAACAATTAAGAAAATCAATAAAATCAAAAGCCAAACATTTTTAAAGATCAGTAAATTGGTAAGCATTTAGCCAAACTGATCGGGAAAAAAAAGACAAATTTACCAATATCATGAATGAAAGAGAAGCCATCACTATAGATTCAACAGCATTAAGGGATAATAAGGAAATATTATGAGCAATTTCATGCCAATATATTAGACAACTTAAATGAAATAGACAAGTTCCTTGGAATATACAAACTGCCAAAGCTCACTGAAAAACAAAGATAACCAGAAGAACCCAATATTCACTTGTTTTTAAATTAGGTTGTAGATATAACCCTTCTCACAAAGAAAACTCCAGACCCAGATGCTTCACTGGTGAACTTCCCTACATTTTAAGGAAAAAACAGTACCCAGACTACACAAACTTTATCTACCTCATAAAGGACATATATGAAAATCTACAACTAATATCATCTTTAATGGTGAAAAACTGAGTGCTTTACCCCTAAGCTTGGGAACAAGACAAGAATGTTTATTCTTACTACTTTTATTCAATACAATATTGAAGGAAAGGAAATTAAGCAACAAAAAGAAAAAAAATACATAGAGACAATGTGATCATCTACGGAGAAAAACCTGAAGAATCTACTATAAAGTCTAGTAAATAAGACAGTGTGGTATTGACAAAGGATAGACTGTATATCAATAAAATGAACAGGGACTCCCAAAATAGACCCACACATACATGGTCAACTAAGACAAAAGTACCACGATAATTCAATGGGAAAAGATCATCTTTTCACCAAACTGTGCTGTAGTAACTGAATATCCATATGCAAGAAAATGAAACTCAACACTTAAACACCTTACACAAAAATTAACTTCAAATGGATTACAGACCCAAATGTAGATCCAAAACTATAAAATTTCTAGACAAAAACGTGGTAAAATGTTTATGACATGGAGTCAGGCTAAGACCTTTTAGGTAGAACCCCCAGAAGCAGAACCACCAATGAAATACTTGAAAAACTGGACTTCATCAAAATTTCAGAATTTTGCTTTTCAAAAGACAGTGTTAAAAAGTTAAAAATCAAGCCACAGACTGGGGGAAATACTGATAAAACATATATTTGTTTCTGACTTAAATTCAGAATACATAAAGAACACTGATAATTCACTAATGAAAAAATAATAATAAGCCAATAAAAGTGGGAAACAAGTTGAACAGACCCTTTACAAAAGAAAACATATAAATGGCAAATAAACAAAGGGAAATACGCTCAACATCATTAGTCACTAGAGAAAAGCAAATTAAAACCACGAGGAGATACCACCAATGACACGCCCCTAATACGATGGCTGAAGAAGGTAAAAGTACCAAGCACACAGCAGTAGGCTGACTAGTGACCTCCAAACACACCCAAGCTCTAATCACTGGAACATTGTCAATATGTTACGTTATTTAGAAAAAGGGGCTTTGCAGGTGCAAGTGAGGGTACAGATGTTCGGATGGGGAGATAAACCTGGATTTTCTGATTGCACCCAATTTAATCATGAACC
This sequence comes from Camelus ferus, assembly GCF_009834535.1. Lineage (NCBI taxonomy): Eukaryota > Metazoa > Chordata > Mammalia > Artiodactyla > Camelidae > Camelus > Camelus ferus. Next base: position 19,277,456 of record NC_045730.1, read on the forward strand.
TTTAGAAGTGGAGGAACTTCCTGTTGTGATCAGAGAGAGATGCAATGATGGAAGGTGGGTTAGAGAGATACGATGTGGCAAGATGTGGACCCACCATTGACAGGTTTGCAAATGGAGGAAGGGGGCCAGAAGCCACAGCAGGAATGGCATCCATTTAGAGCCAGCAAGAAAATGAGCAAAGAAGTGGATCCTCCCCCAGTGCCTCCAGAAAAGAACACAACCCATCAACACCTTCATTTTAGGTTTAGTGAGACTTCTGATCTAATAACTTTGTGGTAATTTGTCATGGGAGTCCATGCCCAGGGCTGGTAAGGATACAGAACATTCGGAACTCTCAGACATCACTGGTGGAAATTCAGAATGGTTCAACCACTTTGGAAAATAGTTCGGCAAATTATTGTAAGTTAAACATAAACTTAACCATGTAACCTAGCAATGTCATTCCTAGATATTAGCCCACTAGAAATGAAAACATGTGTCCCCACAAAGCCTTTTTATAATGTTCATTGTGGCTTTATTCATAATAGCTAAAAACTGGAAAAATTCAAACATCCATCAACTGGTAAATGGATCAAGAACATGGAACGCCTATCACCAGTAAAAAAAAGGTGGGAACTACTGGTGTACATCACAACGTGAACAGATCTCAAAAGGCATCACGGGAAGTGAAAGAAGGCACACCCAGTGTTCAGGCTGTATGGATGCCATGTACAGGAAATTCTAGAATTCTAGAAAAGTCAAACTATAGTTATTGTCAGCAGCTCAGTAGTTATCAGGGATGGATACAGGAGGAGAAGAGAGCTGATGGTCACATTCTGCTCCGTGCTTTTGGTAGTTATGTAACTGTCAACATCCCAAACTCACCAAATTGTATACTTTAAAACTGGTTAATCTGTTGTATGTAATTTGTGGTCATTACCTCAACTGAGCTGATTAAAAAGAAATAAAGGTGGTAAAATTCATTCATGGGGCATAATGCATGAAAAATTAAAAATAACCTCACCCTCCACTTAAATGTGTTGTGATTAGTAATATATTTGAATGTATTTTCATTACGTTTATTTGTACTTTCTATCCATCATGAGTTTTCTTTGTTTTTTTCTCTTTGCCTACCTTCTCTTGAAGTAATTAGATTTTCATTGGTCCCCCTTTTCCCCAACTGTGGTTTAGAAGTTATATATTCTGATTTTACTATTTTGGTATTTACTTTTAATATTTTAACAGTCATATTGACTTAACAAGACCTAAAGGTAAATGACAGCATTAACCTTCAGTGGGATAACACAAGTAACTTAAAATCTCTTAATTCTTACCCCTGATACTTTCTGGCCCTTTACTGCAATTGACTGTTTCAATTCATCTTGTCATAGCGCCCAGATAATATTATTGCTGTTTTTCACACAGTTAATGCTTTTCTTTGTATCATCCTTCCCTCCATTTCCTTCTTAGACACATTTTTTAAATAATTATTTTAATGAAGGTCTGTGAGTGGCAAATTCTCTATGTTATTTTTAACTAAAACAGTCTTTACTTGTTCCCTCACTCTTGATCAATATTATAATTCTACGACGATGTCATTATATTAGCCTCTGATCTCTGTTGGTGCTGAGAAATCTACCGCCACTCTAATCTCTGTCACTCTGTACGTGATCTCTTATCCGTCTTTGCTTTGCAGATTTTCTCCCTTCGTCTAGTGTTTAATGGTTTCACTAGGAAGTATTCAGGTGTCGATCTTTTTATTCCCCTACCCAGCTTGGGGTTCCTTGGGGTTCTTCCGTCGAGGGCTCATGTCTTTAATCAGTTCAGAATTATCATCTTATTTTCTCTCAAGTATTTCCTCTAAATTTTTCTCTCTGTTACCTCCTTCTGGAACTCTTGCCACATTTGTATTGGACACGTTCATGCTCTTAAACTCTCTTTCACATTTTGCACCTCTCCTCTGTGCTGCGTTTTAGGTAATATCCTCTCATCTTTAGTGCGATAATTCTCTCCTCAAGTGAGCTAATATGGTGTCTAACCTATCCATTGAGTTTTTCATTCAATGAGGGTATTTCTCATTTCCAGAAGGCCTATTTGGTTATTTTTCAAACCTTCCTTCTTTATTTCTAGTGTCTTGATCTTCCCTCCAGGACTTGATTCCTTCCATTACATTTTTAAGCATTTTTCGCATTCTTCTTTTTAGCTCTCTTGTGGTGCCTTTTTTCTCTCAAGTTCATGGGCCTTGGATCCTGCTGTTTGTTGTGTTTGCTGACTTTTGCTCATAGTGAATTATCTTATTGTGTTTTCTCATTTTTTAAACTCATGAGCTCATCCTTAATGAGGCTCATTTTCTGAGAAAGCACAGCGAGGCCTGTGTGGCTGGAGTGTCACTGCTGGGTGACTCAGGAGGGCAGGCACTCCAGGGGTGTCCACTTTGGGACAGACTGTGGTGTCTGTTTCTCTGAGTTTCCTGAGCCTTGCAGAGATATTTGCATGTTTTCTGAGTGGAGGAAAGACATGTTTTGGACCCAAAACCCAAGGGCAAGCCCAAAGCTTAATTTTCTCTAGGGAGACTGTTTCCCTAAACTCAGGCTGAGACAGCGTCTCTGTCTCCTCTCTGTGCCAAGAGACAGATTTCTTCTAATCTCCCTTTCCACCGAGTGTTCGGCTTTTCAAAATCCTGACTTAGGCTTCTCCGGATTCCAAGACCTTGTCTCCTGTCTTCAAATGGTGTTACAACCCAAGCCTCGAGGTTTCCTGGGACCAAAAGTAAACCCCCAGGTCAGTTCATGGGCCCACGTTGCTCAGATTTTCAGTCCTCTCCTTGTTTCGGAGACTCATGATCTCAGCGATGCGATTTTCAACGGTCACGTGTCTCCAGAACGTCTGTGTGTCTGTGACAGGAGGGATTTCAAGTCTCTTAGTGCATCGTCTTTCGGGAACTAGAACTCTCCTTTGTCCATTTATTTACATGGCTGCCTCCCAAGAAATCTCATTTCAGGGTAATACTGTGAGTGTTTACACAGCTCCAAAACACATTAGTTAAGCTGAAGTATTTGGCCAATAATCCAGATGTTTTTGTCTACACAATGCCAAATATCCAGACGCATGCCCAATTCATCCGCTGTTTTCAAAATATAATAAACTTTATTAGCACGCTGCTCTTCCACAAACCCAGGGATCCTGTGGGTATAATCCTGCCCCTCATCTGCCGAGACTAATCATATTAAAGTTATATTACAGTCATAGATTGCACTCGATCACACAGACTTAGGGTGCTGTAATTCTTTTTCTGCTTCTGGTTAGTCTTGATTTTTTTCACAATACAGTGTTGAGGTCAATAAGCATTTATTAAACTCTTGTCTCGGGGTGAAAAGAATAGAAAACTACTCTCTCCTTTGGTGATATTAAAATCTAGTTATATTAATTGATTCACCCCTTCATTTAATACTTTTTTATTGTGCAAACACCAGGCTCCTGGGGAAACAGTGATGAGTAAGGCAGACTCCCTGCCTTCATGAAGTGAACCATTTAGTGGGACACGGATGAACAATCACACAAGTAATATACAACAAAAATGGTCCTAAATGTCACACAGAAGACTAGAGCTGTGAAGAGGCGCCTACGTCTCAGCTTAGTCTAGGGAAGTGAGGGACGACCTCTCTTCGGAGTGACGTAAGCCATGACCTGAGGGGTAAGCCATGACCTGAGGGATATGGGCAGAGAATGAGGAAAGAATTTTCCAGGCTGAGGAACTGCGGGAGGTCTATGGGAGGACCTGAGTCAGAAGGAGCTCGGAGTTCAAGGGACATCAAGATTGCCGGGGTGGCAGGGACTGTCAGCAGGAGGCTGGTGTGGAAATAAAGCCGCAGGAGGAGGTTGGCATCGGGTTGGGTCCGACTAGGACAGGGTTTGGGTTTTGGATTCTCTTCCAAAAGCAGTGACCCCCTCACTGAGATGTTGGCTCAGAGGGACCATGTGAACTGTCCCTAGCTGCTAGTGGGGGTGGGGCAACTCGGAAGGAAACAAGTCAGTTAGAGGGAAGAGGGGAGAGACGTGGCAGAGAGTTGGCGTGACGCATTTCAGGGCTGGGATGTGGGGATGGGTACCAGTCGTGCAGGAGAGGAAAGTGTCATCTGGCAACATGGAGGTGCCATTATTCAGATAGGGAAGCCTGGAGAAGAACCAAGTTTCTGGGGGAAATCAGTGCATTTTTGGACATGTTAACTTTGAGATCAACATCTGGGGGTTACCTTAAAAAGCATGATCTTGTTTATCACACTAATGCTTTGTGAGACACACAAATAGAAATGTCCAATGGACAGAAGGATGTGCGTGTCTGGCGCTCAGAAGTGGCGGGTTGGGTGTCAGCGTGGGAGTCAGTGACATGCAACTGTCCAACCATGGAAATGGTGAAGACGTGTGCAGAGAGACTGGACAGAAAGAGCAAGAGCCTTGGTCATGCAAGATAAGGGATCTATTTAAGAAAAAAAAAAAGACCACCCTTATAGCACCTGCTCCCATCCCCCAGGGAGACTGGAGGAACCCCTGCCAGGAACCCACGTCTCAGAAATAGTCCATTCTTATTTGTTGGCGACAACTTTTGAAATCTCTAGCTTTTGCTGGTTAGTAAGTTATAGTTAATTTCACTAATATCATTCTAAAATGACATCAAAACCTTTTTCCTAGGGAATCCTCCTACATTGTTGGTGGGAATGCAGTTTGGTGCAGCCACTGTGGAAAACAGTATGGAGATTCCTCAAAAGACTAAAAATAGACTTACCATATGACCCAGCAATCCCACTCCTGGGCATATATCCAGAAAGAACCCTAATTCAAAAAGACACCAGCACCCCAGTGTTCATAGCAGCACTATTTATAATAGCCAAGACATGGAAACAACCTAAATGTCCATTGACAGATGACTGCATAAAGAAGCTATGGCATATTTATACAATGGAATGCTACTCAGCCATAAAAAATAAAATAATGCCATTTGCAGCAATAGGATGAACCTAGGGAATGTCATTCAAAGTGAAGTAAGCCAGAAAGAGAAAAAAATACCATGTGATATCACTCATATGTGGAATCTAAAAAAAAAAAAAAAAAAGACAAACAAACTTAAATATAAAACAGAAACAGACTCATAGACATAGGATGCAAACTTGTGGTTGCCAGGGGGGAGGGGGGTGGAAAAGGACAGACTGGAAGTTCGAGATTTGTAGATATTGACAGGTATATATAGAATAGATTTATACTGTAGAGCACAGGGAAATATATTCAAGATCTTGTAGTAACTCACAGTGAAAAAGAATGAAAATGAATATATGTGTATTCATGTATGACTGAAAAACTGCTATACACCAGAAATTGACACAACATTGTAAGCTGACTATAACTCAATAAAATTAATTTAAAAAAATTATTTTCCTCAAGGATTAGCTTGCATCAGCATTGAGATACTAGACTCACTGTTCTGACCTAGCACGAATGCTCTCAAGAGCAGAGGAATACACATCAAAAAGTCTACAGATAACAAATGTCGGCGAGGATGTGGAGAAAAGGGAGCCCTCCGACACCATTAGTGTAGGGGATGTAATAGGTGCAGCTGTTATGGAGAACAGTATGAAGATTCCTCAAGAAACTAAAAATAGAACTACCATATGATGCAGTAATCCTGCTCCTGGGCATATATCCCCCTAAAAAAAATATGAAAACACTAACTCGAAAAGATACATGCACCCAATGTTCATAGCAGCACAATTTACAACAGCCAAAATAGGGAAGCAACCCAAGTGTCCATCAACAGATGATTGGATTAAGTAGATGTGGTGTATACATATACAATGGAATACTACTCAGCCATAAAAAAGAATGAAATTCTGCCATCTGCAGCAACGTGGATGGACCTAGAGTATTTTACACTTACTGAAATCAAAGATAAATACTATATGATGTCACTATCTATGAAATGTAAAAAATAAAACAAATGAACGTATATACAAAGCAGAAGCAGATTCACAGATACAGAGAACAAACTTGTGGTTCCCAGTGGAGAAAGGGGGGTAGGGACAAGATAGAGGTGGAGGATTAAGAGACACAAACTATATATAAAACAGATAAGCAACAAGGATTTCCTGTGTAGCACAGGGAATTCTATCCATCTGTTATAATCTATAATGGAGTATAATCTGAACAAATACTGAATCACTATGCTGTACACCTGAAACCAATGTAATGTTATAAATCAACTATACTTCAGTTAAAGAAAAAAGAGCAACGGAATACAGAGGTTGCTGGAAGACGAGCCCAAGTCTCGGCCCACCGGCTGGAGGTTTCCCGCAGAGGGAAACAAGCTGCAGGTTTATGGGAGGTCCGAGGCTAGAAGACTGGGAAGACCAGGTCCTTTGCCAAAGAAGTGACTAGGAAGCATCCTCCAGCCTCCTGGGCTCTGTCGCCCACTCTCCGCCCAGGGCTGGATGTGTATGTACACCCGGGGCACCGGGGCCCTGTGGGCTGAGATGCCAGGAAGAGTCCACATTAAGGAAGAAGCCACCAGACCTCTGGTTCTTACTGAGTGTCTGTGGAAGCTGATTTCTGGCATGTAGGGTGCCCACAGCCGACTCAAGCTCCCTGAATTCACACTAGACCCCAAGCATAGAGGCAGAGGACTGGGCCTCTCTGCAGGGCCACACTCTGCAGGGCCGCTGTGAATGCCTGATGTTGGAGGGAGTACCCCTAGAAAGAGATGCAGAACCGCAAAGATTTTCTAACTTGGAAAATGTTCATGACGTAGTAAATGGAGAATTCAGCTCATAAAACTGGATGTATAGAGCAGCCCCACTCCTATAAATAAACATACGCATCTCCACGTGCTGTGTGTGTGTGCGCGCGCGTGTACAGTGTGTGTGCGTGCGTGCGTGTGTGCCGACATTTAAAAGATGCTGAAGTCACACACACTAAAACACTAACGTTGGTTATCTTGCAGGGAGAGGAAGGGGGCTTGTAGGTGACGAATTTATTTCCTTTTCTCAAGCATTATTTTCCCATTTTCTACAATAAACACATATGACTTGGATCACTGTTTAAGATTATTTTTTAAAAGAGCATCTGGCAGATTTCTTATAAACAAGTATTGAAACCACAGCTTGGGGCTTGGGGGCAGGGGTGGGGGCATGCTTCAGGGGAGATGTGTATGCTGTTTGTTGTTGCTACCTTGCTTCACTGCAGTCCAGCCGCAGGCCGGGAGGTGCCCACTCTGTGCCGGATGATGCCACATCGCCCACCTAAAACCACATCAAAGGATCATTTTCTGCGCTGTCACTCTTCACTTGACTCACCATAAATAAACCCAGGAGATAACAGCTGGCTGGTACCAGGGCACGTAATCCCTCCATAATCAAGCTTTTATACGCAGCCCTGATAACTGTATGCTCCCCGCCGGCTGCCTGAGGTCGGGTACAAACCACTTATTCACCGCGCTCCCGCAGACCACCTCTCCCTAGGCTCCCTAGTAGGTGGAATCCTCAGTTAAGCCAAGAAGCCATCCTGTACTCTAAATACTTATTAGCAGTTCTTAAAAGGCCTCACACGCCCCTGTTCAGCCTCCTGGCTTTATCCCAGGACCCTCAGAATTGAAAAAACCTTAAATGGATTTCTTCCTCAGCTGAGCTCCCCGTAATGGAAGCACAAGCCCACACACGATCCTCTGTCTGATACACAAAGTCGTGCGTCTCCGTCCAGTGCCTAAGAGCATGGGGTCTGGAGTCAAACGATCTTAAGTTGATTCGCATTAGGCACGCACTCTTCTTTATCACACTAACCCTGTGAGGGTATCCATACCATCTTCCATTTCACAGATGGGGAGACTGAGGTTCACAGGAGCTTGCTCAGCGTCACCTGGAGAGTGAGGGGCAGGGGGAAACTAAGGCCATGGTTCCCTGACTCCACAGCCTGTTCTTCATCTTCTGCCAGCTGATTCCCACTGCTCCTACAAGGATATGGCCCTCTAAGATGGGTACACCTTAAGGCCCTATGTCACCATGCTGTCTGAGATGACTCTGGTTGTGTCCCCAGGGAACAGGCTGGTCTGTCTTTCCCCTTTTCTTGTACCTTCCCTCCCTTCCCCTTTGCACTCACACACACACACAGTCTTCACAAAATAACTGCTTACAAAGTGGCAAAGGGGGTTTCAGACGCACCCAGGGCTACATGACAGCCCTGCCCCCTCCTGCAGATGTGGTACAGGCAGGGCCACTCACTGCTGGGAGGGACTGTGGTCTCCTAGAGCCAGACTGAGCTGTGGCCTATCCCTTGTTTGTTAGGATGCTGGAGGGCTCAGCAAACTTTCCCAGACCTCCTTGCAAACCGCAGCTGGAGGAGCCCATGCAGAGGCTGGCGCAGCAGCCATCCTAACAAGACCCCAAGGACCTCAAGTGACAGGGCTTCTCCGCCCTGAGTCTGCTTTGTAGGGTGGGTGTGAAGCCCTCGGGAGGTTCCCTGGGAGGATGGATTTTGACAAAACATAGCGAGCATGTGACTCCTGTGAAGGTACCACCACCTCTCAGCAGATGCTCGTCACCACGGCGACCGTCTTGCAGGGTTCCGCCGATCTCCTGAAAGGGTGAGACCATCCAGAGCCCACAGACGTGGTGGGCAGTGCGAAGGGCAGCGAGGCCAGAGGCAGTCCCTGGGACACAGATTTCTTCATCTGAAAAGTGGGGCTAATCCTATATACACAGTGTGTGGCCAGTGTAGAGTGACCCCCAAGAATCTCCAGGAGAGCAGATCTCACTTGATTTGTAAAACTTAGTATCAATATCAAGACCCAAATATTAGCCGAGCCAGCGACCTCGTTGACAGCAGGTTTACTTGTGCAAACCAACCATGGTCCCTGGGTAAGGAGAAGCAAGAGGACACGTGCCGTTGTTCAGAGGGCAATTATCGTAATGAGCCAGAGCAAACTGAATGGAGGGCTAATCCAGCTGCTATGTTGATAAAGCATAAGAAGCGTGGCCGCTACAAGCACAACAGCGGAGTTCATTTGCACTTTTGTCCACACGCCTGATGCTGCGTGCGCCACAGCTGCCCTCGAAACTAAAGGCGAGCTAATGACTGCCGTTAATTACCCCGCCCCAGGTCGGACCCCAGCGCCCGCCAAACACAGCCAAGGGCCAAGCCCCCAGGTGCCTCCTGGGAGCCCCGCACAGAGCTAAGGCGGGTGCCCGCATCTTTGCGGTGGGTTCCCACCACCTTTGAGTTCTCGTCTTTGCGCACACGAAAATAATCCTGTAGATGGGGCCGCAGCTTCCTTCACTTCCTCCTTCTTGTCTTCTAAGATCCCCAGCCCAAAATATTTTTCCCATTTTTTTCTCTCTGAACAGAACACTGTATCTGGGAAAACTTGAGCAAAAGTAAGTTAATAAATTAGGTTAATAATAAACTAAAAGGTGATATGCTATATGATTCCCTGTATGTACCATCCTGGAAGAGGCAAAACTGTAAAGACAGGACAGATCAGTGTCGGCGGGGTGGGGATGCTACCAAGTCCAAACTCGTTTGGCTCGAGGAACGACAGGCCAGCAAATCGGGAGACGAGGTGTTGGGGCAGGAATAGCGATCTCACTGGGAAAGCCAGCAGACCAAGAAGATAGGGGACTAACATCCTAGAGGACCATCTTCCCCAAGTCAGAATTCAGGCTCCTTTTATACCGAAAAGGGGAGGGGGCGTGGTTGGTTGTTGCAAACTTCTTAGTGTCAGAATCCTTTGTTCTTGCACCTGCCCATGTGGGGCAGGTCCTGATGTACCTGTAAACCTCCTACAAGACAAATGTTATTCTCCGTTCTGCAACTTTTTATCTCTACATGAATGGAAAAGTGTTATACCCTTAAAAGTCAGAGTCTTGAGAATGTCTAACCTGTGTGTTTCTGGCTCTAGGCAGCATTCTTTTATAAAAGGTGCACAACTAACATGACTGAGCACAGGGTTGGAGCTAAAGAAACAGGTCCAGTATAGAGTCAGGTTGGTTCTCCCCTGTGATGGGGATAGAGGGAGGGGCTGACTCCAAAGGGGACCGGGGACATCAGAATCCTTCTTCTATGATTATAGACATGAGTATACAACTGTCAAGACCCACAGAACTGTAAACTACAAAGGGCAAATTTTACTGTATCATACTATACGGAAATTTAAAATAAAAATTTAAAAGAGAGTAAAGCTTGCTCTCTGACAGTTTTTCTTGTTAATTTGTCTTTACTATTAGAAACTGCCAAGCCATCTTTTTCCAACAAAGGAGATCTCTGAAATTCTAGCAAAAAAACAGGGAGAGGGGAAACAATTCTTTGTTTCACTAACTTGTAACAAATGTCCTGTATCTACTGTGTGTGAAATGATTAAGCAGGTGTGGATTCCACCCCCCACCCCCCACCCCCGGGAAATGTTAAGCCAGTATCTACGAAAACAGAGCAAAAGTTTGAACAATTTTCCAGTGAGATCAGTCAAGTCTTAATCTCCATGACGCCAAAAGACTTGGCGGCAAAGTGGAAAGTTCGGTCAATTACCCAGCTGTTCTGTCTCAGAGTGTCCCCCAATCCATGTGACTCTTCAGAGACAGGTTTCAGATGGTTTGGCGGGTGCCAGGGAGACACCATCATAGTTGGCAGTTTTCCCCAATGACGAATTTTCTTTACACCTTCACTGGGGCAGCTACAGCCCCAAGTTCTTTGTCATCTCATTTCAACAACCGTGGCTTAAAAAAGATCAATCAGCGACTTTGTGATGAGTTATAATACGCATTGTTCTTTTCTCCCCCTTGGAACCCCACAGAGCAACTCCACAAAAACAGGCTGATGCAACGCCGCAGCCTTAAATATCCCAAAGGTCATTCGTTATCACGGCAACCTAAAAACTTACACCGTTTCCAAAATAATCACCCAGAACTGACAGACAGCTTTGCACTCATTTGCAATGTTAAGTACTTAATCAACAAGTTAAACATTCTTCAGGTTCACAAGAATGATGGCAACCTTGGAATAGTTTTCTATCACTTAAGCGAGGTTTGTCTGATTAGGGCTGACAGATGCATAGAAGAGACCAGGCAGCTTTATCTACATGCTTTTTTTTTTCCTCATTGGGAATACGATAATTAGATGAAATTAGATCTTAAGATGCTTGCATGCTTATGCCTTTAAAATCAGATGCGTACCTTTGTTGCAGAAGCAGAAGGAAAGCAGTCCATGGGACTCATTCCTAAGGCATCTGCTTCCTGTTCAGTGTGTTATCTGCCCACAGTGTGGGGGACTATAGCGGAGGTAAACCCCTAAACTCAATTCGTAGAACCACAGCCTCTCCTGTGAGCAGAGGCCTGAGAGTGGCTCTGATCAGCTTTTCTGGAGCACAGGTGTTACAGCTCAATGTTACAGCTTGATACGGGCTGAGAAACCAAGCAGCACTCATAGAGTTGGAGAACTCAGGTTTATTACACTATGGGCCTAGGGGAGTTAACACTCCAAGCTCTGGACCCCGTCTGTAGATTTACACAGGCCTTTATAGGCTGCCAGTTTTACACTTTGCGGCATCATATGCAAATAAGGTATAACAAAAGTTGACTAATTAGGAACAAGTTTTGTAGAAATGGACCAATCAGGAGGGAGAGAAATTACCAATCAGGAGTGAAGGAAATAAGCAATCAGGAGAGAGCTCAGGGAACCAATAGAATTTTAGGGCTAAGTTCCACTTTCCTAGAATTAAGCCGTTTCAGAGGCAAAAAGTGAGATAGAGCCTCTGGGGCAGGGAACCGAATGGTGCTGGCAGGAGAGTAGTAGCCCTGCCTGGGGGTCCTGCCGGCCTTTTTTATGGGGCTTCCCATTTCACAGGAACAAGAGAACACTCCACTTTCGCTCAAGGAACTGGAGTTTCTTGTAGGAAAACACATGAACTGGGTCTGAAGCTGAAAAGCTCTAAGGAACTCAGACAGCACAGGGGACCAGTGACCAGATTTGCCCCTCGCAGGTCACAGGCTTTCTCTCTCAGTCTACACACCCTCTCCCATCCCTTTCAAAACAAACTCCTTCTTTCAACTGCCTCCTACTTGCAGGATGCTCATAGCCCTGCATGACTTTTCTGGCCTCTCAGTGGCATCAGAACCATTGCAAACTTGCTGGTTCACACTGTGCTTCTTGGTTTTTAAAGCTGAGAGGGACAGTTTGATTGGCTTAGCATGTTCTTCCCTGCCGGACCCAACAATGGACATAATTACGTGCCACCATCAGCTGGTGAACTGACAGCCCATTCATTCGTCACCCCGAACTGCTCAGTCCAACTCGGGGAACATAACACAAAACACAGCCACCATGCCCACAGGGTCTCTGGGATGGCAGTTCCTGTAAGAAAAGGGTCTGGCAAGGCTGAGGGGGTGCAGTGTTCCTGTCTAATAGCTGAGTCTCCTCTACAACAGGGGTGTCAACTCCAGTACCTACGCTAGCCAGGCAGGCGATGGAAATGAGCTAAGCTGGCCCCAACAAGAGCACACAATGTATGAGTGGTAAAGACTTTAAGGAATACGGCAACCAGCTCTGGTTGATGGGTCCACATGCAGAAAAGAGAGTCCAATGTTGGCAGATCTAACAATTTTTCAGCAGAAGCCAGAAATCTGACATTTTAAGCAAAATCTTCCCAAACTTTAATGTCGGCTCAAACTTTTTAAACCGTGGATCAACCAAAACATCCCTTTGCCTCCTCCACCTTTTGACCCACTGATAACCCTCAGCCTTCACCTCCTCCTGAACACACAGCAGTGAGGGACACATCACCATCTTTGAAGGAAGCCCATCCTGTTTTCCAGAAGTTCTGGGGTCATTTAAAACGCCTTCGCATATTTAGAATTAATACTGTTATAATGGCCATACTACCCAAAACAATCTACAGATTTAATGCAACCCCTATCAAAATATTCATGATATTTTTCACAGAACTAGAACAAATAATCCTAAAATTTATATGGAACAGCAAAAGACCCAGAACTATCAAAGCAATCCTGAGAAAAAGAACAAAGCTGGAGGAATAACCTTCCCAGACTTCAGACAATACTACAGAGCTATGGTAATCAAAACAGTGTGGGGTTGGCACAAAAACAGATACATGGATCAAAGGAACAGAACAGAGAGCCCAGACATAAGCCCACACACCTACAGTCAATTAATCTTCAACAAAGAAGGCAAGAACACACAATGGAGTAAAGACAGTCTTCTCAGCAAGTGGTGTTGGGAAAGCTGGACAGCTGCATGTAAAAGAATGAAATTAGAACGTTCTCTAACATGTACAAAAATAAACTCAAAATAGTTTAAAGACCTAAATATAAGACATGACACCATAAAAATCCCAGAAGACAACACAAGCAAAACATTCTTGGACATAAATTGTACCAATGTTTTCTCTGATCAGTCTCCCAAGGCAAAAGAAATAAAAGCAAAAATAAACAAATGGAACCTAATTAAACTTAAAAGCTTTTGCACAGCAAAGGAAACCATCAACAAAAAGATAACCTATGGAATGGGGGAGAATATTTGCAAACGATGAGATGGACAAGGGGTTAATATCCAAAATACACAAACTGCTCATACAGCTCAATATCAAAAAAAAACCAACCCAATCAAAAAATGGGCAGAAGACCTAAATAGAGCTTTCTCCAAAGAAGACATATAGATAGCCAACAGGCACATCAAAAGATGCTCAGCATTGCTAATTATTGGAGAAATGCGAATCAAAAAACCATAATGAGGTATCACCTCACACCAGTCAGAATGGCCATCATCAAAAAGTCTACAAATAATAAATGCTGGAGAGAATGTGGAGAAAAGGGCACCCTTCTACACTGGTAGGAATGTAAATTGGCGAAGCCACTGTGGAAAACATGAGGTATGAAGGTTCCTTAAAAACTAAAAATAGAGTTATGATATGATCCAGCAATTCCATTCTGGGGCATATAACCAGAAAAGATGAAATCTCTAATTTGGAAAGATACATACACTCCAGTGTTCATAACAGTGTTCATAACAGCACTATTTACAATAACCAAGACATTGGAAACAACCCAAGTGCCTATCAACAAATGATTAATTTAAGAAAATGTGGTATATCTAAACAATGGAATAATACTCAGCCGTAAAAAAGAATGAAATTTGCAGCAACATGGATGGACCTCGAGAATATTTTGCGCTCAAGAAGAAGCCACCCTTTTCTGCCCTCCCCTCCCTCCTGCACGCCTGCCCCACCCCCCAGCACTCAGAACCCTGCGATGGTCCACATTGTGGGTCTTAAGACTTTTATGAGCCACCCTGGGGGCACATCGTCCATTGAACAGCTTCTACCCAAACATGTGTTCTGATTCCATGGCCCACTTACAGCTGACCTGAGAACACTACTCGTTCCGAAGCTGGGATCCGCCTGTACCTGGGGATTCAGTCACAGCAGCCGATGGTGACTTAAGTCATCACAAAGTAGACACGATCAGTTACCAAAGGGGAGGGGAAACCACAGGGCACAGGGTTTGTAGGGGCAGAGGGAGGATCTTGCAGGTTGCGGGGATGGGGGTAGTTTCCCTGGAGGCCGAGGAGGTGTGGGGTCAGCTATGAAGCGCAGGCGGGGTTCCGGCAGACCCGGCAGGGGAGGGTGAACAGCACCAGTACCAGATGAGTGGGCAGGGCGGGGCCAGGTGCTGACTTTCGCCTCAGGGGAGCCTTCTGGTTGTCCCCCTCCAGCCACGGAGCACCGTCTGTGGGGACAAGTTCTGACCATGCCAGGAATTCCGCGGGGCAGCAGTTGGATTCCCCCCAGGGCCGTGCCTGCCCCGGAGCCCAGCTCCATCGGCCCACAGCCAGGTGAGCCTCCTCCACAGGTGAGTCCGGCTCCAGAAACATGCACGAGGCCCAGACAGGCGCCAGGCCCTGCACAGCCCACCGAGAAGACGGATGGGGACAGCTCGCCAGTATCCCGGGAGGAGCATGCTGGCACGGCACCTGCGCGGCCAGGTGAGCATCCAGGTCACCACGGCCGGGGCAGGGCTGCTGCTCTCGGACCCAGACACCCCCTGGAGAGCCCCGCCCCACCTGGCCTTTCCTACTGCAGCGATACGGGCGGAGGTGCAGCCCCTGAGGGCCAGGCAGGGACCGGGCAGCGCCACCTTCTCAACCCGGCATTTCGGGTCCTACGCTCACCAGTGTGGACCAACCTCCCTACATCTCCCCTTCCTCGTCTTTGCAACAGAGAGGACGGTACCAGCAGTTGTCCCACAATATGACACCTGTGTTCCTAAACATCAACGCTCTGCACTCCATCGCAGGATAAAAACTCCAGGCTTACGGGGAAAATGGGGTTAGGGACACCCCAAAACTAATAAAAATGGCAGCACTGTTGTACACATGTTCAGCGGTTAAGAATTGGTAACTACTACAGATAAGCCTGGCAGTTTACCTTGAACAAGACCTGAAGTTCGCTGTGAGGTGGGTGCTGGTGTGGGAGTCACTGCGAGGCAGACAAGGAGGATTATCTGAATTTGGATGGCGAGCGGCAACACCAGATATGGTAGCTCCGGGTACACAGTAACTGAGGAAGCTGGAGGTGTCCACAGGGTGTGTGTGTGTTTGCTTGTGCATTTTGTGTGTTCCCATGTGGCTCAGGGAAGCTGAGCACAGTCGTCTGTGTTCACCTAGTTTTGTGTGTGTGTGGACAAAATCATACAGAAGCAAATTCAAAATTCACATCGTGCTCAAATCCCTTCCTAACGTGTCGACTGTGTTGAAACAAGTTCTCGTTTTGTTTTTTTTCAAATGTGTATTATAGCAGAAGAGGCTGTCCTAATGCCTCCTGGGGAGAAGTCATGAGGATTAAATTAGATAATTCGTGTAAGTGTTGAACCCAGCACCTGATAAGAGGTTAATACATGTTGTCAGTAGAATGAATATACATCAAACTATTGTATTACAAACAAATCAAAGAATGAATCAGCAAATGCAGGAATGCCTAACTGTGGAGTCGGCAGTGCGGGGAGGGTGCTGACACTGGAAGGACAGGACCGGAGAACCCAGGTGCAGGCCACGCTAGTCCTGGGACTGGGAGGACAGCATGCACCCTCTTCCTGACCCTGTTACCATGGATGTGACCACAGGGGTGCAGGTGCCACCACCGGGCAGGCCTCACCGCCTGGTACTTGCATACTGCATTTTGTAGATCAGGAGTTTGGCCAGGGCTCACCTGAGTGATTCTTCTGTTCCTCGTGGAACCACAGCAGATGGGCTGGTCTGGAGGGTCCAAGATGGCTTCACTCACCTGCCCGTTGCCTTGGCTGGAAGGCCAGGCCCAGACGGGACTGCCAGTCAGAGCACCAACAGCCACCTCCCCAGGATGATCAGACTGCTCACGGGTTCCAAGAGCCAGAAGTAAATGCTGCAAGGCTGCTTCTGACCCAGCCTGGAAGTTCCTCCACGTCAATTCTGCGGCATCCCACTGGTCGAGCAGGTAGCCCGTCACAGATCTGAGGGCAGAAGTTATATCTGCATCTCAGTAGGGGAAGTGCAAACACCCTGGGCCCACCATCGATCTACCACATGCCCTTGAAAAGTGCTCCTGCTTCATCGCCAGAACCCTGGGCTTAGCTTTCTGCTGCAGATGACCCCCTGGGGCTCCCACTGTCCACCATGTACATTTCTTCCATAGTGGGCAGTGCCCTGGGCTGCCCGTGGGCTGCAAGCTTCTGTGGGGCGGGGACTAGTTTCATTCCACGTTGGACCTGGAGCGTCCTTCTGTTGTGTCTGGCATCTGAGAGACCCTTAGTCAAGCTTGAATGAATAAACCAACAAACGGATTGAGAGGACCAGTCTACCTCTTTTGTTCAAAGCCTCTAGTGTCCCAAGAGCAGGCATCATGGCTCTTGCCTCGTATCCCCAGCACCTAACACACTGCCTGGCACTTAGAAGTTAATCAGTGTTTGCTGAAAACCCGGGTACATATGCGCGCACGAGCCCCCAGTCCCGCGCCGTGGCCGACGGGCCTGGTTCTGTGGCCCCAGCCGGGTGGGGAGGTTGAGTTGAAACCAAGACCCCAGTGCTGGAACTGCTGGTTACCGCAAGTGGAGCCAGGAGTCTGAGCAGGTCGTGACTGTGTGCTCCAAGGGACAGGGACAAGGGAAACAGGCCAGGGGATGGGGACAAAGAGGAAGAGATGTCAGCTCTCCAGCCTCCGGAGCTGGTCAGTGGAGAGATGAGCACGGACACACAGGGTACCAATAGTTATCAAGCTCTTCCCCACGTGTCCCGCCTACTAGCACAGCTACACCCAGCACAGAAGGAGAACAGCTCTGGGTCCAGTTCAAGCACGAGAGCTTTGGAGAGAGAGCCGGCCCCAGCAGATGAGCACTTAGCAACGGGCCGTTGTTAGTTACCAGGAGCCGTGAGCCAGGTGCTGCCTATGCGACTATTTAAAGTCCAGTGTAACTTAGCGCTTGGATGAAGTGAGAGCTATTTATAAGGGGTGATGCCGCTGCGCGGAGGCCTTGGTCTTGGAGCAGGTGGGCGTCCCTACAGATGCCGAGGTCTGCCCAGTCCCCAGCGCAGGCTCTGCGGGAGGACACCCGGGCCCTGCCTGGGACAGTCAGCTGGCCCTGAGTGCAGAAGCCACCGGCCCACAGCCACCAGCCCTGCCCGAGCTCACTGAACCCAGCCTCCCCGGGGCCTCTGCATGGTCGCGAGGTGCCGGGGTGCAGAGCGTGCCGGGAGACCGGGACTCAGTCCATGTAGAGGCTGGCTGGGAGCGCGTCTTCACCCTACCCTGCAGGCAGAGACCTGGGACACTGATGGGAGGGACACAGGCACCCCCAGACAGGACTGAGCACCGCACGCCGTGCAGAGCAGTGCTGTGACTCTGGGCTGAGTGACTCGTCTTGTGCTTAACAGAAATCCTCATTTTTTCCCAGGGTCCTGCACTGACTGGATCCCTTGGACATTGATGTGAAGGGGCTGATGTTCTTTTGGGACCAGGGAAAGATAAGAAAAGAGGGGACGTGGCCCCAGTTAAAGGCCTCACTCTGAAGTGGGCTGTCAACGGGAGAGAGAGTCCTGTTGTCAGTGGAGACTGGGAAATGCTCAGTTACAACGACCAAGCATTTCTTTTTTTTGCAGGACTTCTCAGGGCCTTGATGGACTGACCTGCACAGTGACTCTTCTAGAAGGAAATGGAGACCGTTCCCTCACTCGTTAGACCTCTTTGGGAGGAGACACTTGTGGAACCAGAGTTCCATGAAATTCCTTTGGGAAACACTTAGTGTCTGACCTAATTATTCTTTCTACTTTGAAGTGTCCATTCAGGCCTGATCTGGCCTGGAACTTGAGGTTCATTTACCAGGTTATCTGAAAAGACCCAAATGTCCCGAAGGAGGATGTGGACGTACCATGTGGGAGACACAGCAGTGCAGGGAAGTCTCACCCTGGCTGCGTCTGGTGTGTTCTCCTCCCACATTCTTACCTTTGGGCCAGCGCACCTACAAGAGATGGTCTGTGATCAGTGGTACCCAGAAGGAAAGTGCTAAATTCCTTTCTCTCTGCACAGTGCCCCTCCCTCCACCAGCAAATGGATGATAAGCTTCCTCTTTTCCTTATGTTAGGGGCCCCGTATGATTCAAGAACTCCATGCGTGTTTACAGGAGAGCCTGGCTAGGTGAACCCAGCTTTGCCTCCCTCCCCCCTAGGAGGGAATTACTGGCCATGAATTTCAAAATTATCAACTACTTCACTGGGAGGGTCATTCATGGGGGGCAGGCAGTACAAGAGGGTGGGGCCCCAGGGACCCCACTGGGAGCTAGCTCCCTAACTTCCAGGCTGGCAAAAAGAGCACTTGAGGGGTGGGGGGTGTCTCACTGCCAACAGCTCCAAAAAACCATCATGGACACGGCAGGACTTTGAAGCCCTCTCTAATAACCAGTAAGTGACCGTCCCATCGAAGCTTCCTCGGGAATGTTCTCACACCCAAACTATGATTGCTTGTCGCACGTACACCGTGTTCCCTTCTGACTGAAGTAATTGACCTTGCTTCTATTCTAGCTCCCCTCCTGGACGCACTGCCAGATCAATCTTCCTGAAAGATTCCTTCCTAAAAAGATGAATGTTCACTTTTCTCCTCGAAAACATCAAATGCCTGTTGGGATGTGGCTCCAAACTATCTACACTGCCTTACATCCTGCCCGGGGCCCCTGATCCAGCCAAACCTTGCTGCCCTCTCAAAGCTGCAGGTGCACTGAGAACTCCGGGTGCATCCCACTCCGTCAGTTTCATTTATGTCAATTTCCAGCCTCAAATGTTCTCTCAAGTGTGGTGTCAGCAGGAATGATGGAGTAAAGATCTCTGAACATCCTCTCCAAGAACAGTGGCAAAAATCATTACAATGAACTTTAGCAGAGCTCAGAAAATTAACCAAAGGCTTGCAGTCATCAGGGAGTGTTCGCTGAAAAAAAAAAGGCAGACTCTCAGTAGGAACAGGGAGCTTTATGGTGTTGTAACTTGCCTCCACTGTTGCCTTGAAAACCAACAGCCTTCAATCTCAGCAAAAAAAAACAGCAGCCTGGCAGAAGAGGGTCAAAACCCCACTCCCACTCCTGTCTGGTGGTTCCCTGGAGGACTCTGCTTGCAAGACTTGTCTCTATTTGACCTGACCAAGAGTTCAGTCAATGCAAACAGTCTTTTCCTTTGCCTCTGTAGTGTTCCCTAAAAAGACCAGGTGTGCTCCCACCTCAGAGTCATTACCACTGCCTGGAGTGTCCCTGCCCTGGAATCCAGATGTCCCATTCCCTACCTCCTTCAAGTCCTGTTCAAACGGCACCTTCTCAGTGAGGCTTTTCCTTGTTGTAAATTGCACCCCCGCCTGCAGACACTTCCTGTTTCCCTTTCCTGCCCCATTTGTCTCCAGAGACTTCTCACCTCTAACATACCATATCCTTCATTTATATTAGGCTTATCATGTTTCTTCCGCTAGAATGTAAACTAACATGAAGGCAAGATTTTGTTTTCTTCGGTGCTATATCTCCAGCACCTAGAAGAGTGCCTAGCACAAAATAAGTGCTTAGTATATGTTTGTTGAATGAATAAATGAATGAAAGTTTGGAAAAGAAAACGTGAGCCCAAGTGCTATGCTTCTTGTTAAACTCAGCCTGAAGTTGCCTGGTAATTCATTGTAATACTGAAAATAGATGAGAACTTACTTGCAGGAGAAACTGATCATTGAGTCCTGACCATTCTATCAGCACCTCCAAGCTGGGCACACAACCCATTTTTTTGTTGATTTATTTGAGACCAAAGTCTGGCCTCTCTCCAGAAAGTCATAAGAACACAGAAGCTCCCAGGAGTCCCCATGACCCACTGAAGGTAGAGAGGTGAGATTATGTCCAAAGGAAGGTGACTTATTTTTGTTTGGTTTTGTTTGACGAACAACCCCTTCAGAAGTGCCATCCCAAATAAACAAGTTCCCTCAGAGGACAGCATGCATTTTAGCAGCAATGCTATAACTTTGTTCCTAGAAATACTGTCATAGTCAGTCAGATTTTTTTTAAGCATACACAGTAGCAAATTTTCACTTTTGCTAGGTGGGCTTATATTTGCAAATGACCCAGTGGAGACAGATGATGGGACTGGGGCCAAGTGTACAGAGAGTTCACTCTGCCACAAATACCACCTTACAACTTAGGTTGAATCCCACCCCATGTCAGCTGTGTGATGTTGGGCAAACTCCTTAACCACTCTGAGCCTCAGTTTCTCCATCAAAAAAATGAAGTAAATAACGTTGGCTTGGCGGGGTTAGAAATACTGTGTGTGTAACTCCCTCCCCAGGGTCTGGAGCTCATTTAGTGATAGATACTAACATCATTATTATTACTTTTATATTAATGTATGTTTCATACCAATGCATATATTTACATTACACATCAACCTCTTAAGTGATCACAAAGCAGTGATCATGCTTTTTTTTTTTAAATTAACTTGCTGTGCCAGGGAGGTAATAAAAGGAATGAAATCAGCATGCTTTTCTCAACGTGCCTGCCATAAATTAAGCATCTAGGTAAGTGCCCCGTTCCAAGGATGTGGGTGAGTGGGGCCAGATGGAGAGGGGCAGTGCGTAAATCCTCTGCTGCTCTGCCCCGGTGCCCTTATCGGAGAGGGGCCAGCTAGGGGTGTCTGCTCTTGAGTCGTGTGATTATGACCCCAACCTTGCAGAACCTTGACAAGGAACAAGGGTCCTGGGCTTTTCATCAGGCAGCTGCCAGTGGGTCTTTTCCATCTGACATATTAATTCCTGCTTCTTCCTGTAAAGATAATTCATGCTCCTTGGCGGCATTGTGTAAGGTACAATGCTGGGTGCCAGGAATCTCCTGCAAACTTCAGCAGGGGTAATGTGCCGCATTGTAATGTGCCACTAGATTAATCCAGCCATCTCAAATGCATTTTTTAAAAGCCAAAGGTCTTTCCCATGAATAACCTGGCGAGTATTTGAGCTTCATTATAATTTCCCTCTAATGGAGTTTGGGGAAATGAAATGGGAGTTATTAGCCAGATTTATATTACTGTCTCCTGAGAAAGTACGGATGAAGAGGGGATGACTGAACAGACAAGGTGCACTGGTTAACTCTCTAGCCAAGGAGAGAGAACTGGCCTCCAGTTTGCAAGGACAAAAATCATCCTCACCCAACACTTTCCTGTGTTCTTAGTGCCGGGCTAGCTGTGCTTTTGCAAACTGAGGGTGCACTGCACACGTACCCCCCAGTGGTCTCCTCTCCGTGTCTTCAAAATCCTACCCTGCAATCCCACCAATGTGTGTTTATTCAAAAGAACTGAAATCAGGGATCTCAAAGAGGCACTCCTGTACTCCTTACAGCATTATTCACAACAGCCAAAATGTGGAAATAACCTAAATGTCCATCGACAGATGAATGGATAAAGAAAACACGGTAGACACATACAACAGAATACCATTCAGACCTAACGGAAGAAATTCTGCAATGTGGGACAACGTGGATGAACCTTGAGGATGTTATGCTGAGTGGATAAGCCAGTCACAGAAGACATGGGTCCACTTACACGAGGTATCTGAAATAAAAGAGGCAGATTCATAGACTCAAAGAGTGGAATGGTGGTTTCCACGGACTGAAAGAGGGGGAGCTGGAAGTTACTGATCCACAGGCATAAAGTTTCAGTCAAGTGAGCTGAACACACTCTAGAGATGTACTCTCCAACATCCTACCGAGAGTCAGTGATAACATGATAGACTTAAAATTGTGTTAACAGAGTAGACCTTATGCTAAGTGTTCTCACCACAACAAAATTCAAAAAACAAAGTTTTCAATAATAAATAAAGCTAAACATCCCCCCGCCAAAAATCCCAACTTAAGAGACCATGGTGTTGGTGGTCCAAGGGGAGCATGCGTGAACACATTGTCCTGTTGGCATTTGGAGAACTTAGAAAAAACAAAAATCAAAACAAAAAACACCTCATGTAAGGGCAGACACACCTTTGAGAGGGGACGTCTTGGATGGGAAATTGGCTGTCCAAGGCTCCTGAAGGAGGAAGGAGGAAATTCCTGCCGGTGGAGGGAACAGCCATCGTCTGGGGAGAAACAGTCTTGGGAGGTATGAGCGTGGGGCTCCCAAGGACACGCCCAGGACACTGGGTGCCTGGGGAGACGGGGGTGGAGAACGGGGCTGCTGCCTGCTTGGATGAAACACATCGCAGGCCTCTTAGCCCTGCTCTTCCATTACAGGGAACTCAGGATGGAGATTTAGACCATGAACAACAGAGACACTGATATTCCCATTGAGGAACTGTGTTCCCTCGGGTCACCGTGACAAAGGCCCACAGGCTGGGTGGCTTAAACAATAGAATTTATTTTTTCACAACTCTGGAGGCTGAATGTCCAAGGTCAGAGTGCTGGCAGGGCTGGTTTCTTCTGAAGCCCCTCTCTTTCTTGCTTGTAGATGCCAACTTCTCCCTGTATCCTCACGTGGCCTCCCCTCTGCACGGGCCTGGGTCCTGATCAACTCTTCCTATAAGGACACCAGACAAACGGGATTAGGGTCCATCCCACCAACCTCATTTCAACTTAATTATCCTTGTAAAGACCCCACCTCTAAATACTTTCATATTCTGAGGTCTTTGGGGGTTAAGATGTCAGAAAGTACTTGCCGAGGGGACATGCTTCAGCCCACAAGCCTGTAACTTAGAATTTGTACAATTACATTGCAGAGCCACAATGGTTCCCACCCCCGGGCATTCCCTGGGCTTCTCATGCATCGCTGCACCTACACCTGATCTTCAAAGCCTACCTGTGAGGGAGACAGCACATTGTCTGTGCTTTAGGGATGAAGAAATTGAGGCACAGGCTGGCCAAGCAGCTCGCCTGGTTTGGAGGCAGGACTGAATACAGCCCGCCTGCTGCCTGAGCCTGCTCCTCTCATCACGAGATCACCTGCCTCTACTCCTGGGTTTGCGACAGAAAAATGCACAAATTCCAGAAGAGAAAGGAGAGAATGATGATAAAATAAGTCATCCACAATCCCCCTTGTCTCGGCTGTGCATACAGACTCGGAGTACGTTGTGCAGGTTTCTTGCCTTCCCCCTTCATGTAGGCTCATGTCTTCGATGTTGGTTTGCTGGTGGCATGGCCAAAGGAGAGCTACAGAGCTTCCAGACGGTGCCACAAGGCATCAAGGGCAGGGGACAATGCTAATGCTATCGGGCTGAGTATGAAAACCCAGATCCATTTTTTATTTTTTAAATTGAAGTGTAGTCAGTTTACAATGTTGTGTGAATTGCTGGTGTACAGCACAGTGCTTCAGTCACACGTATACATACATATATTCCTTTTCATATTCTTTTCATTATAAGTGACTGCAAGATATTGAATATAGTTCCCTGTGCTGTACAGTAGAAACTTGCTGTTTACCTGTTTTACATACAGCAGTTAGTACCTGCAAATGTCAGACTCCCAGTTTATCCCTTCCTGGTAACCCCTCTACCCCTTTTCATCCCCTGATAACCATAAGTTTGTTTTCTATGTCTGTGAGTCTGTTTCTGCCTGGTAAGTAAGTTCATTTGTCTCATTTTTTTTAGATTCCACATATAAGTGACATCATACAGTATTTTTCTTTCCCTTTCTGGCTTACCTCACTTAGTATGAGGATCTCCATGTCCATCCATGTTGCTGCAAATGGCATTATTTCATTCTTTTTTTTATGACTGAGTAGTATTCCATCATATAAATATACCACAACTTCTTTATCCAGTCATCTGTCGATGGACATTTAGGTTGTTTCCATGTCTTGGCTGTTGTAAATAGTGCTGCTATGAACATTGGGGTGCAGGTGTCTTTTTTAATTAGAGTTCCCTCTGGATATATGCCCAGGAGTGGGATGGCTGGATTACAGGGTAAGTCTATTTTTACTTTTTAAGGAATCTCCATACTGTTTTCCATAATGGAAAAGCCAGTTCCTTTACAGTGTGTGCAGGAAGAGCACAGTCTAAAAAAAAAAAAAGACAACACCAGAATGCTAAGCGTACACCTCTGGCTGGCACAGAACTATGGGTGATGTTAATCTTCCTCCTCCATCTCCTATATGTATTTCCTTTATTTCTCAAATGTGCTATAAGGTGCATGTGGACAAAATGACCTCTGTGAGCAGAAATGAAAACAATAAACGTCATGAGAGAAAAATGGAACTGCGCCCACTCACCGCACCCCAGGTGCAATCACTGGCGCAGCCTCGGCCCTGGAAGGTTTCTCCATTTGCAACTGGAAAGGAAAACAAAGGCAGCAGGCAGAATCTGTGAGGAAATCTATCAGCAACAACATCCTGAGTGAGAAAAGTGACAAAAGAACCTCGCCCCTCAAAGCCGCCCGACGTGGCCATTCACACAGCACAGAATGACGCGGGGGCGGCGAGCAGCCCCGGCCCTCGGCCGGGTTTCCTGCGCCGGTGAAATCAGCCAGCGCGGAAGAGGAAGCCTGTGGTCCCAGTGTCCCCAGGCCTGTGCTGCCAGCTAACACCAAGACCCCTGAGGACCCAGGTAGAGGATGGCAGTGGCCTGGGTGCCCCTGCAGAACCAGATCACCTCCCGGGGCCTCTAGGGCCCCGCCAGCCATTTCTTCCAGGGAGCAGGGTGGCATTTGGATGGGGACCCACGGCAGGCTGGGCGGGGCTGGGCGCATGTCCCACCTTGGGCCACCTGCTTCCTGCCGGGCTGCCCAGCCGGGAGCCAGCCAGGCAGACACAATGGGCAGGAGCCACGTCAGATTCTTAGGGGAGGAAAATCACTCTTTGTGGACAAGAGATCAGGACAGGATATCTATAATGGTTAGAAAAAAAGTAGGAAAAAAAAAAAAAAAAAAAAAAAGCCTGGTCTGCAACCCCCTCCCTCCCCAAGCACTTTACAAATGTCATGCAACACACCCAGCTCTTTAAATATCCAAACCCAGAATAAATGTGCCGGCAGCATTTCCCCCAGCAACCGGGCCACACGGCTGAGTCAGCTTGCAAGTGTCAAAGCTGGAATGGGCCTTTGGGATCCACAGGCTGGGCCCAGACCGAGGCGCCCCTGCCTCGGCCGCACCTCTCCCGGCAGCTCCCACCCCCACCAGGCTCAGCTGGGCGCCCCTAACCACTGTGCAACGCCACCTTCCCATCGGGGCCACCCGCACCTGCGCGTGTATATGAGCTCAGCATCCAGGGAGGGAAAGGACCAGGTGTAGGTCACCCCACTGGTTCATGGCCGAGCCTGAGGGAATACCTGGCACTGGGCTCCCGTCCGCCCACTCTCTCCCTGGACAAAGTGGACACTGGGGCCTGATGATTCTTTGTGGGGGGCTGTCCTGCAACAGTGCAGGGCGACTGCTCTGGACTGGACGTGGTAGGATGTGCTTGATCCTTACAGATAAGACAGGCATTTCCTGTAAAAGTTTCAGATTTCTACCCAGTTGGACTATCTCTATGGAGTTTTGGGGGGTGGGGGAGGTAATTAGGTTTATTTATTTAAAAAAAAATTTTAATGGAGGTACTAGGGATTGAACTCCGGACCTCCTTCATGCTAAGCACACCCTCCCCCCTGGGGTTTTTTGGTTTTTATTTTATAAATCGGGGACCCCAGGTTGGATATAGCTTCTACCAGACCTCAGGATTTGAAACAGATACAAGAAGGGCCCATCTGGCTGAAATCCAGGCAGGGACCCCAAACTCCCTCAACCTCTGGCCCCTGTAGGCTGCCCTGGAGACATATCCCGGAACTTAGAGCTCTGAGCCATGTTTTGCAAAGCACTGGACCAGTTAGCATTCTGTGAACTCACGTACCTGAGAACCCCTGACTCACCATTATATGAGTCTGGATGATGGAAGGAACATCCCTAGGGCTCTGCTCATCCTCCTCTGCTTCTAGAAGTTAAGGATGAGAAGAGACCGGATGGATGGACCTGGATTTAAATGCAACCAGAGGCAAGAAATGCAAATCAAAACTACAGTGAGGTATCACCTCACATTGGTCACAATGGCCATCATTAAAAAATCCACAATGATAAGTGCTAGGAGAGGGTGTGGAGAAAAGGGAACCCTTCTACACTGTTGGTGGGAATGTAAGTTGGTGCAGCCACTGTGGAAAACAATATGGAGATTCCTTAAAAAACTAAATAAAATTGCCATATGATCCAGCAATCACACTCCTGGACATATATCCAGAGAAAACTAATTTGAAAAGACACATGCACCCCAATGTCCAAAGCAGCATTATTTACAATAGGCAAGATGTGGAAGCAACTTAAATGTCCATCGACACATGAATGGATAAAGATGAGGTGTATAAACATAATGGAATACTACTCAGCCATAAAAAAGAATAAAATAATGCCATTTGCAGCAACATGGATGGACCTGGAGATTGTCATCCTAAGTGAAGTAAGCCAGACAGAGAAAGACAATATCATCTGATATCATTTATATGTGGAATCTAAAATATGACACAAATGAACTTATTTACCAAGCAGAAACAAACTCACAGACATAGAAAACAAATGTATGGTTACCGAAGGGGAAGAGGGGAGGGATAAATTAGGAATTTGGGATTAGCAGATACTAACTACTATTTATTAAACAGATGAACAACAAGGTCCTACTGTAGAGCACAGGGAACTATATTCAATAGCTTGTAACTACCTATAATGAAAAAGAATGTATGTATGTATAACTGAATCACTATGCTATATACCAGAAACTAACACAACATTGTAAATCAACTATACCTCACTAAAAAATAAAGTAAAATAAAATAAATGGAACCAGAGGTTGACAGTGATACATGGCAGGCTCAAGCCTAACGTAAATCACTCATTCTTTCATTTGTCCAACGAAAGCGTACTGAGCACTTACTACATGCCAGCCTGAGGGCTCGGCAAGGCAAATGATATACAGAAAAGTAATATATAGTCTTGATCCTTATGGAGGCTGGTGTTCTAAACAAAATCCGACCTATAAATAAAAAGAAAATTCTAAACTTAACGTACAATTTTTTTCAGAGATCCATGAACGGGAGCTACACTTCCAAGCAATGGTGACCTTCATGGGAGAAGTGGCAGGTGAGATTGTTTGGGTTCTGACAGGTGGAGCTGGGAGATGAGGGCCCTCCAGGACAAGGGAGCAGCATGTGCAAAGGCCCCGGTCACACAGGCGGTACAGCTGCAGGAAGTGCACTCAAGGAGTCCATCAAGTGAGGGGCCCAGGCTGCAGCCAGCCCTGCTGGCAAGCCCAGATGCGATCAGATAACAGTGAGCTTGACAAGACAAGGGGAGGGAGCTGTGTGGAGCAGCAGAGATTGGGCTGGAACCAGAGCGTAGAGGGCCTAGGATTCCGCTGTCACTCTACGCTGCACACGGTAGACAGTGGCTAAGGGGCTTTGAGCAAGTGAGTGATAACAGAGTGAAGCTTTAGGAAGCTGAGCGCAGTGTCAGTGGGAGGGTGAGATGGGAGAGCTGGAAAGACGGCTGGGACGGGCTGGAAAGTTCTTGCCGTGGAAAGGGACCTATGATAGGGCACCTGTGGGTGGAGGCAGCAGGGACGGAGAAGAGACAGATGCAAGGGATAAAACCGTCCCAGGAAAATCAGCTGGGCTTGGCAAACCCCGGACTTGGGAGGGCAAGGGACAGGAAAGTCAGAGGGGACAACAGGCCTGGTCTGGGAGCCTGGGGAGGGGGCACACTTAGGGACAAGGGTGTGGGGCACTGAGGCTGGCTGGGCACACGGGAAGTGTGACTTCGGCCTGGAAGGTTTGGGACGATGAAGCGAGAGTTCAGAGCATCAGCTCAGCCCCTGAGCAAGGCCGTCCCTGCAGCCCTGCACGAGTGTGGGGAAACATTCCGAGTGGTGACTGTCCAGCAGGCTGACTATGGGTGAGGGTTACCGACTCCAAGAATCCCACATCTCACCCCCGTCTCTTCCACCTGATTCTTTCCCTTCTCTTTCCCCAGGGAATGCAGGGCTCCCAAGTGAGGAAAACTGAAGGGGAGGCTTCCTCACGGCCAATCTGGGCAACAATTCGGAAAGGAGGACAGGGGAGTCCCCCTGGCCCCATATTTTCCAGCTGAGCCGTGCTTGTCAGTGTAAACAGTAACCAAAATAATCACAGTTGCTCGCCACATGGAATATTATGATCTGAACAGTTGGTGGATAGGAACTGTTTTTCAAACAAGCAATGAAAACAAACCCTGAGGGAGCATCTGTGAGGCCGCGGGCCTGCGAGTCGCCGAGGAAGGAAACTGGTCACCCAGCCACCTCTCCACCAGCCTCCTCCCTCCCACCTCCCGCCAGCCCCAGCCGAGGGGCAGGTCCCCACGATGGCCGATAGGCTGGGGCGGGATGGCCCAGGGCCCAGCCAGGGAGGGCCTGGCATGCACACAGACTCTGAGCCAGGATGCAGAAAACAACCTCTGAAAACAGGGAGGCTTAGGTAACGCAAGGCGAGCCAGCAGGGAGGGGACCGGGAGGCCACTTGTCCCTGCGCAATCACCTGAGAGCCTGAAACTCTTGAGTGCAAACATCAGACGTTATTTATAGCCGTCCGTTGAAATCCGGGTTATTTATTACGATGTTTATAAGAATGAACTGCAGGCACCTTTCCTTCCTTGCCTCTGCAGCTCGGCCTAGGGACGTTTTTATGTACAGACTTTCTTGAGCTCATTTTTTTAAAGTTCTCTTTAAATTTTATTTATTTATTATTCTTTTTCTAACGGAGGTACTGGGGATTGAACCCAGGACCAAGTGCATGTTAAACACACGCTCTACCCCTGAGCTCCACCCACCAACCCCCAGCTCATTTTTCTTTTAAAAAATTTTTTAACAAATGAGGACAAGGACCACAGATCGTTCTTATTGAAAACTTGTAATGGCCTAGAATGAAAAAGAATTTGAAAAGGAATATATATATGTAATAGTGCATCACTATGCTGTACGCAAGACACTAACACAACTTGGTAAACCGACTATACTTCAATTTTGTAAAAAGGAAAAAATAAATAAAAAAGAAAACCTTGGGTGAGGCTGAGGCACCTGCACTTCCCAGAGGCAAAGGGCAGCCGAAGGAGGGGGTGGTGCTGAGCAGAGAGCAGCTCTCAAAACAAAACTCAGCAGGCCAGACTTGCAGGGCTTTGTCTGCGGTCTTGGTGTGGGGAGGTTTTTTTTTTTTTAGAGTGAGGGAAAAAAATGTCCCCAGGCAGAATTGCTTCCTTCCCTCTGCTGGACTCTCCTCATCCCCTAAATAAACCTGTCAGCTCTCTCCGGACTCTTCTCCTGCGTTCCCCCCACAGTGTGATGGTCACCTGGGGGAGAAGGAACTACACCCTGTGAGCTGGGAATAAGGGAACGGGTTGGAAGTTTGGGGGGGATCAGTTGAATTACAAGAGGAAATGAGGCAGAGAACAAACTAGTGGGGGGGGGGCGATACAGGGGGAGGCATGGACTATTAGGTATAAGACAGGCTCAAGGATGTGTCATCCAACACGGGGAATGTGGCCAATATTTTGTAATACCTGTACATGGAAAGTCACCTTTAAAAACTGTATTAAATTTTTTAAATAATTTTTTTAAAAATAAAAAATAAACTCTTGTCCATGCTGGTCAAAAAATAAAGTGAGAAAACTCTAGGAAAAAGATAAAATTCTCTGTGGAAACAGCTTTAAAACTGGACAGGCTTCTAGAAAAAATAGAAAGAAATAAATAAGCAATAAGGTAAGAAAGATAAAATAAAGTGAAGTAAAATAAAATAGGAATGAGGGATACTGGAAACCCTCTTGGCTGCAGGTGAAGGGCCAAACACTCCAGGCGGCTTTGTTAGGCATGAATAGGAGATTTTGCTCTTAGCCGGAGGGTGAGAGCACCAAGTACAGACGGGAGGTTGGAGACTGGGAGTCCGGCCAGAGGCCTGTCACCCTGGACTCAGAGCCCAGGGCCCTGTGGCTCCTGAAATGGGCCTCTTCCTCTGGGACCTCCATGGGCCAACCACCCCTCTGAGCCGCTCCCAGCAGTGGGAAACCCCGGCTGTGGGGGTCCCCTGGACGCCCTGGCGAGGACACGCTCGAGGCAGAGCCGAGGCCAGACGGGACCCTGCAAGCTGAGGAGGCCGTGAAGGCCAGGGCGGATTTCCTGTCCCGGAGCCTTTCACGGCTTGGGGCGTCCCTGGCCGAGTACAAGGAAGATCGCATCTCAGCCTCGAGAGACTGTCTAGGTGGATGGCTGGAAAGGCCGGGGTGACTTTGCTGCCCCAAGGAAAGGTTGCCACGGTGGGGAGGGATCAGGGGCTCCCTGTGGGGGACTCAGAGACTGAGGCAGAAGACAGAGGAGGGGACAGAGTGGAGCATGGCTTTGTGGGGAGGGGAGGTGGGTAGAGTTACCCTAAGCGGAAGGTCAGAGCAGGCAAAGGAGGACACAGAAGTAGAAAGGTCCCCAGGACCCTTTGGTGCTAAAAGCAATCTTCTCCAGAAACAGCTCAGGACGTGGTGTCAGGAGGGGTCCTGGGGGGAGAAAAACCCCAAGTCCAGATGGCTTTCCCGGCAGCAGCTGAGCTCGGCCCTGCTCTCGGGGGAGGTGGGGGCAGGGGGAGGAAAGAATCTGAGGGCTGGGGGCCACTTACGGGCAGCTGGGAAATAGGGGGAAAGAGAGGACGGACATCCACCTTTTCTTTCTTTCTTTCTTTCTTTCTTTCTTTTTTTTGGGGGGCCTGGTTGTAAGAACTTCCTACCAAACAGATAAAAGGACTCAACTGCCCGCGGACGGCAAGAGGCCAACATGGACGCATCTCGCGGGCGCAATGGTGACGAAGGAAGCAGACGAATGAGGACACAGAGCCCCATCCCATCTGGTCGCCGGCAGACAGGATGAGCTAATTCAAGGGGACGGCGGTCGGAAGAGGGGTCCCACCAGGGTGCTGCCTGGGAGGGACCCCTGTGAGCCTTCTGGGAGCTGGGATGCCCCATGTCCTGGTCTCGGGCTGGCGACACAGAGTACGCAGGGTAGAGAGTCACCAGGCTGAGGCAGACCAGTGCCCTCGGGCGCGCCGGGGCACCTCTGCAGAACCTCTAACAGTGGAAGGGGGTCTCTTATGTAAGCCGGTTCACTTCCTGTCACTGATGTCAGAGTTACCACAAACGCGGGGGCTTAAGACGACGCAGATGTGTGATCGGAGTGGACGGTCAGAAGTTTACCACCAAAGTGTCAGCAGGGGTGGTTCCTCCCAGAGGCTCTGGGGTCGGGGGGCGGTGTCCTTGCCTTTTTCAGCCTCCAGGGGCCACTTGCACCCCCGGCTCACGGCCTCTTCTCAAATCACCCCAACCTCCTGCTGCTGACGTCACATCTCCCGCCACTGCCTTCCCCTCTCCAGTTTCCCTCTTCTAAGGACTGTTGAGATAGCTTTGGGCCCATCTGGATAACACACAATAATCTCTCCATCTCAGAATACTGAATTTAATCATGGCTGCAAAGTCTCCTTTGCCATGTAAGGTAACACACGATTCTGCACTTTCGGACATGGACACTTTGGGGCGGGCACTATTCAGCCTATCACAATAAAGTGACGTGAAGGTCAAGTTCCTGGAACAGGCAGGACGCCCCTTCCCAGGCCAAATCAGATCAACAATGTGTTCAGATAATTAATTCTAGCTGCTGTTGGAACACACGGATCCCAAAACCTCCATTGGCTTTGTACGATAAGTAGGAGTTCTGAATCTTGGCCCGCCATCTCCCAAGGAGCCTTAGAATCAAGGGACCTGTGAACCTGCATGGAAAAATATTACATCTTTATTTTCTCTAACTTAGCTCTTTCTTCAATAATAAATGTAGTCAATACGTCACAGGAGTCTTGGCAGTATTTGTGATCGAGATCGGGTATTTTCATATCGAGTTACAGTATTTTGGCCGAGAGCATCCCTGACTGGCCCTCCACGCCCCTGAAGGTCCTGGTGGAAAGTGCCCGGCTTCTCATGATTCCGAGAAAACTCCCCATCCTTCCCTGGAGAGAAGCTGCCAACTCTCACTGAGGGGTTCCCTCCTGAAATAAGGAGCCAGAGCTCAGGCCTGCGCTGTGGAGCTGGCGCTGGGGTCTGAGTGTGGGGGAGCATGTCAAGAGGACACACATCCCTCCCTGCACCCCTGCCTGGCCCCCACCAGCCCCTGAGTCCAGATCTCCAAACCCGAGCCGAGAAGCAGGAGGGACGCAGCTGGGGTTGGGAGGCCGGTGCTGCTGCCCGGGTGCCCTGAGCCACCTGCCCACCTGGCTCTGCACCCACCTCCCACTGCCCAGCCCCAGCATCCGGCCTCCCCTTCCTGGCTGCCGAGAACCTTCTGTGTCTCCAGGCCCTGCATGTCCATCCCCTAGGTTTACAATACCTGATGACCCCATGACGGGCTTGGTCCTGCCTCCCCTCAAAACCTCAGTTCCCCAACATTGAACACATCTTCCTTCCAGGAACCTGCTTCTCCCCGAGTTCAGCACCCGGGGGGTGGTCTGGGCCCTCCCTGCTGCCGGAGCCCAGGGCCTGAGGCTTACCATTGACACCTGCCCTCCCCGCCCGCCCCCAGCTGCTCCAGCCGCTCCAGCCTGGCCTCTGGCTGTGTCTCCATCACTCAAGCAGCGTCTCGCCTAGACTGCCCGGCCACCTCCTCATCCCTGCCCCTCCAGCCCTTCCGCATCCAGTATCCAGCATGAGCTTTGGAAACACCTGATTATTTCATTCTAACCCCTCTTCCATATTTTGAGACTTTGAAAACTCTAGGCTTTTCTGTGCCAACAGGCTTTCCTCAGTCTGGTTCCAACCTACCTGGTAAAGCCCTGGACTCTGTAGTCCTCCACAGGCCCCCCTGCCGCCCCCATGAACACCCAGGTGCCCACGCACATGCACACGTGTAGACTGCGCACATCTGCTCATTCACACATGCAGTTATTACAGAGTGCCCACATCTGCCCTTGGGGACAGCGCTGACACTTGTCATACAGCAAATGCATCACATACGTGTTTTCTGTGCCTTTCCCTTTCCACCTAATACGGTCCTACTCACTTTCTTCAAGACTCAGATCAACAGGGCCTCCTTTGTGACAACTTGCCTGCTCCCCAGGAGGAGTGAAGACCCTGATGTGTCTCTTACACTCCTGCCGGAAATGGGGGGTGGTGACAGTTCCTTCAGGTGGGAGCAGGAATCACTGATTTTATGAATCCTGCCACCAGCCACTACAGGGGCCCAGGTGCGTGCTGCTTGAGCGAGTGGTCGTGAGACAGGAGGGCAGGGGACAGGGCACAGCCATTAAAAAAGTCACAGCCATTAGCACCAAGATGGCGGAAGGTTCAACTCCCAGCTGACCTTGAGCCTCATTATACGCTCACTGTAGTACATCAGCTGCCAAACGGCCCTCCCACAGGTGCCAGGACAGTTTCAAGGCTGACCATAAAAGGTCAAAAAGTGGGTAGTGGCCTGATTCCTGGGAATCCCAGCCCCTTCCCCAAAGCAGTCGGAATATTCCTCCTACTTGTTAGCACATGACGTTACCCAGCCCCTAACTACTAACGGCCCTGCACTCTGACTTTGCTCTCCCTGGCCTCTGGAGATGGCCTGCACTCTGTCTGTGGAGTGCGCATCTCTCTGAATAAATTTACTTTCACTCAACTGTGGCTCACTCTTGAATTCTTTCCTGTGTGAAGCCAAGGGCCCTCACTGGGCGGGATATGTCCCAAGGATTCACCTGAGACCTGGGACACGATCATCCTCTTGTGCCCCATTTTCCTGTATCAGTCAGACGTCCGCAGAGTGTTCTGAGCACTCTTGAGGCTTCTCTGTCACCCGCAGGAAGCCCCAGCCCCAGAGCCACCAAGCCACATGCCACCATCAGGCCCCAGCAGTGGCCGGGGTAGGGGGCGTCCCCCGGGAAAGCAGGAGCTGCTGACCTCATCACTCAGCTGTGACGTGGCTCCTAACATCCCTCACGCTGGGTTGTAGAAACAGAGAAAGGGCCGGAGTTAGGCCCTGATGTGGGCATCACTGAGGCCCCAGCCCACCATCTGAGGCCACATTCATCCCTCCTGGTCTGGCTCCCCTGGGGACCAGGTCGTGGGGAGTGGCTCGCTACCAGTGGCGGACTGGACTTCCCTGGTGAGGGACCAAGAACCAGAACACAGGGCATCCTTGAATGCGGACGAGGGTTTTCATTCTCCCACCTTCCCTCTCGGAAGCCACACTGCAGTTAAATATTCAAGACTTCTATTTCTTGGAAGACTCTAACTTGGCCTAAAGGTTTTTTTTCTTCCACTTTAATGAACCAAGTATTCGGGAAATTAGCTCACAGAGTCATGCCACCAACACCAAATTAGAGCCATCTGTACAGATAAAACAGTTAGGAGCTTTTGTGCCGCTGCGGGCCGAGATGTTTAGCTCATTCAATCTCAGAGAGCGCACTTTATCCCTGAAGTTCTTTTTTTTCCCCCAACACAGAAGAAGCCTCAGTCAGCGCGTAGGAAACAGGAAGGAACCCGTTGTTTTAAATAGCAGACGGCAGAGAATTGACTCATTATGGTCTGTTCATTCAGCGAGCGACAGCCCGCTCAGCCCCCACGTTCCCGGGATGCAGGTCAGGGGGCATGACCAGGATTTTCTTGCAGAGTCTGGAAGCATCCAGTGCAAGCCCTTTCAAAAGGAATTGGCGAAGCCCAAGATTTCTATCTTGCTGGGGACTTTACGACATTAGTGTCTTAAAAAAAAAAAAAAAAAAGACAAAAACAAGCGCTCCAGTAAAACCTACAAGAATACCCGGAAGTCAGGCTTCCTGTTTCCCCTCCTCCTCATCCTGATTTACTCCAAGGAGGGCAAACGCGCTTTCAAGCCTCCTTTCTTATCTTGGCAACAGTCTATTTTCACTTCTCCGGGCTGGAGAGCTTTTGGCTCAGGGCCGTGAGTCAGCAGGAGGGGGTGGCCTCCCTGGGGACAGGGGCCCCCCCAGAAGGCAGTTTCTTGCAAGGAGAGGGGGTCCCAAGGGACTGCTGGGCTCAGGACTCTGTGGGTTAATCTGTCTCAAATCCTTCCCTGTGCCAGCCAAGCACACAAGCGAGTCCTGCCGAAGCCACCCCGTGTCCTGACCCCTGAATCTGTTTTTTTAAGTGTATGGTGGTGTTTCTGACGTTCAGTTTAGAATCCAGGTGTCATGATGGGGCCTGAGGGAGGTGAGTGTGAGGCCCTCAGGTACGACAGCGCACATTCACCCTCTGATGTCCGTGTCTAAGTTGTCAGAGTAGACCCAGGGTCACCTCATTTCCAAGGGACATGCCTGGGGGCATTGAAGCTGACCTGCCTCAGCTCTCCTCCCGAGCCTTTCCAGCTGTGAACACCCACAGCCCCGCGACTCAGGCCACGTCTGTCACAGCTCACACAGCCGCCTGGGCTCGTATTTCCAGCTGACACTGACAGGGACGCCTGACACCAACAGGAGTGATCAAAACATTACTCCAAGTGTGAGTACCCCCGGACACCTGTGGCAATGGAGCGTGCAGCGCCTTCAAGTGGAAGTCTCTCCCGGCCTTTGCCCCTTTCCAGAACACGCCACACTGTTAGGGCTCTCGGTGTATTTAGGAGCTGGGCTGAAACCCTGGAGATTGAAGGTGGGGAAAGGCTTCCACTTTTTCATGCTCTTCAAAGCCATTTTGTATGCCTACAGGTGTCAGTATAAGCCAAAGAATGGGTCTTGTCAGAGATGACAACTTACAGTAACTGTATATTTATTGTCTAAATCTGGACGCTGTTGAGAGTGAAAAGAAAAACTATGAATAATTACACCAAAACTCCAAGTGTAGAGGGTGACTGTCCCAGGCAAACAGGGACCTACGGTCACTCTATGAACTGTGAGCTCTAAATCGGTGCTGGCTCCAATACTGGGCATCCATTTGGTTTCTTTTTAATACAACATCCAAGTGACCCTAGGTCCCATGGGCTGAGGAGGTCCAAGCAAGGTGGGGGTCAGCCGCCACGCCTGACTAAAGGCCATGCAGGGTTGGCAGGTGGAGAGAAAGGGGATGAGGTTATTCCAGAAAAAGGTGGCTCGGCTTCAGACTGGAGGAAAACCAGGTTCCTCTTCCTGTCTGAGCTGTCAGCTGCTGTCAGCAAAGTAACTGAGTTCTGCCAACGTCCCCTCCAGCTGCCAAAAAGCAGCAGAGCCCTGAGTCCTGAAGTTGGAATTCCAAGCCAGCCTTGGTGACGTCTATCAGAAGACAGAGTCAGGTCCACCACGGTCACTTGTCCTTGGCTTTTGGTCAAAGGGTCCAGGTGCAAGGTGTTCTCCGCCATCCTATCTAACAGACACATGACTGAGCCACCCCTCTAGAATCTTCCCCATCCTGAGCATGGCTAGAGAATCAGACCCCATCTCCTCGTAGGCCTCCCATTAAGCCAGTCGGCCCTCAGTTTTGTAAAAGACAACTTCCTCTATTTCAGAGGCAAGTTATCTAAAGTAATTATATTTTAATTTTTCTCTCCTCAGATTCTCACCCCCTAAATCAAGAAGTTTTTTTTTTTAACTACTTGATGGAAACGTCTTCATTCACTTGAAAAAGTTTATTCCTTTCTAGGGTAGGAACACTCAGCTGGCCTACAAAATGGTATTCTATAACGTATCTTACCCTCAAGCTCCAGGCAAAAATTGTATTGAAATAACATTGAACTGAGTCATATGGTTGCAAAAATGAAATTATTTTCTTCCAGAAACATGGTGCATTGAGTACAGGATCCAAGAAAACTCCTTTATACATCACAAATTATTACTTGAAAGAGGAAAAACTCCTCTGTATAACCATAAAAAGAAACAAGTAACCAGCACATGTTTTGCATATAAATTTGACTGAATAATAGATCAGAACTTAAAGTCAGCTTTTCTCTGGAGTCAGTTCTTTCATATCTCTTTCATTTTATCTGGGTAATTACTGTTGGTGGTGGTTATCACAGTCTCTTACTAGACTGTAATCTCCCAAAAAGCAAGGATTTTGCTTTGTTCCTATGTTTATTTCCAGAAAGATGTTCAATAAATATTTGATAAACATGTAAATAAAGTCATACTAAACATCAAATTATGACAATAAATATAAATGGCTTAGATTTCTCCAGAGACGGAGATTAAATTGAAGCAAAATCTAAAACTTTTCTGCTTAGAAGAGTCATATCTAAAACATAAAATCAATGGCCCCAAAGTGCTAAATATAAAATGAATGTGGTAAAAAAGTAAAAAGAAACATGAGCACAGAGAAAAGAGAATTGGCAGTGTTAACATAACAGGAGAAGTAGAATTTACATCAAACCATTAAATCAAAATCATTTTATACTGTCAAAGGTAAAATAAAATAAATTTGCAGTGAATTACTTTTGGGGGGTTTTCATTTGTTTGTTTAGGGGTGTGCTAAAGAACCATTCTGGGATTTATTTATTTAATCCATTGCTTTCTGAGCAAAACAACCTGAATATTTATTTACCAAATATGGCAGCAACAAATTATAAATGTAAAAACCTAGAACTACATATTGACAGAAAAACAATTGCTGTGGGGTATTTTAATGAATCTCTGATGTACCAATAGTGGAGGAAGTAAACTGAAAGACAGATTTGAACAATAATGGTAACTGTTTACGTGGTATACGTTGAGTCTGCTTCTGATTAGGATGTTAAAATTTGCAAGAGTCTCACTCTCATCCTAGCAACAAAAACAACCTGAATAAGCTTCAAAATCACAGTTTCTTTGGAACCAATCAGAGAACCGAGGATGCAAAGTAACCTAGTGAGTTCAACCACACAAAGTGACACGCTACTCGCTGCTACTCGCTACTCAAGGGAGACAAAACACCTACAGCAGCTCTCACCCGTTGCCTTTGGCAAAGTGTCAGGAAAAGGAAAATTCTCCGAGGGTTTGTATAAGGAGAAACCAGCTGAAACTGTAAAAGCCTTTCAGCAGCCACGTGTGGACTGGCATCATAGATTAGAATTCCAAGGAGTCCCAGCCACAGTCAGTCTGTTCCCATCCACCAGCGCTTTCCCACAGACTTCACTGAGTTCGCAGGAGCAATATGCCAAAGCACGAGAGGCAGGACAGGAGGGCTGGGAGAGAAATTGCCTGGAGCATATGGGTCCCCCACCAAGCTCAAGGCAGCCAATCTGTGACAGTGGGGGTTGGGGGGTGCAGAGCAGGAAGGCTGAGATAAATCAATATGAGGTACTCTGGATTTCCAACTGCCAAGAGATGGAAGCAGGGAAGGGTAGCTGAGAGAAACTGCTCCAGGAATTCCAGGCAGATAGGTGTCCAAAGTCTGTGGCAAGAGCCCAGAGCAAAGGGAACTCCTCACTATTCAGAGTTCTGCCAGTCAGGCTGTAAAGCAGTGGGAGAGATCTCCTGTGGCTCAGAAAGCTGGCCACTTAGCTGTAAAAAATAAAGAATTCTCCAGAATCTACCAGTATTCAGATCCCCAAGGCCTAGAGAAGGGAAAGTCCTGATTAAACTCAAACCATTTTCACCTACTTGTCAACCAAATAAAGCTGCAATGAAACCCAGACCCAATCACACAAATTTTAACTCAGTCCCTCAATTCTAGTACCCCCTCCTGGAGGTAAATGTTATGTAATTTACACTCTGTTGTCATTTAGTACAAAATGGCTGGCATCAATAAAAAATCACAAGACACTGAGGAATCAAGAAACTATGATTTATGATCAAAAGAAGAAATAGTAGAAGCAGACAGACATCTCTGATCCAGATTTTGAAAATTTCAGGCAGGGATTTTAAAATAACAATGATAGAAATGCTGAAGGGCCTACTAGGAAGGTGGGAAGCATGTGTAAAGACATGGGGAATTTCTAGAGACACAGTAACTATTACAGAATCAAATGGGAAAGCTAGGGGAAAATACAACATGACAAATAAGGCACTCAACTGATGGCCTTAATGGTAGGCTGAACTCAGCAAAGGAAAAATATCAGTAAATTTACAGACAGGAGATTGTAATTGAAATTGAAAATTTCAAACTGAAACAAAGAGGGAAAATGAGTGAAAAGAACAAAACAAAGAATTTGAGATCTGTGAGACAATATCAAATATCAAACATCGTAATATATGTGTTACTGGAGTCCCAGAAGGAGAGGACAGAAAGAAATGGGCAGAAAAATATTGGGGCAGATAATGGCCAAAAAATTCCAAATCCACAAATCCAAGAAACTCAGCAAATCTCAGTGAATTAAAGGAAAACCAAAACCCAGCACATCATGATTAAACTACTGAAAATCAAATATGAAAAGCACATTTTAAGAGCAACCAGAGAAAGAGGACATATTATTTCTCACCAGAAACAATGGAGGGCAAAAGGCAATGGAATAATATCTTTTTTTAAATACTGAAAGAAGAAAAAATGGTTAACTTAAAATACTATATCTAATTCAAAGTTGCTTCAACAATGAAATCAAAATGAAGATATTTCCAGACACAGAAAAACTTAAAGAAGTTGTCTCCAGCATA
Organism: Camelus ferus; assembly: GCF_009834535.1. Taxonomy (NCBI): domain Eukaryota; kingdom Metazoa; phylum Chordata; class Mammalia; order Artiodactyla; family Camelidae; genus Camelus; species Camelus ferus. Next base: position 19,317,516 of record NC_045730.1, read on the forward strand.
CTCGAATTGCAAGAAATGCTAGCAGACTTTTCTGACCATTACATCTTTATATAACAGACTAAAAGGGTTCTTTCTGAAGGGAAACAACACACCAGATAGAACAGACAGAACCCCAGATCTGCAGGAAGGAAAGAAAAGCAACAGGAAAGGTAAATATCAGTGCAAAGAGTTAACATAAAACACTTCATCTTCGTAGTCATGCATGTGCGTGGGTGCCTGCACATACATAACATTTTTAAATAATCTTTAAAAACATTATTGACTATTTAAACCAAAAATAATTATATATATTGTGGGTTTTATTGCATAAGACAACAAGAACACAAAATATGGGCTGGAGCAAAGGGAATTTTTACAGAGCTCTCGTGAAGTAGTATATGATTAGAGGGTAGACCATGAGTAATCACTACAAGAAACATCACAATGACAGGAAAGGTCAATACAAGAAACAAAATAGAATACTAAGAATTGCCCAGTTCATTCACACCCCCAAAAAGGCAGAAAATGGGGGAGGGGAAGACGGGAGGGCGTCAGTCAAAGGTTACAAAGTTTCAGCAATGCAGGATAAGTCCCAGAGAGCTCCTGTACAACACAGAGCTCATTGTTGATAACACTGCATTGTATTCTTCAAAATTCACTCAGAGTACAGATCTTATGTTGTGTTTTCGTAACAAAAAAAAAAAAAGAAGAAGAAAAAAGAAGGCATAGGTTGTGGTGATGGTTTCACAGACTGTGTACTTACCTCCAAATTCATGAAGTGTGTACATGAAATATGCACAGTTTTTTGTATGTTAATCATATTTCAATAAAGTGTTTTTTAAGTTAGGAAAGAAGAATAAAGTGAATAAAGAAGTAATGACATGAATAATAACACATTCAACTGGGAGACATAAACTCAGTCGTAAAATAATGATACTGAATGAAAATGAACTAAACATTCCAATTAAGGGCCAAAGTTTGACAGACTGGGTACAGGAACAAGATGAAATATATGCTGTTAAATATAAAGAAACAGACAGGTTGGAAATAAAGGGTAGAAAACAAAACATACCAGGCAAATTTTAAGCAGAGAAAGTTGGTATGGCTGTATAATTATCAAACAAAGTAGACCTTAAGTCAGAGTATTACTAGAGATAAAGAGGGTAATTTCCTAATACCCAAAACGTATCTTCAAAATACATTTAGAAAATCAAAGGAACTAAAGGAAAAAATAGATAAAGCCATGAAGACAGTGGAAGACTTTTTTTTCTAACATCCTTCTTTCAATAATTGATAGGAAAAATACTAGTAAAAATATAGAGGATTTCAGCAACACAGTCAAGTAGCTTTACCTAATGGACATTTTTTAGAACACAACCCCCAACTTTAGAGTAAATATCTTTTTTAAGCACACAAGAAACATTGACCAAAACAGATCATAAACTGGGGAGTAAAATAAAGCCTCCAGAAATATCAAAAGACTGAGCACAATAATATTATGTTGACTTATTTAACGGCTCCTAAAAACACACAATGCATGGTTTTCTGGAGTTCATGTGAAGCAGTTACAAAATTGACAAAATGCTAATTAAAAACAAATCTGACAAGATTTTGGTCAGAAATTTTTTAGTCCATCTTTGATCTCAAATGATAAAAACAAAAATCAACACATTAGACAAAAGCAGTGATTTTGAAAACCCTAGTCACTTGAATGTTGAAAGATATTCTTCAAAGTAGCAATGACTTAAGAAGAAATTTAAGGATATAATGGCAGGCTATTTTGAAAAAAATAAATAAATGACATCACTATAGAAATCAACTGGGTTCAAAGACAAGACCAAGGGGAAGAGGGGTGGACAGGTGGAGCGCTGAGGATTTTCAGGGCAGTGAAAATGCTCTAAGACACCATAATGATGGATGCGTGTCATTTTGCATTTGTCCAAACCCAAAGAATGTACAGAACTAAGTGTGAACCCTAATATAAACTACAGGCTTTGAGTGATCGTTGATGAGTCAATGTAGGCTCATCAATTGTCACAAATGTACCATCTGGTGGGGGATCTTGACAATGGGGGAGGCTATGCACGAATAGGGGGAGGGAGTTCATGAGAAATCTCTGTACTTCCCACTCAATTTTACTGTGAACCTAAAACTGCTCTAAAAAAATAAAACCTATTTTTAAAAAAGAGTTAAACTCAAAGAAAATATCATAGGCTTAAATATTTTTTAATATTAATATTAAATAAAAATAAAGGAAATTACCTAAAAAATAAACACAAAAGCAAAACAATAAACAAATTAATAGAAAAATGAATAAGTAAGTGAAAATGGTTCTTTGACCTCAAACAAAGTTGACAGATATTTGGCAAGTATAATAAAGTTTTCACAAAAAAAATTAGAAATGAGAAAGATAAACATCTAAGATAAAAATACAAAGGAGATTTTAAACTATACATAATTTTATGGTAATAAATTTGGAAATCTCCACATATAAAAATACTTTTCCTAATAAATGACTAATGTTTTTGCAAAGTAAATCAATGTAAGAGATGTAGAAAGCCTGAAAAAAACAAGAGCTGGGAAAGTTATGCAGGAACCACCTTCAGAGCAGATCGGGAACTCTGATGGATTTCCTGGTAGATTTCTTTCAAGTGTCAACGTTCTGCTAATGACTACATCGCATACACTTTTTCAGAAAGTACAAAAAGGTGGAAGGAAAGTTACTGAATTGATTTAGTAAATCACATAACCCTGACACCAAAGTCTAATGAAGATGGAAAGAAAAAGGGTGAGGGAAGGGCAGAGAGTCACTGGTGTGGAGAAAGCAGGGCTGGGGAGGGGCAGGCACGTGGTCCAGACCACTGATCAGCAGAGGTGGGCGACAGAGGAAATGCCAAGAGACGCCCTGCAGGGTGCGCACAGGCAGGCAAGAGTCACTTCCATTTTTGAGCTTTTCCACATAAAAAAATTTTTTTTAAGAAATGCCAAAACAGTTTTTCAAATATAATAACACTTAACACTCTGAATACTTAACAAAAATTAAAATAAATGCAGTACCATTAGAGCCTCATGTGGAGACAGTGCCAAGAGTAGATGCGAAGATTTGAATGAAGTGAGATCCTTCCAGCAACAGCCCCACCACACACACACACACACACACACACACACACACACACACACACACACACCCCTGGTGATGGATGGACCAAGGCTGAGAGTGGAGTTTGTGAGAGGAAGTGGAAGCAGAAACTTTAAATGTTTCTAGGAACAATTCTTCCTGTTTCTGCCTCTGGAGTGAGAGGGAGACCAGGGAGGACACAACCGAGTTGCCCAGAGCATCATCATTTATGATGAAACACTCTCAGAACAAAGCAGTGTCTACATGATTCACCTTATTACATGCGATTACCTCAAAACTTCTGCTCATGAAACCTGCAGAGAGAGATGCTGCCTATCTACCATTTCTGGCAGGGAGCACCTTCCACACCTTTCTCCTTCCCAGACCTGTAGAAAGCCCAGATGGGCCAAGGACAGTCTGGTGTTAAGCCCAGAGCCCCTGCTGCTTTCTTCCCCTAGGCCCTGGGCTTATTCTGTCCCACTGCTCCTGACTTCTTTGTCATTTATTATAATTTTCACTCTCAGGTGCCTCTTTGTCTCATTTGGTAAACTGGCCTCCTTTGAAGCTGCGTGAGGTCATGTGACTGGGTTCTGGTCAAATGGGTATTGACAGAAAAGGTGTGTGCAATTTCTAAATGTCATGAAAGGAGGAGGCAGGCCCATATCTCCCCCTCTCCTCCTTCCTTCTGACTGGAATGAAGACGTGAGGGCTAGAGCTAAAGCAGCCATCTTGGGCCATGAGGTAAATGTGGGAAACAGAGCCCAACACAGTGGAGCAGTAAGAGAGAAGGGGCCCAGGAAAATGGTAACTTAGGGTGAGCACAATTCCCCCAAAAGCTATGTGAATCTGGAGCTATTAAAATGGAGAAGAGGTTGGAAGGTGGAGGCCCAGCATTGGTCTCCTCAGGGGAGATTCTGCCACCTGCCTGTGGGAGAGGTATCTGGGTTCCTCTTTGCTAAGGTTCCTCCCATAGGACCAGGGGATGAACCAGTATGGGTCTGGGTGATCCTGATCCATTGACCTCCACCAAGGATGATATAGGTGCTGGCACATGAAATCAGAAAAATCTGAGTTAGCCGGTGGTTCAAAAGGAAGACTCCTTGAAGTGTCTAGAAAATGTTTTCCTTCTTGGTGAAAATAAGATATGAAAGGAAAAGCTCTCTCCCATTCCCTTTTCTGTTCTGCCTTTAATGCAGCTGCATGAGGACTGTCTGTCCAGAGTTGCATGCATCACACAGCCAGGAAGGGGGGTGGTGTCCCCAGGCTGAGGACTGCACAGCAGAGATGTGGGAAGAGCCTGGAGACCCCGAACTTAGATCTCTCCTCCTATGAGACAGTTTATCACCCATGTTTCAGACACCTTCAGAGAGCCCTCCTGCTGCCTGCAGTGACGCCACCTTTCTGAGCAGTTCTCAGAGGGAAGTTTATGGCCATACAAGCTCACCTCAGGAAATAAGAAAAATCTCAAATAAACACCCTAACCTTACTCCTAAAGCATCTAGAGAAAGAAGAACAAAGAAAACCCAAAGTCAGCAGAAGGAAAGAAATCATAAAGATCCGAGCAGAAATAAATGAAATAGAGATGAAAAAATAATAAAAAAGATCAATGAAATTAAAAGCTGGTTCTTTGACAAGATAAACAAAATTAATAAACCTTTAGCCATGCTCATGAAGACAAAAAAGGGAAAGGGCCCAAATCAATAAAGACAAAAATGAAAAAGGAGAACTGACACCACAGAAACATAAAGGATCATAAGGGACTGCTATGAGCAACGCTACACCAATAAAATGGACAACCTAGAAGAAATGGGAAAATTCTTAGAAAGGTACAGTCTTGGGAGAAACAGAAAATATGAATAAACCAATTACCAGTACTGAAATGGAATCAGTAACTTAAAAACTCCCAAAAAACCAAAAAAGTTCAGGACCAGATGGTTTCACAGGTGAATTCTAGAAAACATTTAGACAAGAGTTAACACCTATCCTTCTGAAACTTTCCCCAAAAATTGCAGAGGAAGGAACACTTCTGAACGCATTCTATGAGGCCAACATCACCCTGATACCAAAACCCAACAAAGATACCACACACACAAAAGAAAATTACAGACAAGTATCACTGGTGAACACAGATGCAAAAACCCTCAACAAGACCGTGGCAAACCGATCCAGCAATGCGTGAAAAGGGCCACACACCGTGGTCAAGCGGGATTTGTTTCCAGGAATGCAAGGACTTTTCAGTGCCCACCAATCAGCGATGACACAGCGATATGTTAACAAGCTGAATAGAAACCATATGATCATCTCAACAGATGCAGAAAAAGCTTTTGATAAAATTCAACATCCATTTATGATAAAAACTCTCCAGAAAGTGGGCCTAGAGGGAACATAACTCAACATAATAAAGGCCATATATGACAAACCCACAGCTGACCATCATACTGAATGGTGAAAAGCTGAAAATGTTTCCTCTAAGATCAGGAACAAGACAAGGATGCCCACTCTGGATGACAATGTGCGTGAGAAATAAACTGTTACTGTGTTAAGTCACAGCAAATTTGGGGTTTATGTGTTTCAGCAGCAAGCATTATATTAACCAAAATAGTGATGATCCTAAACGTTTTCCCCGAGCTGTGTTTGATGGACTCAGTGGAAGTGACAATGAAGAATACTTGAGAGTGGTGTGGGAGGAGGGGTAGGACAGGCGAGGCAGCTGATGGAGGCGGTGAGGCTGGAGAGGCAGGTAACAGATGAGGATGCTGATCCCCTTCAGAGAACTTACATTGCTGCCCTTTTCTTTCTTTCTTCTTTCCTTTTTCTCCATTCCTTCCTTCCTCCCTCTGTCTCTCCCCCAGCCCTTTCAACATTTCTTTCTTTTATGTATGTGTTGAGGGCATACTACATACCAGGCTGGATGCTGTGGCCCCAACAATGACCAAAAGAGTGAATGTCCCTCCCTACATGGAGCTGACATTCTGAAGGGGTAATAACAGACCTAGAGGGAGAAATAGACAGAAATACAGTAACAGCAGGAGATTTCAATACCCTGCTTCCGGCAAGGGACAGATCATGCAGAGAGAAAGATCAATAAGGAAACATGGACTTAAACTACACATTAGACCAGATGGATTTAGTGGACATTTACAGACATTTCCATTCAAAAGCAGCAGAGTCCACACTGTTCTCAAGAGCATATGGAATATTCTCTGGGAGGGGTCATATGTTAGGCCACAAAACAAGTCTTAATAAATTTAATAAGATTGAAATTGTATCAAGCATCTTTTCCAACCTCAGTTGCATGTAACTAGAAATCAATTATAAGACGATAACTGGAAAATTCACAAATATGTGGAGATTAAATAATACGCTTCTGAATAACCATTAGGCCAAAAGAGAAATCAAAAAAATCTTGAGAAGTGAAACTGGAAATGCAACATGATGGCCAGGATGTGGAGAAAAGGAAACCCTTTCACATCACTAATGCATGCAAATTGGTGCAGCCACTGTGGAAAACAGTATGGAGGGTCCCCCCCAAAATTAAAAATACCATGTGATCCAGCAATTCTACTTCTGGCTATTTATCTGAAAGAAATTCTAACTTGGAAAGATATACCCCACCCACCCATATTCATTGCAGCATTATTTAAAATAGCCAAGACATGGAAGCAACCTAAGTGTCCATGAACAGATAAATGATAAGTGGAGAATGTCATTCTAAGAGAAGTAAGGCCAGAAAGAGAAAGAAAAATACCATATGAGATCGCTCATTTGTGGAATCTAAAAAAACAAAACAAAACAAAACATAAATACAAAACAGAAATAGACTCATAGACATAGAATACAAATTTGTGGTTGCCAAGGGGGTGGGGGGGTGGGAAGAGATAGACTGGGATTTCAAAATTGCAGAATAGATAAACAAGATTATACTGTATAGCACAGGGAAATATACACAAGATCTTATGGTAGCTCACAGAGAAAAAAATGTGACAATGAATATATATACATGTATAACTGAAAAATTGTGCTCTACACTGGAATTTGACACAACATTGTAAAATGATTATAAATCAGTTAAAAAGTCAAAAAAATAAAAATTAAAAAAAAAGAAAATGTGGAGTATTGTGGAATATTATTCAGCCAGAAAAAAGAAGAAAATCTTGCCATTTGTACCAACACAGGATGGATCTTGAGGTCATTATGCTAAGTGAAATGTCAGAGTAAGATGAATACCATATGATCTCATTTATATGTGGACTCTAAAACCAAACCAAACCAAAATACACTCATAATTACAGAGAACAGATTGATGGTTGCCTGAAGGTGGGCAAAATGGATGAAAGAGGTCAAGAGGTACAACCTTCCAGTTATAAAATAAATAAGTCCTGGGGATATAATGTACAGCATGGTGACTATAGTTACTAATACTGGGTTGCATATTTGAAAGTTGCTAAGAGAGTAATCACAAGATTCTCACCACAGGGGTGGGGGTGGGGAACGTGTAACTGTGTGTGGTGATGGATGTTAACCAGACTCACTGTGCTGATCCTCTCACAATATATACAAATATCGAATCGTTAGGTTGCACACCTGCAAATAATACAATGTTATACGTCAATTACACCTCCAAAAACGTGGTCCTAGAATGATAATCCCTCTTTGTTGTTGACAGAAACAAATGCAAAACTGCTCTGAGGGACCCCTCCTGGCCAGATGACAGAGTACGTTATCCAAATTACAACGTGTGTGAAAAAACTGTTGCAGAAAAAAACGTGTTACAGCTCAGTTGTGACAGCAACCTGGATCTGGGCGAGAGACCAAGCAGCACTCGGAGCGTTGGAGAACTCAGGTTTATTATACCAGTGGGCCCAGAGGAGTTAACACTCCAAGCTCTGGACCCCATCTGTAGGTTTACACAGGCTTTTATAGGCTTCCAGTTTACACTTTGCAACATTTTGTAACATCATATGCAAATAAGGTATAACAAAAGTTGACTAATTAGGAACAGCTTTGTAGAAATGGACCATTCAGGAGTGAGCTCAGGGAACAAATAGAACTTTTAGGGGTAAGTAAGCCATTTCAGAGGCAAAAAGGTGAGAGAGAGCCTCTGGGCCAGGAAACCGGATGGGGCTGGCAGGAGAGTAGTGGCCCTGCCTGGGGGTCCTGCCAGTCTTTTTATGGGGCTTCCCGCCTCAAAACAATTCTCAATTAACAGCAAGAGTAGAACCCCAGAATTGTAACTGCATGGTCAGTAATTAAAGTATGAAAGAAGGAATTACATAGCATGAAAAAGAAACAAACCTTTCCATGGAAAACCTATTAGCCAAAGAAATGTAAGTTAGGACGATAGTGAGCTTCCCTTGTTTGCATAACAGTTACTGAAGATGAGAAGGGTAGTGATACGCTGAGGTTCTAAGTGTGCAGGTAACCCAGCCCTCGTCACCTTGCTAGTAGGAACACCTGGAGTCTTACTTTCGGGGTCCTTGTGTTACTGATTCAGGTCCTTGGACTCTTAAATCAATAGGAACTGGGACTTGGGCTGCAGCAGGAGGGTGTGGGAACAAGGAACAGGCTCCCCTGCTCACTCTGGGAGGAGGTGAGGGTGGGAGCGGGGTGGTAGATGGGGCTGGAGGCATGGCTTCGGTGGTCTGCCCACCCCCTTAATAGGTGCTGTGTGTGGGATCCAGCGCTGGACCCTGCTTTTGATCCTGGCACCTCAGAAGTGCGTTGGTTTGTGACCTTTGGTATCTTACTGCTCATAATTGTCCCTGACTGCACATGCATGCAGTTTTTTTCAGTCGTTTATGGTTTCTTGGCATGCTGTTGCTTGAGGAGAAGTTTGTCCAGGTGTAAGCACTCCGGCAGAGTCCCAGGTCCCAGTCTGCCTCTCCTGAGGCAGAGCCCGAGGTGGCCAGTTTGGGGGTGACTCCAGGAAGCTGGAGCACAGAGCACGGGAGCCAGCCCGAGGACAGTTCATCAGGTCGCCAGAGGTGGGTGTTGGTACCCAGCCCTGCAGGACCTTCTGCGGAGGCTCCTGAGATGCATCGCGGAAGTACCCCCCCACCACCCCCGGGGATGAAGGGGAAGCGGTCACCCACCGGCTCCCATCACCATGGGTCCAAGTGGCCTCTTGGGCTTCCAGATCGCAGACCTGGGGGTGTGAGCAGCTTCCAGAGGCTGGCCCACGCCAAGGCTTCAGGAGAGCCCCAGGCTCGGGATCTGGAAGCCCAGGGGAGGGGCTGTCAGGACGCACCTGCACCAGCTGATGCTGATCAAAGTAACTGGGGGAGAAGAGGAAGGGTCCCCCAGAATAAAGAGGCGCACAGGATGCATGGCTGATGCATGGTGATTCTCCAGCGTTGTCTGGGAATCACCCTTCAGAGCATCCACCTAGGGGAATGATCCAAATACTAAGTGGTCGTGTATTTAACTGTGTCTGAGAAAGGAAGGATGGAAGGGAGGGAGGGAGAGGAAGTGAAACAGGAAGGAAGAGAGGGAGGGAAAATGTCTTCACTTATTCCATTAACCTTTCCTAGTTGGCCAAATTTTCCCCACTCCCCAGGGGAAGGAAGTCACAGCTGGAAAACAAAGAGAAATGCAAATAGTTCATTCTCAGCTTTGAGCTCCCAGTGGCCTTAATGGATTAAGTTTGAGTTAAGGGTTTTTTTCAAGATTAGTTTTACCTGTACCCAATTTTCGCTTTGCAATTATATTTTTAAGTGTAATCCTAGCATACGATGCAACTTACAAAGCAAAAGGGAGTTTGCAGGCGTGATTAAGGATTTTGTGGTGGTGAGACGAGCCTAGATTATTCAGGTGGGCCCAGTGTAATCACAAGGGTCTTTTAAGGGGGAAGCAGGGTCACAGTCAGAGGAGATGTGACACTAGAAGCAGAGGTCAGAGAGAGAGATTTGAAGACCCTACACAGCTGATTTGAAGATGCAGGAAGGAGCCCCGGCCAAGGATGCTAGCTGTCTCCAGAAGCTGGAAAAGGAAGCAGATTCTCCCCCAGGGCCTCCAGAAGGAACATAGCCCTGTCAAGTTTGATTTTAGGACTTCTGACCCCCAGAATTGTAGGAGAGTACATTTTGTGTCTTTTAAGCCACTTCATTTGTGATCGTTTGTTACAGCAGCAACAGGAAACTGACACAACCATGCGTAAGGGTATCTCCTCATCTGGAAAGAAAGTGTCAAGCCAGTGTCTCTCCCCACAGTTACAAGCATCAAACCCCACAGTGTACACACCACACTTACAAGCACCGATAATGGGCGTTCAGTAAATGATACTTATTCTTTCTCACCACCTAGCCTATCTCCTTACATCCAGAGAGTGCTTTAGAGAGCATTAAGAAAAATACAAGGTGGAGTTAAACTAACCAGTGAGGTAGGGAAGGTAGCTTTTGTGTAAGGTCACCGCTTGGCAAATGACATCATTAAGGCTCAGAGAAGTCAGGCAAATTGCCCAAGGTCACACAGCCATTTAGTGGCAAACACAAGCACACTGTTTCACGGGAATCTGTTACAGATGTAGATGCCTCTGCTCCACCCACAGGAAAATCGGATTCAGGCAGGCAGTACCCAGCAATCTGGGGAACCCATCAAGTTCCCCAGTTATTTTTACACAGGCTGGCGTAGCGACCCCACAGTGAGACATGCTGCCCGCCCCACGCTGTGTTGCTGAAAAGCTGTGAGCTGTCCAAAGATTCCATCCACTTCCCCTTCTTTGAGGATATTGCTGACTTTTTATTTTGAAAGATTTCAAACATACAGAAAAAGACTAAATCGATGCCCACCCCTCACCCAGAATAAAGACCTGCCGGCCATGCTGCATCTATGTTTACATCCACGTATTTTCCTTTCTGGCTGAACTATCTTAAAATACATTATAGACGGCGGGACCTTTTTTGAAACTCCATCTAAAAACTAAGGGCATTTTCCTACCATCTGCAAGAAACCATTACCCTTGACAAAACATCTTCAACATCTTATGACATTCTAATGAAGGAGAATGACTTCAGTTTTCAACATTGTCTAACATTGGTTCATTATTCAAACTTCCAGAATTCTCCAAACCCTCCCCCCACCACTCTGCCCCCCTGTCTTTATAACAGGTGACTTTTTTTTTTTTTTTGGTGACTTTTTCTTAAATCAGGAAGTGTGCAATATCAATTTTGATGTGACTAGTCTACAAAGAGCTTGAGGACTTTCAGGGTGACGTGCTGATGGGAGTCCCCTAGATTATCTGTGCCTGGAAGAAGCACGAGGGAAACACTGCCTGCCCCCCACCAGCGCCGGGGCTGCCAACACCGCAGCGGCCCCTAGGCTCTGCCCTTTGGAGCTGAGGATTGATAGTAACAGCATCAACAGGACCACAAATTCCTTGCGTGGCCTCTTGCTGTAACAGACAGCTCTCTCTCCAGGTTCTGGTAACCACCCAGACCTAAACAAGACAAACGATCCCAGCTCTTCCCAGCCCAAGGTGCTGTACCCTACCCTGGTGGTTTCCCTTAACCCTGCTCACAGCTCCGTAAATCTTTCTTTGTTACACCCTCTACAGTTCCCCCATTTCACTGTGCCTCCCCTTTCCCACTGGGACCCTGGCTGAGAACATCGCTAGTACCAGGACAGCCCCAGAGGAAAGTAACTCTCAGATGAGATTACAGGATGGGGTTGCTCACATACAGGAGATTCACGGAGATGATCTCCTTACCAGAGGGAAACAGAATGCAGGTAATCTATAAAATCACATCACAGTTGCTCAAATGACCACCAGCAGTGGCACTGGAAGACTGCAGACGGAAGGCAAGTGTTGGCAGAGGGAAAGGCTTGGGTATGCTGACCACGGTGATTACTTACCGAACGCAAGTTCACGGGCCCAACTGACGCGCCGTAAGGCTGAACAAACCAGAATGTTGGAGCTTGAAGCAGAGAAAAGCGTACTGCTGAGCCAGCAAGGGGAACACGTGGCTCCTGCCCCTAAAACCATGAATTCTCGGAAGGGTTTCAGCTGAGCATTTTTAAAGGCCAATTGAGGGAGGGGCGTCCCAGGGTCTGTGATCAGCTGTGTTCAATCCTCTGGTTGATGGTGATCAACCCTTAGGCACCAGGAGGTCTAGGGGCCACGTGTTAACCACTCTGTTCCCTCAACATCAACGAATCAGAGAATTGTGCATGAGCTGATCAAGCACCCTGCAACCACCCCTCACCTGGCCTTTAAATACACTTTGCTGAAATCCTCTGGGGAGTCTGGGGTTTTCTTGGGCATGAGCCACCTTGTCCTCCTTGCTCGGCCCTGAAAATACTTTTCTCCAACCTCTGATGTTTCAGTTTGTTTAGCCTCACGGTGCATCGGGCACATGAACTTGCCTTCAGTAACACTTTCTCTTCCACTTGAGTTTGGCCACGAAAGGACTGCGAGGTCATAGCATGTTTCCATTAGCCCCTCTCATGCCATCGCGGTTGCCGGGAGCCACGTTTCTGCATCAGAGCTTACAGCCTCTGCCAGGCAGAGCTCTGTCCCCGGGTTCTGGTTCCCACCCCCTCCTTCTGCAGGCAAAGAGGTGGTGATGGCGCCCTCCCTCCCCCACGGTGCTTCGCCGACTGTTGCTGCTTTCCTTAACCCAGCCAGCGTGCTCGTAAATCAGCCCTTTACTGCCCTCTGCTCAATTGCTCCATCTGAACTGCGGATCACCAACCTCTGAGACAGCCCAGGGCAGTCAAGCTACACTGAGAACGGATCTTTTTTCTCAGTCTACTTCCCAACCTCACCTGTGCTGAGTGGGACTGACTCAGGGTTCTTGAATCTACAGTTCACTCGTCTGCATCCTGTGTAAAGGACTTCAGCCTCACACACGTTCAGACACCATTTCATCAGCCTCTGAATCGATCGTCGGGAAGCTGCCTCACAAGGCTCTACTGTCTCAGCCAGGTCAAACCCCAGCTCACCTGCCAGGTGGCTGCCAAGGACTGAATGTCTGTCCCTCCCCTAAATTTGTATGTTCAAGTCCTACCCCCTAATGTAATGGTGTCAGAAAGGGGGGGGGGTTGCTTGGGAGGTGATTAGATCATGAGGGTGGAGCCCTCGTGAATGGGATTAGTGCCCTTGTCAGAGGACTCCAGAGAGCTCTCCTCTCCTTCTGACCCATGAGGTTAGGAGAAGTTGGCAGCCTGTAACCTGGAAGAGGTCCTCACCAGAGCCTGGCCATGCTGGCACCTTGGTCTCGGACTTCCAGCCTCCAGAACTGTGAGAAATAAATTTCCACTGTTTATAAACCACCCAGTCTACGGTTCTTTGTTATAGCCACCGGAACAGAGGGAGGCAAGGGTTCTGGAGCTTTGGATTCAGTCATTAAAACATTGTAGGAAGAATGTCCCCAGAGGCAGGCAAACTAGAGTCCTGCAAATGCTGCTCCAGGCAGTCATCACATCCTCCAGGGCAGCTGGGAGGAACCGAGCAGCTGGAGCAGCCTCACCTAAGGCTCCTGGCGGGCAGCCAGGGGGAGTGGGGTCTGGTGGCATCCGCGCTGCCTTGCAGGCGGCGCGCACAAGAGCAACGCCCCACACCTGTGCCTCTGCCTCCCCCACCTGGCGGGGGACTTGGGCAGCTGGCCACCAAGTCTGCAGCTGCTGCTCACGGACCAGGAGCCCAAGAGCTCCTGGAGGACTTTGTGTTCCACAAGCCCAGAGAAAATGTGGGGGGAGGGGCTCTGCACAGGCTCAGATCCACTTCCAGCTGCTCTTAGATGGGACACTTGTGTCGTGGTTTTGGATGACATGACTTTGAGTTGTGTAGAAGCTAGCTGGTGAAGCCCTGCTCTAACCATGCATGTTTATTCTGCAAATTAGAACTGCTTTATGGTGAAATAGTTGATAGAAAATAAATTAATTTGGATTTGAAATTCTATTCATATCATCACATACACAAAAGTCAACATTACATAGGACACCAAAGAAGGAGGCCCTATTAGATTCCTTAAATATAAATCCATATAATAATAGAAATCCACATTACATATATTTACCAAATACATTTATATATTTGTTTATATGTAATGCATAAATTTATTATATAATAAATATGTATTGTCTATAATATATACACATATTATATATAATAAATATAAAAATATGTACAGTTATACATATACATATAATGTAACTGTTACAAATATTTGAATGGTATAAAACATTGTATTACATTTTGTCACCCACTGCTACAAAATTATCTCCTCCATTTACCCCAGTTTGCCATATAAGTGGTATTATTTTCTATGGGGCCACTTTATGGAAAATGTTGGGAAGCTCCACCCTAAGGTGACTGCAATCTTCACTTCACAGCCTCCGACACCCGCCCCGCCCACAGCATCTTAACAAACCACAACTAGGGAGTCAATGCTGAAGGGAACACCTGATCGGGGGCCTCCCTAAGCAGAACATCGACGCCTCATAATTGTTTCTTGAATAACAGCAGAAATAATTCCTCACAGGGTAACACCCACCTTCTGGTTTTCCTATGTACACACACACACACACCCTATGTCTTTGGAGGTCACTCTGACATAAGCATATCAATTGACCTTGGAGGAGATGATTTTGATTTTGAAGAGCAAGAGGGACAAAGTAACCAGTAAATGGTTCCAGTAAAATTCTAACTTAGGAATCTGGTGCATCCCAGTGACAACGTGACTTGGCTGCAGTCCACACTGACAGGTCTGGGGTTGAAATGCCTCGGTCTTTAGGTCGCTGGGTCCTTCTAGGCCCACGAATGAAAAGGGGAAGTTTAATAAGAGAGAGGCAGTGAAGGGCAATGTGAGCAAACAAGCCACAAAACAGAACACACTCTGTGATCGCATTTTATATAAAAACAGGCCAAATCAGTCTCTGGCTTCAGCAATCAGGAGAGTGGTTAACATGGGCAAAGTGGAGGAAACGGTGGTAAAAGACCACAGGATATACTTCAATAATATAAATACATAAATACATAAATACAAAATAAATAAATAACACAACATTGTAAATCAACTATACTTTAAAAAAAAAAAGACCGAAGGAGGGGCTTCTGGGTTGTGGATAATATTATGTTGCTTAATCTGAATGTCGGTTAAATGGGCTCTTTTCATTTGTGAAAATTTATAAAGCTGTGTACTTATATGAGCATTTGTGTGTGTGTGTTTATTCTGCATCAGTGAAAATATTTTAAATAAAATGGCAGAGACATTAGACAAACACAAAAACACTTGGTCCTTAGGCACAAGTAGAGAAGAGAGAAAACAAAAACAATAATCCTGGGGCCCTAGCGGACCACAAGCTGAATGTGAAATAACAAGGTAGAGTTCTTGGACGCATAGAAAGCAAGCTGGCCAGGTACCTGGGCTATAAGAAAGGATGCTTGTATGACTTACAGAGATTGGAAAGCAATTCTTCTGTGATACAACCTAGGTACTTGAGCCCTGATCAGAATAATGGATCAGTCTGATTAACACCCTTTCAAAAGGACATTGAAAAGCAGAAGGGATTCACAGAACAATAGAGATGATTAAAGATATGGGAAATAGACCCTCCAAAAAAAGGTTAAAAGAAATGCATTTTCTAAAAAAACTGGGTGCTGGTCCTCTCATCTTGATAAATGGTGAGTTGGTTCCCCTAGCCTTTCCTCTGACCCTCTGCTTCAGTCCCTTTTTTCTATTGGCAAGAGGGACTTGAACGAGCCAAATAACTCAGCCGGTGTGAATTTATTGAGCAGATACGTCACTGTCCTCCTGAAAGGAAAAAGATGTTGGGTCGTTAAAAAGCCCAGTCAGAATAACTGGGGTTGCTCAGCTCAGGGAAGAGAAGAACTTGATTGGCCTTAAAACAACTGAAGATTTTGGAGAAGGGGCTTTATCAGTCAGTCTTCTCAGAAAAAACGAAAGTGAATGACCACCTTAAGATAAAGCACAGATTTCAGCAGGGCACCAGGAGACGGACGGAGGAACCACCAGGCCTGGGGACACTCGGAGGAGCTGGGCCACCCTGACCAGGCAGGCTCTTTCTAACATCATCATTTTTATTATCTCCTGAGTAAGGAGTTGGGTTTTACAGAGACTGGGGACAATAGCGCACATTTGTAAAGCCTTGGCGTGCTCCTCCAGGGCCACTTTGACGCCCATTGGATTCAGCTTGGAAGCCTGCTTTTGAAACGGTGCTGCCGGAAGGAAAGCTGTCCCTGAAAGGAGGCCCCGAGGCAGCCGGTGCGCAGGCCGGGCAGCCCCGCTGCTCCCCCCGGGCCGGGGGCTGGGAGCAGCGGGGCTGCCGGCTGTCACCAGTCACCATGGTGACCCCACAGCCCACAGCTGCTGCCGCCACCCCCCTTGGGAAGGGTTTCTGCAGCAGGGCGGGCGGAGGGCGGCCCAGCAGAGGCCTGAAGCCTGGGACGTCCTGACCACTTGCTCAGATGAGCCAGGCGCCAATCCCAGCAGAATTCCGGGTTCGGTCCAGAGCCAGCTTTGCCAGAACAGTCCGGGGACATGCCTCCTGGCACTCACCCTCCCCGCTCTGCATTTCGGGAGAGCCTGAGGCCTGGAGCAGAGACCAGGGCTGGAAGCCGTTCGTTCCAGCAGGAGGGGAGTGATGTGGCCTCTTGGGTTTAGGCCAAGACTGTCCCCTCGTCCACCTGCTGTTTACTCCAGGTTGTAGCCATTGCCGGTGGGGGCCAGCCAGGGCCCCTCCAGACCTGAATCCTGAAGAGGCTGCAGCCTGCTGCCCCTGGAGCAGCCCCAGACCACCGGCCCACCTTGGGCCCCCTGCCCCCTCCAGCTCCCCCCACAAGCCGCAGGGGCCGCACCCCCTGCGTGGCACCTGCCGCCTGGCACACTCAAAGCGGAGCCGGGCCAGCGCCCGGGGGAGCCGACAGCTGGCAGGCCATCTCTGCGGCCGGCGCCGGCCCCGCTGGGCTCCTGGGAGGAGGGAGGGGGGAAGCCTGGGGCGGGGACGGGGCTGTGGGGGGGGGTCTCTGGATGGGGAGGCTCTCTGGCAAGACATCTGCTCCCCTGGCCCCAAGATCTGAAGGGCGGATGCAGGAGACCTGAGGGGGCAGCCCCAACCCCGCAGCTGTGCCAAGCCTCGGCTCCACAGCATCCCTTTCAGGCCGGTCTCTTCTCCCCTCCCCCCCTCAGCTGGCGTCTTGGGCCAGAGAAGCATCACAAACAAAGCTGTCTGCTGGCGGCCACCCAGGCTGCGCCGGGGCCCCTGCTGCCCCCATCTCAGCCCTTTCCTGAGTGCTGCTCCCCCACCCGGGGCAGCTCTGGGCCCCAGGCCAGGTCGGGTCCAGCAGGGCCCTCCTTGCTGTCCAGCCTGGTCTGATGCCCCTGCCAGACCCAGGCGCGGGGTGGGGAGGTGGGGTACTTCAGGGCCGGAGCGCTGGAGGCCAAGTGCCTGCATTCCAGGGCCCCTGGGGACGCCAGTGACAGAAGAGCCAGGAGCCTTCTCACTAAATCTCCAGTCTGGAGCCTCCTGGCAACTCTTGAAGAAGCAGCCCCTCCACTCTCCACCCTGGGAAATTTTCTCATCCCCTGGACCAAGGCTCCTGGACTGAGAGGGGGCATCCGGGCCAGGGATTTGACCCCGTGAGTGGGAGAATCGGCTTTTGGATGAAAACGACATCAAGGAGCCAGACTGGCTCGAGGAGCCTGGTTGGAAGCAAGTAAGAGATTGTCATCGCACCTCGATTAGCAGAAGGATCTAAAATCCAACAAGCCGGGGTGTGGAGGGGAGGCCAGCTCAGTGGTAGAGCACATGCTTAGCATGCAAGAGGTTCTGGGTTCGATCTCCCAGGATCTCCACTTAAAACAAACAAACAAACAAAAACCCAACAAGCAAGCAGCTCTGCCCTTGGCCTTGCCAGAGAAAGCAGTTGCTAAGCTGACTGAAGGGACCAGACTTCTCTGTTGCCCAAGACCCTTGGGCAACCTGGGGGTCACTTTTCTCCAGGCAACTGCTGACCGTGCCCAGAACAGGAAGCAGTGATCTTGGGGGAAGGGGACACCAAACGTGACCTCCAGGCCGTGTCACCTTGGGAACCTTATCCCCAGTGGCTAGTGGGGTCCGTGTCTGGGAGACAGCACTGTCCTGCGGGCTGAAGCAGTCAAGGATGCTCTTTTGGGAAGTCCCGAAGTCAGGGTATTATGGCAGAGACAGTCACACCCCACTCACAAGACCCTCGCAGGCTGGTGCCTAGGAATCGCGTCTGCCTACTTGCTTCTGTTCCTGGGTTTTGCCCCTCAGGCTTCCACCTCCCTTCCCAGCCCCCAGTGACTCAGAGATACATCAGAACTCCTGGTGGGGGCGGGGAGGGTGGTTACAGCTCAGTGGTAGAGCGCATGCATGAGGGACTCCTGAGTTCAATCCCCATTAAAATAAACAAATAAATAAACTTAATTACTTCCCCCACCAAAAAAAAGAAAAAAGAAAACAGAACTCCTCGGTAGTTAAGCTTGTCACAGGCGACCATAGGATGGGAGCCCTGTGACACTTGAGTGCCTGTCACTTCTACCCTGGTCACCAACCACCTGCAGCAACCTCCATTGGCCTCCGAGAAGCCCTGGCCCTGGCGGAGGGTGGGTGGGTGGCCTGGGAATTCTGTGAATTACAGAGAACTTCCACCAGAACACAGAGTGTGGGGCCAGGACGTCCCAGTACACCATGAGAGCCAGTGTGTGTATGTGCGTGTATGTCACACACACATGCCCAGAGCCGGGGCCCACTGAGAACCCTGATGAAGCATCTCATTGCCCTGCCCACCATGCCATCAGGTCATCGGCCGTCTGCCTGCCCGTTTCCCTCTCTAGTTCTGTGAAATGTGAGCAGAGATGCTGTCTTGCTGGCCTTGGACCGGGAGCACTTGATCAGTGCTTCTGGCCTGAACCAACTCCTCCAGACAGTTCATTAATCCCCAGCTCAGCCATTCACCCAAAGCCCTGCCCCGGGGCCCAGCCCGATGGGAGCCAGCCTGGTGTCCTTGGCTCTCCAGCCATCTCAGCGTCCACGCCCGGCAAATGGAACATATATTTTTTAATGAATGTGCCAAGCCCCGTGCTTTTAATAGGGGAGAAAGGGAAAAACACTTAGGCACACACACAGAACAGGCTTTATTCTCCCAGGGGCTCCATTAGACACAAGTGTCCTCAGACACTGCACCCTGCCCCATCCCTGGACGCCAAGGATAAGGACACAGAACTTACAGCAGGCGCCCCAGTGGGCCCGTGGGAGGAACATTGTTCTGGGTGCCAATCACGGTGCCCTCCTATCCACCATTTAACTTTGACCTTCTGTTTCCCTGCACAATAAACGTGCCCTGCCTGCCTCCGAGGGTGGTGGTGAAGGACAAAAGGGAGAGAAACCAGGAAAAGTGTCCCCACCTCAAGTCCAAGGAAAAGAGAGCCCTCAGAGGCCAGAGCACAGGAAAGGCCAGGGGAGCCCCAGGACCCAGTCAGGGACCAGGGGAAAGGACAGTGGCCCTGCCCCACCCGGCCTTCCTCTTCCCCAGGCCACCCCTGTGTGCTCCTGTCCCCCCGAAGCTCACAGGTTGAAGTCTCCACCCCCCCAGTACCTCAGCTTATGGCTGGATTTAGAGATAGGCTCCTTGAAGAGGTAATCGAGTTAAAATGAAGAGGGTGGGCCCTGATCCAATAGGACAGCGTCCTTATAAAAAGAAGAGGCTGGGACTCGGGACAGGACCACGTGAAAATCTAGGAAGAAGGCAAGCCAAGGAGAGAGGCCTCAGGAGAACCCAACCCAGAGACACCCTGACCTCTGACTTCCAGCCTCCAGAGCGGTGAGGGGACAGATTTCTCTTGTTGCAGCCCCGGTCTGTGGAACTCTGTAACGGCCCCATAGGGAGCTAACACAGCCCCTTCCCACCTCAGACCGTCCTTCTGTGGGGCGCTGCCCCCCAGGAGTGCCCCCCGGCAGCTCTGGCTAAGCGCCGAGAAGTCTGATGCCCCAACCAGCACCTTCCCATCTGTCAGGCTGGGACACCAAGCCAAAAACGTCCCCTTCGGGGGTGATTTCTGTCCTGTTGCTAGCACATTCTGGAGAGTGTGTCCTGAGGGTCTCAGACATGGTGCTGCCTCGCTGGGTAGCTGTCAGCATCACCTGGGGAGACTGACAAAAACGCAGACTCCTGACTGCCCCACAGAGACTCTGAATCGAGAAGCCTGGGGGCAGGGTGTCTGAGACCCTGTACTTTTGGCAAGTTCCCAGGTGAACGCGAGACGGGGCCAGGCTCAGGACTCCACGATCCAGCGGCCACCGTGTGGGGGTGTCCCTGCGACTCGGGGACCAGCTTGAGGCGGGTCTTACGTGCGAGTGAGAATGACAGGACATTGGCGCAACCCTCCGAGGGCAGAGGGCACGGACACACAGGCCCCCAGCTCTGGGGGGCTCCTCTGAAGCCCCCTGTGCGACATCTGATGGGCCTTTTCTGCCATTTCCCATCTTCAGTAGAGCCCCGTGAAAAGTGGTCTCTGCTCAGAGTCTTGGACCACAGGATCCTGAGCTGGACCCCTCTGTCTACCTGAAGGAGACTGCGGGTCAGCCTGGGCCAGACCATCACCCCCTGGAGCTGGAGCAGGGTTTCCAGATGCCTTGTGGGGTTCTTGCTTCTCAAGTGTGCTCTTACACACCACCCCGGCTCTGATGTGTGACTCTGGCAGTTGCTGCTGGGGCTCCCTGGGCATGGGACACTCCACGTGCATCATCTCACTTAACCCACAGTAGCGCTGTCTCATTAGCCCTCACTCCCCACATCTGAGACCTGCCTAGCATCACACAGACAATAAAGCTGCAGTAGGGACTCACCCCGACTAACTCCAACTCCTAGACAGCCCATCACCTGGGGACCAGAAACCAGTAGTTTTTCAACTGCTACCTAGAGCTGGAAAAAGCCCCGGGAGTTGTCCTGCTGGACCTGGCATCTGGGAAACTCACCCCGTTCACTCTGTGGCCACAGCCCAGCCCAGTCAGGGGCCCTTTCTGTCCAACCGCACAGCCTCCTGGTTTTGCTGGTTCTCTGCACTCGGCCAGCAAGAGAGGCTCTGGCTTTGCCACTGGACCCACAGGTCTTTCCTGGCAGCTCTCAGGTGACATGTGATGGACTGGGCCGGCCGCGGCACCTGCGTGGGAACTGGGCAGCCCCACCAGGGGAGAAGGCAATTCCTGCCCTGAGGATGCAGCTGGCTTCTGGTTCCCCGAGCATCCTGTTACTCTGTAACACACTGATTCACCTCATCCTTTTCCTGGACTTAGACGATGGCTTCCGGGGGAAGCAGTCCCTAAACTGCCTAGGTGCCAGGGTCCACTCACAATGACCTGTTACTGAAAACTTAAGGGAGGACAGTGGGTGGGAGACGTGGAGGGAACGTGCCCTGGGGTGACCCCTCAAGTGATGGACAGTGTTATTAGAACCAGCTTCCTGTAGGCTAGCAGGACCTCCAAGCAAAGTCACAAACAAAATGAGGATGAAAATTTAAAAAAAAACACCCTGTTTTCCTTATCAACAAAAATGATGAGAAAGTTTATGTCCTCTGACTTCGGCTCAAGCACCCCAGCCTTCCCAGGGAGAGGTCTACTATCAGGACACCATTTGAAACTGAATGATTTGGCCAAAGGGTTTCCTTGGGGCTGCTACAAACTCTGCCCAAATGTATGGGGACCCCAGGGGAGCAGATCTGCCTCCTCCTGCTGAGGTGGGCCTGCCGCCAGTCTGAGGGCTGGCTTCCCTCCACCACGAGCCCCTGGCGGCTCCCGGAGCAGGTGAGGGTGGGTGACACCCCCGCTCCTCGTCCTGGCTGCACGTTCACAGGTCTCAGAGCCAAGGGGCTGTCTCGGGGCTGTCTGGGTGGGCGCCAGGGGCGGGGAGAGACAATAGGGAATCGGCGCTGGGGCCCTTCTGTTTTCTGAAAAGATCTTCATTTCCACGCTAAATTGCAACTTCTGGCTGGCCTCAGTTTCAGACTCAGCCTTAGTCGCAGAGCGGTCTGGCAAGTCACTCCTGGCCAGCTTCCTCCAACTCCTTTTTCTTGGCCAGAGGCAGCCAGTCATAAATCGACAGGGAAAAACACAGCTCTCCAAATGATTTAATGTCTTGCCTAGGCTTATCATGGAGCTCAGGATGAAACCCAAACAGGTCTCAGCTGTTCAGGCTGCTGCCCCAAACTGGTGCCTCCTGACTTCTCCACCTCCCCTGCACGCTGCTCCCCAAACCAAGGACCACACCAGGGGCAGAGCCAGCTCCTGGGGGAACAGAGGCCTCTCACTCAGCACTGGACTAACCCTCCCATTCGAAAGGCCCTTTATTCTAGAACTTAAGGAGGCAAAAGCCGTTAAGGGCCGGACCGTGGAGGTGACCAGATGCCAAGGGAGAATGGGGCATCTGCAGAGTGGACTGGAGTCAGGAAGAAAGGAAGGTCTTCTGGGCAGCATGGACTTGGGAACAGCACAGCCTGCCTGCTGGGTTTCATTAGCGCTGTAGACCCAGGCCTCAGTGGTAGAGGCAGGAGTTTGTGTTGTTAGTACTTTAGGGCAAAACCGGGGGTCATCTTTGGTTTTTGAGAACAGAAGTAACGATGGAAGTACATTTTCCCCCAGGGTGAGGATGAGAGGAGGTTCAGTGCACTGAAAGGCTCACACACCTTCTCTGAAAAAAAGAGACTCCCAGGTACACGTTTACATTCCCGTCCCCCAGCCCCGCGGAATTTAAAATTACAAAAAGGATATATTTCGAATGGGTCCATTTTGTACTTGGTGCAATTCCTAATTTAGTGGGTGTCATGACAGCTAACGGAAAAAAAGGAAATGACCTAAAATTATGAGGGAAAACAAACCCGGAAGGCAAAGGATGGAGACCAAGTCATTTCGGGTCAGCACTCACTCTTGAGTCCGAAGACAGGTCCTTTTCGAGAGAAGACTGACCGCCACACGCTAATAACAGGCTTGGGTTTATTTTCAGCTTTTTATTCTCTAGGCTGCCGGGAGACAGGGGGGAAAGCACCTTCAGTACTGACTCCCAGGTTTTGTCACTAGAACAAGGCCTATGAAGTGTGATCCTGGGAAATGCGCACGGCCCTGACCTTTAGGTTGACCTTGGCTAAATCCTGATGGGTTGGATGGGCTGCCCCCTCCCCAGGGGTCAGCAGGGTCAGAAAGAGCGAAGACCTAGAAGCAAGCCTGCCGCAGTCCCCGCACTGGGAAGACGAAGGCGGGCGCTCGGTGCTGGGTTCCAGTTCCTCCGGTTGACCCGCCCACGGGGGAGGGGCAGTGGGTGGGGGATGGGAAAGGGCGGGGACAGTGACCGCGCACCTGCGTGCGTGGGAGTGGGCGTGTCAGGACAGCTGGAGGCAGGCGTGGGCGTGGCAAGACAGGAGGGGTCAGAGGTGAGCGCGGCTTTACAGGAGGCCCAGACTCCGCATCCCCACCGAGTGTCCAGGTGGGTAGCCACAGGGCCCTCGCAGAGGACGCGTTGTTTCCGCTCCATCAGGGACCACCGGAGGCCCCGCAAGACTCGTCCATCGGCTTTGCAGTGGCCAGGAAAGCAGCCTCCCTTCCAGCAGTAGCCGTCAGAGTCCTGTCGGGAAACCTTGCACGTGATACGTGATACAGGTGCGTTCAGACAGACTCTAGGACGTGAGCCGAGAAATTAAAACCACAGCGGGGTCGGGGCGGGGCTCCAGGGGGAGCGGTAACCACGGCGACCGCACGCAGCCCCGCCCCTCGGGAGGCCAAGCTCACACTGGTGGCCCCGCCTGCCCACACTCCTCATTGGCTGCCCGCCTCGGCGCTTTCCGAAGCCACCAATCACCGCACGTGTCTCCTGACAAAGGGTGGAGAGACACTTCAAGCCGAAAACCGGGCTCTGCCCTCGAAAGCCCCTCTGATGGCTTAATTGAGGTTAAGGGTAAACTCCAATCAAAGAAGCAAAACGCGGGCAGGATTACCTAATCGCGTATACATAAAGGAGCAATCCGAGAGCCGGAGCAGCCCTAATAACCGGCCCTGGACAGGCTTCTGTGCGAAGAGCCACCAGGTTGCGCTCATCCTAGATGTCTGTCTAGACTCGAGTTCAAGCTCCGTCACTACCTGGTTCCGTGTCACTTCCCATCGCGGGGAGTGGGCGGGTCTCTGTTTCCTCAGTTTGGAGAGAAGGCCTGCATACCTGTCGGGACCCTTCCAATTCCAGATTTCCCTGAGCTGCGGAGCCTAAATTAGCCGCTGGGAGCCAGCGCTGTTGGGCGTCCAGGCTTGAACCGAAAAGCACCGAATGGGAGGCTGATTTAACTTTCATTTTTTCCTATGCCTCTGTCTGCAGAAAACGAAATAGCTGTCTCATTCCCCTTTGCCAGGGGGAAAAAATCAATAGGTATTTAATCTGCAAAGGAGATGAATTTCCTACCTAAGCCAAGGAGATGTGGGACTGCTCTGGGGTGAGGATTGATAGAGGTGTCAAATGTAGACAGTCCCATCCAACCTCCTGACTTTACAGATGAGGAATCTGAATCCCAGAGATGCTAGGGGACTTGTGCAAGGCCGCCCCGCTGTCAGAGCCAGGTGGAAATCAATGTCCTTTCTGCCACACCATCGAGGACAGCTTTGGCCACTTGCTTAACTCGGGACCCCCTTTTGCTGTGCCTTCCCCTCCTCTTCATCCTCTTCCTCTAACACTGTCCAGTAATAACTGGCAACATACAGGTCCAGCCCTGGAACCTCAGGGGCCAGGACCAAGCTGAAGTTCTGGTCCTAGCCCAGGTGAATTCCTTTTAAAGTAAAGAAGGAAGAGGCTGCCTTTAACCTGACCACAATCTGAAGCTCTGAAGTATTCCAGTGCTTCTGCAACATGAAGGCTTCGAGTTTGCAGGACTTGGCAGATGATTTCACAAACTTTCAAAGCCTTTAAGAGCAGAGTCATGGGGGATCAGCGGTAGAACGGATCCTCTTACTTCCCAAATGCTCCAAATCCACAAAATGGAATCAGCTGCTTTGGTTCCTGCAAAGTCTTGCAGCCATCCAAGAACAGATTCCTATATTTTACCACACCCACCTCTTTCCCTGTACCTGGCTCCTTGGGCAACCACCTCTATTTCAGCATTACGTGTTTACTGAACGCCTACACAACCTCAGCCTATGAGAAAGGAGAGAACCTCAGAAACTTTCCTCCGGGCTATTCTTGCCCTGCTGCCTCTGCCCACCTTCTGCCCCGGACTGCGGGCTCCTGCCTCCCCATCACGGGCAACAATTCAAAACAGCTTTCAGGCTTCCCATAGTGTTCTCCTAGTATTATGGTTAATTCCTGAAATCTAGTTTTTCTACTGCCTCCGTAGTTTGTCCAATGCTTTTCTGAGATAGCCAAACAGCAAACAGCCAAACTCGGTTCACCATGGCATAGAAACCGGAAGTTGATGGTGACATCTAACCAAAAGTGGGGGCGGAGAAGAAAAAGGAGAAGGAGCAGAAGAAAAAAAGGCAAGGGTCCAAAAAAAGGCAAGGGTCCAAAATGCATCCCTTCCCACTCCACAGAGCAAAGTCCAAAATCTTCTATAGCAACGTTCAAACCAGAGCAGACCCGTCACTGACTGTCACCGCGCCTTCATTTAACCAACACTGCGAGCACATGCTCTGTGCTGGCTCTGGGGTACGCTGGTGAACAAGACAGGCAAGGCCAGGCCCCAGGGAGCCCAGGGGCTTCCGTTCCCAGCGGGTGGGCTAGTGCAGGAAGGGAGAGGGGAGGCAGGGCTGGAGACTAGTGCTCAGAGGGGAGGTGCTGGAGGTAAAGTGGGGGGGGGGGCTTTATACTCAGTGTAAGGACTTAGTTAGAAGTTAATTTTAAGTACAATGGAAAGCCTTTGCAGGATTATAAGCAGGAGAGGGTCACGATCTGACTTACCTTGTAAACCCCACTCCGGCTGCTGTGGGGTAACACAGCATTACCCAGAGAGGAGTCCTCCTGGCATGAGGGGAGGAAACCCACACAGCTGTCTTGAGTTAGACATCCCTCCTCCAATTTGCCCCAGGGGACTGGTCACCCGACCCAGTCTAGCTTGGGGTATAATTGATTTTTGCTTCAGGCTCAGAAGTCAATCTCTTAGGACACCTTTAGAAGGAAGCAGGTCCTCAGAACCTCTGGGCAAGTGGATAACACTGAGTTTCTAGACCTGCAAAGCTATGAGCTGGATTCTGTCTGAAGTCCTGCCCACCCATGCGGTCCCATGCAAGGTGGGCCGGCACCCTCTCAGAGCCCACTCAGCTGCAGCCTCTGCTTTAAACCATCGTCACCTGTTCTGAATGAACCAAGTAGATGGCTGGCTGGCTGGTTGGCTGATTGGATGGATGGATGGAAGGAACGTGTGCTTTGAATTGTGGGAGTGGTTGGAGGTAGACGGGGAAAGGTCTCAGGGGAGAGATGGATCAAAAGTGCAATGGAGAAATTGATGTCAACTCATAAGCTGTCCCCATTCCCTCTGGGACACCCCTCAGTCTGCTTTCCAGGCCCCTGGGCTGCCTGGAGACCCTGTAAATGACCTGAACTAAGCGTCACAATCTCCCCATGCCTTTGTTCCTGGAGGGCAAATAAATCACCTGTGCTCAGAGCCTGCTCCAGGCACCCTGGCTTTCCATCTCCCTGAATTTCCCCTCCAGCCCCGGTGGGAGCAGTGGGCCTGTGAGCCCAGGTGCATGGACCTGGGGGATCCTGTGTCCCATCCTCTGGGCAGCACTGCTGAAGGGCTGACCAGTCAGTGGGTAATTTGAGGGCCAGTCTGACACCCATTGAGGCAAGGGCAGCCTGGCCAGCACATGGCCATGAGAGGCCACAGCGGGTCAAATGGCTTTCAGAGACACCTCCTCCCACTCCAGGGGACTTCACTCCCCAACCCAGACCCAGGCAGACCTCCCAGCACTAAAATCCCTGGACCAGACCTCCTCAAATGATACCAGATCTTCTCTGAGATTCAATGGAGGACGAGGTAGATGGCACTGAGATTTGACAGTGGAAGAGGGGCCAGGATGGAGGGAAACACATCTGAATCTGAAATGAGCCCATGTAGCTTCCTGGGCCCTGAGCTCAGCTTACTGCGGGCTTGAACACTGAATGCACACGTGTGCACGTGTGAGCGGATGTGGGTGTGGGTGTGTGTGTTGAGGGGGGCACGGATCCACACCAGCCCTAGTCAGGGATCATCCTTTAGTTTGAGGCACCACAGGCCAGACATGTGCTCTCCACTCCCGCCAGCTCTGGGGCGTCCGTCTGGAGCGGCCTGTTTTATGAAGAAGAAAAGCCCACGCAAATTTAAGAGACCACCAGGAGAGTTGATTATGATGTTTAAGAGTGAATGCTGCCACCCGCGACTCTCTGTTTATGAACGACCTTTGCTCACCGTCACCGTTGTAAACTGTGCGCCCGGGGAGCACGCGGTGGGCGGGGAGGGTCAGCACTCATCCCCGGGCCAGAGGAGGGGGCCCACCGCTGCTGGGCGGGGTGACAGCTGAGACAAAGGCAGAGAAGGCAGCTGCTCCAGCCCCAGCTGTGTGGCCGGCCCGGACAGGTGCCGTTAAGTGATTCTGCCTGGTGCGCACAGGGGAGCCGTACCCCAGTAAGTCAACAACAGGCCCACCGCCTGGGTAACGAGGAAGAAAAAAGGGAAGAAGGGGCCAGTGGCTGTCCTATAACACTGAGGGTGGGGCCAGAACCCAGGGGTCCCCAGTCTCCAGTCCTGGGAGCATCCCAGGGCTCTGACGGGAAACCCAGTCACCCCAAAACTGAGTTCCTCTGCCCAGTTGCTGACGAGCCTCTCCATCCAAAACTTCATTCCCTTTCTTGTCCTGCACCTGCTCCCCACAAGAATGAGAAATATCAAGGAAGAGGGGGGACTAAAACCAAGCAGGACCCTGCGGGTCCCTCCCACATACAAAGGCCCCTCCGTGCCCCCCGTTCCTTGTCTGCAGGAAAAAGCTCCAGTCTCCCAGGCCTTCCCTGAGTTCCAAAGAGCAGGCACAGGCAGCTACTAAGCAGGGAAGTGAGGGGGTGCAGAAACAAAGGAAAAGCAGTTAAACAAAAAAGTCATGGCAATGGTTCAGGATAAAACAATCCCAGTTCCTCCTCCAGGGGTGGACGTGACCTGAGGACACCCTGCCCCTAGGCAGAGGATGGGGACTAATGATGACCACAAGCACACAGACCCCAGATTGGTTGGAGCCAGAAGGTTGATGCTTAAGATTCCTGCAACATCACCCTGTTACCTCACCACCAACCAATCAGAAGAAAGCCATGCATCCTGCAGCCCTCACCCCAGATGTTGCCTTTCAAAATGCTACCCCTGAGAACCATCAGGGAGTTTGGGTCTTTTGAGCATGAGCTGCCCATTCTCCTTGTTTGGCACCTGCAATAAATGTTGTACTTTCCTTCATCACGACCTGGTGTCAGTAAACTGGCTTTGCTGCACTGCGGGTGAGTGGACCCAAGTTCAGTTCAGTAACAGAACCCTGGGTCGGGTGACTTGGGCCCAGTGCTGCCCAACCTGTTGCACAGTCCTGCAGCCCAAGGGGAGGTGGTGTGCAGGTTCCCTCGAGAGCATTTGCTATTGTTCCTGGATCTGCCGCAGCTCAAAGGCACTTCTTGAGAACCACAATGAACTCCTCTGCAAAATGGTGCAGAATGACGTCCCTCTGATCCTTCCAGCTCCTCCAGCTCAGAGTCCATGACTGCGCAGAGCATCAAAGCAAGATGGCCCCTGGCGCTGGGAAGGAAGATGGTCCTAGCACTTCAGAGCTGGCAGAGACCACAGCAGGCTTTGAGCCCACCTCCTGCGTTCTACAGATGAGACTTGAGTTTCCGAGAAGTCACAGACATTCAAGGTTAACAATGACGCTGAGAGCAGAACCCAACTCCCTCCATGGTCAGCCCAGTGCCCGAGGTAGCAAGACGACCAGCTCCAGGCTCTGCTTTGTGGCTGCAGCATTTCTGACACGGCACGTGATCTCTGAGACTATGACACTGGACTAAAACCTACCAGGTTGATAGCTTAAAACAGTGACTGGTAAAAATAATAAAGCCTTCAGCTCCAGCTCTTGAGTCCCACTGTGGCTTCCCCACCCCCAACCCCATCACCTCCTGCAGACGAAAGCCGGGATTAATCACAACCGTTCACAGAGCAGCACCCTTCCTGCAGCCTCTGGGAGATGCTGAAGCCTCCGGGAGGAGGTGGACATCGACTTCCAATACGGTGCAAAGGGGCAGAGTCGGGAGGGAAAGAGGAGGGGAAGGGAAGGGAAAGAGGAGGGGAGGGGAAGGGGAGGTGGGGGAGCGGAGGCAGGATCCCACCCCATTTGGGTGGCTCACACTCCCCACCAGCCCAGGGCCGGCCTGGCCATGTCGACTGTATTTTGCACGTTCACAAGAACCACATGCTGGGGAACAGTCCGCTTCCTTCAGGTAAAATCCTTTAGTGTTTAGAGAAGCAACATCCCTTTTGACCACAAATACAGATCTTTTCAAAATGAAGGGGGAAGTTACAGGGCACGGCACACACGCTAACACGACTGGACTGTGCGCTTAAAGATGGCTAAAACGGTCAATTTTTTGTTCTCTGTATTTTGCCAGTTTTTTAAGAAGGAATAATCCTTAATGGGAATAAGGAGAAGGCTGTTCCCTTGTTTCCAGCTCTGACCCCTGGAGAGATTGCACGAGGCCCCGTGCTCCCCGGAGCCCAGACAGCGCTTGTCCCGGAGGGCCGCCAGCCCAGCTCCCGGCCCCGGCCTGCGAGCAGTGCCCAGCCCAGGGCACGCGTCGGTTTGGGGCACCCTGCTGCACCCTTGGCCCACACCCTGAGAAGCCAGGGCAGATGCGAGGCTCATGTCCACGGGGCCAGAGTCAGGGCGGGGCTGAGCTCAGAGCCCTCAGACCAGGCTGCATCTGCACGAAGTCTGCCCAAGCGGGAAGCAGCGCCCCGAGGCCACGGCCCCGGTAAAGGCGGAGTATAAAATGGCCATCGGGGAGAATTCTCTCATTAAGCCAGGCACCTGTCTCATAGCCACAGACCTTGCCCCTCTGGAACCCCCTTCACCCCGGAGATGCACATCAGTCCTGTCTGTGTGGTTATGGGGCTGGGGTGGGTGTGACAGGGGCCCCCAGGATGGACACTGTCTCAGAAAGGGTTGGGCTTGAGGACCTGTGCTGAGAGGGGCCCAGGGCATAAAGTTCACGTCATAAAAAGTAACTGCAAAACATACACGATCAGTTCCTCAAAATGTTCTCAACACAGAGTTACCATTATGACCCAGGAACTCTGCTCCTAGGTATGTGCCCAAAAGAACAGAAAGCAAAGAGTTAAAGAGAAACCTGTACACTCCTGGTCAGAGCAGCATTATTCACAAGAGCCAAAAGGTGGAAACAATCCAAGTGTCCATCGGCAGATGAGTGGATAAATGGCAGGTGATGTGTGTGCGATGGAATATTACGTGGCAGTAAAAAGTATTGAAATTCTGACACCTGCTACAACGTGGGTGAATCTTGAGGATATTATGCTAAATGAAATAAGCCAGTCACAAAAGGACAAGTATTGTATGATTCCACTTACACAAGGCACCCAGAGTGGTCAGATTCAGAGACAGGAAGGAGATTCGGGGTTCCTAAGGGCTGGGGGAGGGGAAGGGGAATTACTTATTGGGCACAGAATTTCTATTTAGGGTGATGAGAAAGTTCTGGGAACTGGGGGGAGGGTATAGCTCAAGTGACAGAGTGCATCCTTCATCCTTAGCACACTTGAGGTGCTGGGTTCAATCCCCAGTACCTCCTCTAAAAATAAAATAAAGCCTAAATACCTCCTCCTGCCAATTTAAAATAAAATGATACAATAATAAATAAATAAAATTTTTTTTAAAGTTCTTGGAATGGATAGCAGTGATAGCTGCAGAACTTGGTTAATGTACTTAATGCCATGGAATTGCACATGCCACGTGGTTAAAATGGTAAATTTTATGTATCTATTACTGCAACAACAAAAAAATTTCTTCAGCTACCTAACTCCTCAGGAGAACCCGCATCGCTCCCACGGGGCTGCAGGGCTCCACAGGCCAGGAGACAAGCCGGCAAGGGTGTCAGGAGAATTTCTGACTCCCACAAAGGCACGCCAGTTTTCCAGACCCAGCTGCCCGTAGAAAAATGATTAAGTACTGGATAAAACACAAACACGGTCCTTAAAAACATCGACAGGCCGACCAGGTAGAGAGGTTACAGAGCGTCCAAGCATCTCAGCTGCTGTCACAAGGGCTCTTGCTAAAATGGGCAAGCTGACGGCTTTTAGCTTTAACAGTCTCTTGAGGCAAAGAAAGCAGAATGAAGGCCTGGGTTCCCCCAGGGACCCCAGTGGAGACCCTCCCCACCTGGAGGCCTGCCCTCGGGGTTACACCCATGCTGCCCCCACCAGCACACACACACACCGCAGGGGCACTGGGAAGATGGCCTTGGCGGCAAGCAAAGTAAGGCCAGGGGCGCCCCGGGCCTGGCCCTGCACCCACGCTGGACCCCAGTTCACCGGCAAACCCATGCCAGGCCTGCGACGTCAGGTGGGCCCAGGTGGCCCCCGCCTGCTCGGCACGCGCAGGAAAATGGATGACAACAGCCCCCACCGCAGCCACGGCCCCCTCCCCCTCCCCGTCACCACCTCCACGCCCCCTCTGCCTCCTGTCCCTCTTCCGGGCACCGCCCGGCTGCCTCCTGGGAGCCCCTGGCTTCCTGGGGGACCAGCTACCCCCACCTCCCACTTGTCTTCTGTCCCAGAGACGTTTCCTCAGGGAAGCTGGCTCTGACCCCAAGTCTAAACCAGACCCCTTTGTAAATACATTTCTAAATCTGCATCCCTTGCTTTCAGAGCAGCTACTTCAGTTTTGAATTATACATTTGCGAGTGGGATTATCTGATTAAAATCTCTCTTCCTCACTAGACTGTCACACTCCGATAGCAGGAAGTCTATCTGGGAGCAGTCATCACCGTTCCAGCGCCCAGCACACTGGCCGTCCTCAAAGCTGTCTTGGAACGAACAGCTCCGAAGACCTGTGGGGTTCGTCCCAACTCAGCCACTTACCTGATGCCCTTTGCCAACCACTGACCTTTCTGAAATTTGGCTTCCTCTCTTGCATAACAGAATAATGCGATCTACCCGCCCACCTCCCAGAGTTCTTGTAAGGACCAAATAAAACCCAATACATGAAAAATGTAAGGAATTTCATCATAGGATTGCCGCTGGAGTCATATATCTTCCTCTGTGACTAACACTTATTAGGTACCTACTGTAAACCAAGCTCTGTGCTTCAAAGACATTATCCCATTTAATCCCTATCCTAAAAACTGCGAAGAAGGTATTAGTGTCTGAATTTTACATATGAAGAAACTGAAGCCCTTAAAAGTTCAAAAAACTTGCTTCAACACAGTTGAGAAATTGGGATCTGAACTCAGGTCTCTGAGCCCAGCACCGCACTCTCTCATCCCCCAGGCTGGTGCCTTCCTGGAGCTCCACTCTGGAGCTGACCCTCCGGCTCCTGGAATCCAGGAGGGAGGGGATGGCAGAGGGCCCCTCCTCTCCGCGTCCTTCCCAAACTCACTAGGCTAAGTTTCCAGTCAGCAGGGCACCGCAGTCCCTTGTGTAAGGCAGCTAGGCAAGAGCCCGGATCTCCTGGGGACACCCAGTCCTGCATGGCATCCTACCCTGCTGCCCTGGCTCCTGGAGGGTCCCTGGCCCCGTGTCACCTACAACCTGCTTCAGTTCGGGACCACTTACTCTTGCCTCCGCTCACAGGCATGCCGCTCAGGCAGCTCCCTCCAGTGTCTCAAAGATCGCGGAAGGAGAGGTTGATGCTAAATGAAGTTCTTTTTCAATTTTACAAAATTTTTTTCAAAGTGATCTTTCGACCTAAGACAAAAACTGGCTTTAAATTGTTGCCACTGCCTCCAGATCCAAAAGTACCTTTTCCTAAGGTTTTGAATAGAACTATGCTTCGTCTACTTTGGAGTCAGCTTACAGTTTCCATTTCGTTCTTTGGAAAGCCTTCGCGCGTTTATGGCAAAGCTGTTTTCCATTCTGGTCCCCCAGGATCAGGAAAACGCTCTGCGTTCAGCGCGCAGCCTGGTGACGTGTGCAGGTGTGTCCCGAGGCCCCTCTCGCAGTAAAGATGAGAAGTGGCCACGAAGAGAGCTCCCACTCCTGTTTTCTAGGACCCTAAGATTAACTGCCCCAAACAAGAAGTCAAAACAGTTAGAGCCTGAAGCCTGTATTTCGAACGTCTAACGAGCTTATGAGGGGTGGCCATTTTATTTCAAATACACACGTGCTAAATTCACTTTCTGCAGAGACATTTCCAATTCCTACTCCAAGTTCAAGGAAATTAAAACACCACACACACGCACACACACACGCACACAGAGAGACACACACGCCCGCGCGCACACACACGCATCTCAGCCATGTTTTCACCAAAGATAATGAACAGAGTAGACAAATCAAGCTGACAGGTCATTTACCATTAACGGTCTGACCTCCTCAGGACCGCCACGATGCATCATGAACCAGGAGAGTCAGACAGTCAGGAGGATGATCGTATCAGAGTTTGATGTTTATTTTCCATTACCTGGCGGCACAATTATTCTCAATAAAATAGAACCATTCTCTAAGAGAAAACCGTGAAGCGGTTCAGCTACTACAATAACACTATTGAAGTTTCGAGCCAGCGCAGCTACTTGGAGGGACGTGTGCCTTGTCCTGATGACTGCTGGGACAGCTGGGACCCGTGCGGGCTGCCACTCCGTTTAGGTGAAATGAAGGGAAATGCGGTGTTCTCCAGACAAACAACTTCCATATCCACTGAATGAAAGATGTTCTTCTCCTTCCCTCTCGAATGTCATACAAAAGGCAGTCATTTTTTAAATGAGTTCTGTGTTGGTTGTCCCCACCCAAAGCAACGCAGGACAGAGTTGCTGAAAATCGTACGTCCATATGGGACATGTCAATAAATGTCGCACATACCCTGGTGCCCTAAGCCCAGGTATAAACTCATCCCAGAATGTTTCGGACAAGAATCGTAACAGACCCTATCAGACTGTTCAGACACTTGAGTTTTTGAAAACAGGTAAACTGAGATTAACCTCTCACACAAATATTCCTGTCCTATGGGGAAATTTTTCTTCCCAATGCTCTGTTTTGAAAAAAAAAAAAGGTGGAATATAACTTTGAAAAAAAATGTAGATTCCTTAAACTTCAAATGTACTTTCAATATTCCTAATTTTTCCCTTGTGTCCCTTATAGCCAGCTACCAAGCAAAGTAGCTGAGACACCAAGGAAAGCTTCAGTCTCAAGACAGTGTCTTCTTGGAAGTGGGAAGATAATTTCAAGAACATCAAATTCAAAAGTGGGCAGAAGGCAGTTTCTGAGGCTTTGTAAGTAAAGTCAGTCCTCACGGAGACAGTGAGGGCTGATAGCAGAGGAGGAGGAGGGAAGAAGAAAAAGGAGGAGGAGGGAGGAGGAGGCAGAGGGAGGAGGAGAAGGGAGAGGGAGGAGGAGGGAGGAGGAGGAAGAGGAGGAGGCGGCGGAGGGAGGGCTCCAGTATATAGAAAACGAAGCCCTTAACGGCAGAGGTGCGGGGCTGGGAATGACTGAAAGAAGAGGGCGGAACACACCCCCTTTGTCCTTCTGCTCCCACTGACGGCTCTTGCCTGAGTCGCTTGTTACTTTCCTGGCTGCTACTCCTTCTTCCTTGGCTCATTTTTCTACTAGATTATTGGTCTTTTATGTCTTAATTTCCAAGAGCTCTTTAAATAGTAGGGAGACTAGCCCTTGGTCTATGACAGAGTCTCTCCTTTCTATTTCTTTTGTGTCTGTCTTGGATTTCTCCCCACTGGAATTTGTCCATGTTCTCTCATCTTTTTAATTTACTGGGCTATTCCCATAAAATCCTCTCGTTATGTTTTAGGTCCCTGCAGAATTTGTGCTGATGCCCGTCTCTGGGTTTTTACTCTTGATCCAGGTTACTTGTCCTTTCTCTCTTACCAGACATTTATCAGCTTTATTCATTTTTTTTTTTCAGAGAACCATCTTTTGGCAATACCAGTCTCTTCCACGGTACATTAACTTTCATTTAATTTCTTTTTCACCTGCATCGTTTCTTTCCTCTGTACTTCTTTGGCTTTGATTTGCTGTTCCTTACTTATTTACATGAGGTGACCTGTCATATTTCCAATATTATTCGTGTAAAATATTTTAAAATTTCTGCTGTGATTTCTTCTTGGCACTGTGCCTTATTTAAAAGTGTGCTGGTTGATTTCCAGACACACGTGGCTTTTGTAGCTACCTTTCTGATACTGGTTTCCTGCTAAACGTCGCTGTAGTTGGGGAGCATGCTCTGTATAATGTGAACTCACTGAAAACTGTTGAAACTTAATTGCCCAACATATGGTCAGTTTTGGTCAGTGTTTCAAGCGCACTGTAAGTGAACACGCATTCTAATATTGTTGGCTGCAGTGTTCTATGCACGTCAATTATGGCAAATTGAGCAGTGGCGGTGTTTACATTTTTTATACCCTTACTGATTTTTTTTGTCAGTACTTTCTATCAGTTTTTGAGGGAAGTGTGTTAACAGTTTCCTGCCATGACTGTAGACATGTCTGTTCCTTCTTTCAGCTCTGTCAGTTTTAGCCGTCCATATTTTGAGGCTCTGTAAACAGGTGTGTAGAGTTTAGAATTTCTGTATCTTCCTGGCAGACTTGCCTTTTCATCAATATGAAAAGTTCCTCTTAATCTGTAGTAAAGGCTTGTTTTGCCTTGAAGTTTAATTTGGAACTCTAGTAGCTTTTTTTTTTTTAATATTTACATGGAATATCTTTTCCATTCTTTAACTCTTTTTTTATATTTAAAGCATGATTCTTATAAGCAGTATATTGGTGAGTTTTGCTTTGTCCAGTACAATAAACTTTTAAGTGAAGCTTTTAGTTGGCTTATTTTCATGTATTATTTTTATGTTTGGATTTATCACTTTACTATTTGTTCTGTTTTCTACTTTTCTCATCTTTTCTACATTAGTGCTTCTCCTCCCTCCTTTTTTGGGGGGACCTTCTTTCAAATCTACTCGTTTTCAATATTTCACTTCTTTTACTATAGCTATTAGCTGCATATTATTTCACTATTCTTTTATGATTACCATAAAGTTGATAACATATATAACAACATATATAATCTCTTGATTTAGTAAACCTGATATAAATTAATACTTTCACCATTTGAATCTTAGAATTTCTAGTTCCCTGCTGAAATTCTCAATCTTTTCACTTAATGGTTTGAACATATTAATCACAGCTTTTGTAAAATAGGACAATTCCAATATTTGGAGCTCACATGTAACTGTTTCTATTGTTTTTTCTATTGATTTTGGTCAATTATTGCTTTATTCTCTGGTTGGTTTTTTTTTATTGAATACCAAAAATTGTGTATGAAAAAGTGTGACTTAAATGTTCTGGATGATACAATAGTCCCATGGAGAGGGCAGGCTTCCTTTTAAATTTTAAAACACATTTTCCCTTTTTGTGGTATACTTTACATGTAGAGAAAT
This sequence comes from Camelus ferus, assembly GCF_009834535.1. Taxonomy (NCBI): domain Eukaryota; kingdom Metazoa; phylum Chordata; class Mammalia; order Artiodactyla; family Camelidae; genus Camelus; species Camelus ferus. The sequence continues at coordinate 19,354,222 of NC_045730.1, forward strand.
GCATGGATCTTAAGTGAATAGTTTGATGAAATTTGACAAAAACATGACCCACACCTATCAAACTTGGCACATTGTATCACTCCTCATGCCTCTCTCCCAATAAATTTCCTCTCCACAAAATAACTGTCAAGAAATGAATGTATAAACAAATGTGATATAGCCACAATGGAATACTACTCAGCGATAAAGACACACAGACACCTGCATGAATCACAAAATGTTCTGTTGAGTCACAGAATTTGGACAGATAAGAGCACCTGCATAATGGTTATATTTATAAGAAATGCTAGCATAGTCAAATCCAATCTGTGGCTACAGAAAAGCCCATCAGTGTTTGCTTGGGACCAAGGGTGGGGACAGACACTGGCCAATATGCGGCACCTGGAACTTCCGGAGGTGGTGGAAATGCTTTGTCTTGATTGTGGTGGTGGTTTACACAGGTGTGTGCACTTGTCAAAATGAATCAAACTGCATGCTTAACACAGGGGTATTTCTTTGTATGTAAATTGTATTTCAATACAATTTTATTGTTGATTTTAAAACGTTACCAGGTTTTCTCACTGTTCTCAGCTGGATGGTTCATCTGCCACAGTCGGAAACACGTCTGTTCATATAATTTTGCTTAGATGATGACAGCCTCACTGCTTCATAGTCCCAGTTCTATATTATCTGCAGGTTTTTATGCTCTAAGTCATTAATACAAAAAAATTTTAACAACACGGTATCAAGACAAAGTCTTAGGTCACTCAAAGTTACCCCGGTAGCATGCCACCAAGCTACATCATTGACACGCTCACTATTCAACCGCTGGCTGTTTCTCTGAAGGTACCAGAAGCTAGATTATTTTTCTCTTTCTATCCACAGGACATTGTATGCAATTTCACCAAAGGCTTTGCTGAATCCAAGATTGGATTTATAGCAAGCCTTTCATCGACCAACCCTTTTCCCAGTTGGGAAAAACTGTCCATTTTGAGACTTCTGAATATTTTCTCTGTTATCGAAAATCACTGACATATGTCCTTGGATTCCATCTACAGGTTCTTCAAGGAACAGAAGCCTCAGGGATGTTGCTACCCCCGTGGCTGCTCCCCTTCTCCAAGGGCCAGAGTGGTGGGACTCTATTCCAGGCCTCCCTTGGAGTGGACGTCAGGACCTCTGAGGCCTTGGCTTCGTTATATAACCCACATCAAGCAGGCATCGCTCAGCTCTTCCAAACAGGTAACCGGCTTTAGGTGATTGTCCTAAAGGGCCACATACTTCCTTTTAGCTTCACTTAACGGCCTTTAATGCTTCTACTCCTTCGATTCATGTATTTCCTGACAAACGAATGTCTCATCTCAGCATCGCACACCTTGCCTTTCCTATTCAGTCTGCTTCACTGGAACCTAATGACTCTGTCCTCATGTTACGGTTATGGATTCTGTAAACTCCTTCTGCAAGCCTCTGCCATGGCTACAGAATTATATTTAGTTTATGACAAAATGCGAAGTTTATCCTTTTTTCTTTTTAATACTCTGTGTATCACAGGCACCTGAGAGCAAAGCACTGGGCTCCGACGGCCCTCACTGCAAAGGTGGCTGCTGCCTGCGCCCACACTGCGCTGCTCCCGCCACGTGGGGGCTCCTGCCTTCAGCTCAGTGACTGTCCATGGCAGCCTTGTCATTCCCTAGAAAATTTAACTCAAGCCCTCTTGATGAGTTTAGCTTCCTGCCAAACATTCTTCCTCATGTTTATGAACATCATTCCCTCCCAGGAAGCCATCATTCTGTTCCTGCCATACTTAATACTGAAAACAATTAGCATTTATTACGCACTTACCATTCTTCCAGTGGTGTGCTGGGAGCAGCCAAACAGCCGCTCTGGAGAACAGCACAGAGTTAAAAAACTAAAAATAGAGTTATCACATGAGCCAGCAATCCCACTCCTGGGCATATATCTGGAGAAAACTCTGATTCAAAAGGACACCTGCACCCCAATGTTCACAGCAGCACAATTTACAACAGCCAAGACATGGAAACAACCTAAATGTCCATCAACAGATGACTGGATAAAGAAGTTGTGGTCTGTTTATGCAATGGAATGTTACTCAGCCATAAAAAAGAATGAAATAATGCCATTTGCAGCAAGATGGATGGACCTGGAGATGATCATACTAAGTGAAGTCAGTCAGAGAAAGACAAATATATGAACTCAGCGATATGTGGAATCTAAAAAAATGATAGCTTATTTACAAAACAGAAACAGACTCACAGACACAGAAGACAAATTTATGGTTACCAGGGGGGAAGAGGAAGGGAGGGATAAATTAGGAGTTTGGGATTAACAGATGCTAACTACTATATATAAAATAGATAAACAACAAGGTCCTACTGTAGAGCACAGGGAACTATATTCAGTATTCTGTCATAAACCATAATGGAAAAGAATCAGGAAAAGAAAATATATATATATATATACACACACACACACACAGATATATGCATAACTGAATCACTGCTGTACACCTGAAACTAACACAACATTTTAAATCAACTATACTTCAATAAATGAATAAATATTTTTTTAAAAAAGAACTGGTGCAAAATATATACATACACACATGTAAGTTTATTATAAATTTTACTTACATAAATAAGACATACAATACTCTTTATTGCTAATTCCACATAACCAGTTGATTCCCACAGGATGCTTTGTTTTTGCCAAACATCCTCTGATTGCAGTTGACAAATGATTTGTCATCTGGCACGAACGCTGGTTGACGCTTTTGTTTACATTAATGAATAGGACAAAAGTGAACCATTAAACGCATGGAAGAACTTCACTCGTTTGTCAGTGATGTTATCTGCCTTCTTTGCTGAAGTGGATGATAGCTTTTTTTTTTTTAATACTGTAGGAATATTTCCTCAATTTTTTGTTATTCACGATGTAATGGCTACAGACATAACACATTTCAAAATTTAATCTGTATTAATGTTTTCCTCATCACTTCAGTCTAGATGAATCAACAAAACAATAAATCAGTCTTTGATTTGGTTTAAGTATCACCAGAATGGCTAGTATCAAATTACCGGGCGTTCACTGAATGTGGAATTGGGAAAGACATGTGAAGGACACTATTATATAGGAGATACAGACCACACAGATAAATATAACCTTAAGAACAAGAGATGCAGTAAAGTGTAAGAAAATAATAAAGAACTGCTAAGTTTTGGCTATCATCTTGTAACTTAGTAACTGGCTTCTTATCATCCTCTTGGGGTGACTGTCTTGTTAAATGTCATCACGAATTCATGGGTTTAGACATATCAGTGGGCGTCAGATCTGCTGTGGTCCTTCTCATTACTGAAGCTCACGCTGCCCTGTCTCTGGCCAGTGGGTCCTCTCCATGCTTCCTTTTGACAAAATCCTACTCATCCTTGACAGCTTCCTTGCTATTTGCTATGACAAGATCTTTCAGGGTCACCTTGTACATTTTTTGTTCCAGACCTGGAATCAGCCACATCTCTAAAAAGCCTTGGTTTCTTTTAAGGAGAAATTACATTTCAGGGTCAAAATTTGGGTGCTAGAGATGCTCCCTGGGTGGGTCTTTTTTATTTTTAGGTCTTTCCAGGGGATGGTTAGTAGATTACACAGACACACATGTACATAAACTCTCTCATGACCTCATGTTGACACTCCTAATCCAGATTACAGCTACAGAGTTGTTACCGACTGCAGCGAGGACTCCTTCCTGCCAGTCTGAGACTCCTGACTCTCCAGGACTCCAAGGACGATAGAAGCAGGGTGTCCCGGAAACCCTCGTTTGTACCGTGTTGCTCATCTACGACATACACAACCAGAATAAGACCACCAATGTGATTACTGAAAATACACCTTTTTTTGCGTACGTTCTCCCCATGTTTTGTAATGATGGTACTAAATCCTCACGTGCAAGGGTATAGCCACCAAGGACAATGCCTCCTCCCTGCTGGCCCTCACTTAGTCTTATTTCTACAAGCAATGAAGTATTTAACGCTGATGTCTCTAAGACATCTCGGTGGGCTGAAACTTGTTCTGTAATTGATTCTGCAAGATGGGATCCTGGGCAGAGTATTTCTTGAACTCTTAAATGCAGGTAACAACTTGTGCCTTTTATACTTGAAAGTCGGTTTTGTTGGATACAAAATCCTTGACTTTCTTTCCTTGAGAATCTTAAATATATCACTCCATCTGCATCTGGTATGAAGGGTTCCTGTTGAAGATTCTGATAATCTGGTAATTTCCTTTCCAGGTCATATGCCCTTTTAAACAGATGCCCAAAAGCTTTGCTTTTCTTTATGGTCCAGTAATTTCTCTAGAATGTGTCTTATTGAGGATTATTTTAGGTCAATATTAGTTATTTGGTGTGTTCTTTCAACACATTTTTTTCTAATTTCAGGAAAGAATCTCTGATTTTAATGACTGTTAATGCCTTGGTTTTCTGAACTCCTATTAATTACATGCTTGACCTTCTTTGCCTATTTTCAATGTCACTTTTTCACTTTTTAATAAATCTTTAAATCTTCCTTGATTTTTAAATATTTTTCTTACATCTTCTTTACACCTTCTTTTTAAGGCATTATCTGTTTTATCTATCCGCTCTTATGTTTCTGTTTACAATTCTGAAATATTGTTTCCTGAGTTCTGTCATCTTGGTTCTTAAAATTCTAATTTGATGTTGTTCTTTCATTTACTATTTCTTAAAAACTTTGAGCTCACTTTGCAACAAAAATCACTCCTCTTTTGTGGGCACGTGCTCCTGGAAGGCTTCCATCTTCCACAGGGTGTTTGCTTCTTGTTCTTTTTCCTAAAAACTTTATATGGAATTTGGCCTTGAGACCATTATTTTGTTCATTTATATGTAAAGTTAATTTTCCTGAACTTCTGGGACTAAGGATTCGGGAAAGCTTTGTTAATTTCGGATTCATTCTTGTGTTGTTTCCGTGTCATGGTGAAGTGTGGCCGCTTGACTCCTGGGACTGCCCGCTCTGCCTCCCTCCCAACCTTGACCTGGACGCCCCTTTGTCTGTTGTCCCCGCCCCGTCCCTTGGGTCCCACTCTCAGCGACTCCTCCCCAGTGTGAGGCCCGGTCCTGGAAGGGATCTCTGGCAGGCTGGTTTCGTGCATCCTGGGGGACGGAGTGACCCCGCCCTCAGTCCTGGCGGCTATGCTGGGTTCTCAGGTCTGTCAGATGCCGCCCGGCTGCCAGTCCGCGACACCAGTGTCCCTGCAGGTCTTGGAGCTGCTGGGGCTTAATCCCCACCTGCTCGTATTTTGGGGGTTTTGAGGACGTCTCGTCACCTAGTTTTGCTGTCAATGTCGTTATAATGTTGCTTTAATGTGGGAACTGCAAACCCATGCTGTCACCTCCCCCTTCCCAGAATCCTTCCCATGTATTTCATTTACAGGAGGCATGATGTGGGTTACTTACGTGACCACACTAACGTTGTTAAACCCAGGCTTCTCCCGACACTTCAGTTGAGAAAGTCCCACTTCACATTTTATCGTTTCGTGCCAGGTCATCCATCTGCTGCCTAAAAAATCAGGCCTCACCAACTGAACCGACGCTTCATCAAAGCCTTCAACGCTTCCTGTATCTCTCTGGCAAGCTAGCCTCATGTCAACTCAACGAGTACGCAAGAGCTACGTCATTCTCAGCCCACGCTACCCAGTCACGAAGCAATTAATCGTAGCTCAGCCCCAGGAAGCCGGCCTGACCACGGCCCCAGTGGCTGGCCGGGCAGGCGCACTCCTAAAGCTACTGAAACCAGCCACTTCCAAGTCCCTCCTCAGTAAGCGTGAACGTCAGAACTAAACATGTACCCATTGTCATAATACCAGCCTCACAGCTACAAACACGAGAGCAGGCATCCTACCCGCCTTGCTTACCGCTGCATCCCCAGAGGTTAACACGGTGCTTAAACACCTAGAACGAACTCCTGGGCTCTGCTGAAGAGTCAGTGGGATCTCAGCAGACTGTTTTCACTAAACTCTCTTCTCAGCCTCTTACTCAGTGGCAGACGTTTCAGTCCTCACTACCCATTTTTTCAAGTGGCAATTTCATACTGTCTGATGCTGGCTTTGTGGGACTCCACGCGTGACAAGGCCGGTAAGGAGGCTCGGTCGTGGCAACAGGCAATGCTCCGGCAATCCGTTTGTTCATATAACAGTTCAGGGACAGGGGCACGATCAGAGAGGACACTCACGAGACGTAGCCGATGTCAGAAACGTGACATCTGACCTGGTTCCATAACATGTAAGGGGTTGAATTCAGGGACCCTCACAGTCAGAACTATGTCATCCAAAGACACTGGGCTTCCCGCTTAGAAAGCGCTTGCTTCCTTCTCCACACGGCTGTGCTGGCTTCCAGGGAGGCCTCTGATTTCTCTCTAAGCCCCCCTCTCCTGGAAGTCTGCACACTGTGGGCATGGGGGCCTCAGTAAGTCCCAAGTGGCCTCGGTGAGAAGCCACTTACAGGTCTGTCGAAGGCAAACAGCAGCTGCTGGGGCGGGCCACCTCCCAACTTGCAACAGGTGAATGTAAGACATAAAGAAGGAAAACCAAAGTGTCCGTGTGCCAACAACTCCGCCTGAAAACAGATGCCCACCATAGGTAGGCAAGTCACAGGTTTCTTCCTCGAGTGGTGTCATGTGACACCACCAGATTATGCTTTACTTAAATTGATGACAAACTTCTAAATAGAAGTAATGTCACTAATCCAGATATTTCTCCCCTTCAGCCGTGGGCTCGTCTTCCTGGGCCACTAACCAGCCACGAGGCTCCAGGCGTCCACAAGCACTCTGGGCCCCAAGAAGTAAGACTGCGAGCGTGAGTGAGGGTCCCTGCGGAGCCGCCCTGCTGTATCAGTGAAGCTCAATTTTAATGGAGCATTAAGATCCCCTTGTCTTTTGACTGCATATAAACCACCTCTCAAAACGCCCAGGAGAAAGAGGCCTTGAAAGCGCTGCTGAATCTTCACTGGTCACCACCACGACCTTACTGCTGTTCTGACGTCCACCTCTGCAAGGGCCCTGTGGCAAAGAGCTCCTGTGTCAACACTTGTCACTCTGATGTCACCACAGATCCCATCACTAGGACAAGGTTCACGTCAGCTTTGCAAGTCTCACTGCTACTTACAGCGAGAGCCACAGCCATCAGAACTACCTGGAAGATTTGGCTCCCGGCATGAACAACTAAAACCGTGACCAGACTGCTTTTTCTGCAAACGCTGAAAGAGGAAGTAAAGTGCAGGGAGGGGAGGGCTGATGAGAAAAAGTACGAAACCAAACTTCTTAAACACGCATTGTAGTGGTTTGTTAAACAGTTACCTTGTTCCACAAGTGCTCTGTTTACGAGGGCCGTGAAAGTGCTTTCTCGGAGGGAATGAAAGGGTTCATTTTAGTGCCATATTCACATAAGGCTGATTTGTAAAAGCTCAGTCCAGCTGAATATATTTACAGCCACCACTGGTCCACAAAACCTCAGTTGAGAAGCCTAATTGAGATTCTCCAGGGGAAGGCCCCGTCTTTCTCGTTGCAGGACGTCTCATTAGGACTCCGCGCCGCCCGCTTCTCTAGCACGCGGGGAGTCCGACTGCGCTTGGCCGGGGCTCACGCCTTGTGAATTGCCAGCAGACTCTCATCACCATCTCTGTAAGGTCGCTGATTTTGTCTCGCAGGCCCTTTGCTTTTTGTTTTGTTTTTTGTTTTGTTTCAGACTAAAGTTGCATTTAACAGGGCTCTATTAGTTATACTGGGATACTGCTAAAAACAAAAATAAAAACAGCAAGGTGCCCCGCCTCCAGGATTGTAACATACAGGCTGAACTTGGGACTCAAAACACCTTCTGTCTCAAACAAGAGCCTGCTTCCTGTAGGAGGGTTGTCAGAGCTGATGGCTGGAGTTCAGACACCAGAAAACTCAGTAAAATCTTACTTTCTACACATTTTCCACGTCTATAGACACGCAGTATTTGAGCGGTTGGCTTTTATTAGACCAGTGAGAGTGTGACGCCCATCTCACTATTTTTATTTCCTTTATTAAGTGACATGTTGTAGGCTTCGCTGTGTATTTTTTTTTTTAATGCCTGAAGATGTTGGAGAAATTAGTGTCGTGGGAAACTACATGTTTACTTTAAACATTTAATTAGAAGCTTCTCCCATGAGCTGGGAAAAAAATCTCCTGGCACAATTATGAAATAACTTTTTTCCTCTCCCTGCTATCTTAATAGCTGGTATTACAGGCTTACTTACAAAAGACCGTGGGATAAAATCAAAGTAGTAAGCAGGTCCCCGGGTATCTGCTATTATTGTTTTATTGATGAGTTTTCATTTGTATGTAAGCAGTGACACACACATTCACACACACACACGTGTGTGTACATGTACATAACACAACTGCAAGGCCCACAGTTTGGCTGAATTATTCCATTCATGCTTTTCACATAAGAAAAAAAAAACCCTACAGATTTGCCTCTAACTAAAAGGTAATACTGGGTTTTTTCTTTTCCAGAGATACTTCATAATTAACTTTTTCTACAGTAAAAGGTAAAATTTCTTACTGCTGTGAAATTTAAACAGTATTTTCCTTCCATTGGAATATAATAACATACTTGAATATATTTTTTTCTTTGAATTTCTAATGACTTTTTTTATGACATTCTGAAGGAAGGCCTATTTAGTAAATAAAATTCCACTGACAATTTATTTCAGCCTTTAATATATTTTCTACTAAAAACCAAGCTGTCAAGACAGGAAAATATGACTGGTTTTGTTATTACAAAACAACAAGTAAGAATGTGTAATTCACAAAGGATGGAAACACAAGACACTGATCTCACTGTACGCAAAGTATTACAGCAAGCTGATCAGCTGTGGACTAATAAAACGTTTAAGACTTCACATACACGTATGCATACTTTGAAACAAGAAACACAGGACAGTTTTCATCTTTGATACGTCCGTAACTACCAAGAGAAAGGACGTCACTGATGTGAGTCTAGCGTTTGCTGGCACACAACCGCTGCAGGGCCAGGTCCAAAGCACACTGTCACGTTGTCAAGGGCACCTTGAGGCAGACACAGACATTCTCGCTTGGGGGCTTTTTCCCCCTGCCCCAAACAATCTGCTTCCCCATAGCGGTCGAGTAGCTTGGTTTGTTATCAATTAGACAAGATCACAACAACAAACAATACTTTCACCACAAAACTCAGGTGAGAGGTTTTCATACAAAAAATATTTGTTCCCAAAGAAGGCAATCTGCAAATTATAAATGCAATCCTAAGAAAAAGAGTCTTGGTTACAAATCATTCATGTTCACAAATTGATGAAGAAATGAGAAGTGAAGGGGTGGGGAGGGGGGTGGGTGGAGGAGGTACTGGCTTGGCAGGGAGCAGAAATGCTATGAAATGAGGAAAACATATTTGCCACAGGAAATAATGGGTTCAGTTGATTTTTTTTTAAATGAGGTATTGTAATTGTGTGCCAGTAAATGCAAAAACAAAACAAAACTAAAAACCAAAATGCACATTCCCAATGGAAAAATCTCTAAACCTCTTATAGTTCTTTATTCAGATTAGACATTGCATATACAGCAGTTAACCTAGAAAAATACATTTTAAAAAATCTTCAGCAGACCATGCTCTCTGTAACAAAACCTTTCAAAACCCTGTTTTATTATACAAACCAATCTACATTAGTAATGTAAAAAGAAATTCCCAAATTTAGTAATGTCATCTTTCCATCTGACATCCATCTAATTTACATCTGGGTTTCCACTATTCATACTGCAGAGTTAGAATTCTGTAATAAATTTTTTCTAAGGTATTCTGTACATATTAAATAATCTAAAAGGCTCCTCTTGTAGTGCATTTGCCATTTAGCAAGTTTACTCAGTATTTTTCCAGTACCATTTGGATTACAGTGATTTGCCTGTAAATGTAATTAAAATCTAAAAGTGCACACAGTTAACTTTCTCAAATAACGGCCTATTTCTGGAGGAAACCTAATATTCACGGAGAAGATTACCGATACCGTGATTAGAAACGTAGGGTTAGAATGTTCTCTGAGACTATACAACACAGGTATGTACAAAAGCTGAGGACAGCAGTCTTCAGCCGGTATTTACATCGAACAATGTTTGTTTCCACAGGGTCATACCAAGAACGCAGCATGGTACTGGACAGTTAGGGTTGTTAGCTGCAAGTCAGTGTAGCCCAGACAGCCCCCAAGCCCCTGCCCAGGCGTGTGCTAAGCTAAACTCCAGTACGTCACAGTGTTGTAAGTACTATTAGTGTGCTGACCAAACAAGCACCCAGGACGCCCCACAAGGCTGCTGCGCTCCAGGGGAGCAGGCAGCGAGCCTCCGGCGGGGTGGGGGGGCCTGGGCTGTGAGATTCCAGCGCTTAGGGCCCAGGGCGCATGGGGACCTGGCGAGACAAACGCATGGGTGTCGGGACAGATATGCTCCATTTCGTCTGAAACGCCCAGGCGCGCTTCCAGTATAAGACAGTAGGTCTTGCTCTGTCGGGCGATGAACCTATCGAATCATGAGAAGAAATTCTACATTATCCAGTTTGAGGGGGAAAAATGTAGTATTCTCACCAAATTATCCAGTGTATATGACTGGTCAGAAATGCAAGTTTTGATTTTTGCTGAAATTCAGAGTAGGAAATGCAAACATTCGGGATAAAGTTATTTCAAAATCACACACAGCTCTCTCAACTTGCAACAAGGCAGCAAATGCGAGAGCCTAACACACATCCGGACGCTCCCCTTCCCTTCTGATCCCTCAAAAAAGTGCAAAATCAACGAGTCACTGCTTGGTCCAAAAATAAAACACATCAGGTATAAGGATCTGAAATCTGAAGCAATCTGGCTTCTGTTCCACAGGTCATCCTCAATAAGGATCAGCGTCCGAAGATGGAACCTACTTCCAGGAGAATGAGCTCTACGATCTGATTCTGGTAGACGGTGTGGACTGCGATGTTACCAGTCTCCTTCTCTGGCTTTAACAGAGTGGGGCCAAAAACAATCGCTATACTTTGATAGGTCATTCGGTTTTTTTCTCCGTTTTCTATAACCCTAAGGGGGAAAAAATTGTTAAAAGAGAAAATAAAAAATACAGAAAAATCCTTCAAACAGTGCTATAAAGCTTACATTTAGAAAAGAGAAATAATGCTCATTTTCCTAAGGTTCTCCTGAACCAAGGAGAACCAAGTGTGAGTGTCATGTGAAGCTGCCTTTGGATAAGCGCAGCTGAAAGGCATAATCATACAGAGTCTAACACACTTTGGATGTGCGATATTTCAGCTTCGTGTTTAAAATGAGATGTAGACTTGAATACGAGTTACAATTCAGGAAATAGTGACTCCTCCACTAGGCAGACGGGGAAAATCTCATGAGGGCACAGAGATGAAACTTTCAGTTTTACTCGTTTTATGCTTTTTTAAAAAAATCTCTCTTGCTGTGATCATTTACTTTAGCGTTCTTTCTGTCAGAGGCTTTTAGTGAATCTGTAGTAACTTACGCCAATCACGGCTTTACTTTAACTGAATATTCCTCACTTAGTAACCAACCGCATCTTCCTATAATTAACTTTAGGAACAATGTCTGAACACTCACTGTGCGCTAGGCAGTCTATAAACGTGCTTCACATGTAAAGTCTACTTGAATGTATTCTTCATACCAAACCATTTTCCCCACGAGGAACTGGGTGCACAGAGACGTTCTCTCTCACGTTACAGAGGCAAAGAGACTCGGGTCTGTGCGGCCCTGGCCCTGGGGGCCCACAGCACCTCTCATATCCGTGCAGTCCTGTCCCCCCCGCCCCCAACTATTCCCTCCTCTGTGGTGACTCTGACCTTTTGAGATGTCTGAACAGAACCTGCATCGTGTCCTGGTTTGGCTTTGGCAACTGTCTGATTAGGTCCTTCACAGCAGAGACGCGCTGTCTTGGTTCTTGTTCTGAAAAAAAGACAATAACTGGAGATTTTGCGTGGAACTGTCATTAGTTTGGAACCTGGCATTTGGTGATGCACAGTGACATCTGGTGGTCACATTTAAAATTTCTGGAGTAAAACAATCTGGAAAAAGCTTGTTTAAAGTATGTTCAAACAGAATTTGTAGCAGCTTAATCTGCACAGATTTCAACATCTAGGGGAAAAACTGAGTGGAATTACATACTTACTAATCGCATTAACAAAATCATTAAAATGATTAAATGTAAAGAGAGGTTCCGGTAATTCTCGGAAAAACATTTTGAGTGCTCCAGTGATGACGTGAATATCTTCCCATTTGCTATCCCTCAAGTCCAGCTTCTCATCTGGAAAACAGTAGGAACAGGACATTTTCTGAAGTTGTTTTAAATCAATTCTAACAGGATGAGTGCTTCTTTTGTACGTAACTATGGGGAATGTGATCTCACCATGGTTGACGGCGAATCTCAGCTTCTGGATCACTGCCAGGTTGCCGCTAACTCTGTAAATCCCGTCAACATCCAAACCTAGGCGACAAATAATAATTTTATGTTTAAAGTGCTTGCTGGGACCTATGGTGAAAAAGAACATGAAAATAACATGAGTATACGTATGTTCACGTGTGGCTGAAGCATTGTGCTGTAACCAGAAACTGACACAACGCTGTAAACTGACTGTACTTCCATAAAAATATACATATATAAAAAAAAAAGCATTCGTTGGCCTCTTCTAAAGAATATTTCCTGTTTTAGAATTTTTATTTATTAACATTAGCCTAAAGTCAAATGGCACTCTTTTCCCCTAAATGGCTTTTTATGGGCGCTTGGCAGGAAGAGATGGGTGGAGGCGCACCCTCAACTGTTTAATAAACAGCAACAAGCCTGCTGCGTTTACCAGGCACACCGGCGGCCATCTTGAGGAAACCGTCTTCAACTTGAAATACTAGCAACTTAAGATAAACTTTGGCAAACGCCTGGGGGTAAGTCAAAAAGGAAAGGAAAGGGGCGAGGGTAGAGCTGAGGGGCAGAGCGCGTGCCTAGCACGCACGAGGACCTGGGTTCAATCCCCAGTGCCTCCATTACAAAATAAATAAATAAACCTAACTGCCTCCCCTTGCCAAAACTACAACAACAATAACAAAGTAAAGGAACCAGTAGATAAAATCAGCCCCATTTCTTTGCACATCACTTGGTAATGTGAATGCACATATTAATGCACTCTGGAAAGTGTGTGTCCTATTAAGTGCTTGTAATAAACAAACCTAATACAAGCAGGCAACTAAAATAACGGTTCTATAAAAACTGATACTTTGATAGTTATTCATTTCTTTTATATATAGAAGAGACTCATCTGAAATTCACACAAAGAAGCCTAAAAAATTCAAATATTCATTAAATGATAGTGATGCACACACTTAACACTAGCTAATGTGCTGTTCACTTAACTTCCGAAAAAGGCAGGTAGCCTGGTGTCTCTGCGTCTTGCTGACAAGAGTCAGACAAGAGATCTGTGACTGGCAGGAATTAAATATGATGCAAATGTATTAATTACACAAGGCGTTCTTGATGATGTATTGATGTAAGATAATGTTATTACAGGCAAGATACTATTATATTATAAACATGTTTAAAGTTAACCAAAATAGAAATTAGTTCCAGACTTCTCTTATAGGAAATGACATTCAAAGGATTTGTCTATTTAGACACTTAATAGTTGGCTTCAAAATGTCACCTCCTTTTTACTATATACACAAGAAACTTTCTCTTAGTAAATAAATACTATCTCCTTACATCTTCTATTCTGCCCATCACTCCTCAATAAAGTCAGTTTCACAATCACCACCTTCTTCATTTTAAGCAAATGCCAACTCCAAACAGCTTCCAGAAATACCATACGTTGAATCAAACATAAGTACACTCAACAGATGCCTGCAGAGGTCTTAATTTGAAACTGTACAAAATGCAAGGCTTTTTTTTTTTTCTTTTGCAAAAAAGATGCTTTTCTTAACAACTTACGACTATAAAGAACTTCCAGTTGCAACACACAAAATCATAAAAATCCTAGGGATTTTTGATGCCAAAACAATGGGTTGGTGTGCTGAACATTAAAAAAAAGTCATTTTCTTACCATATTCTTCAACATGTTCAATGCATAATTTCACAAATTTTGGCACGGTACCATTCTCCCTCTGACACAGATTAGCAAGATTGGCTCCAAATACCTGATCTGAAAGAGATTTTTAAAGATGAATCATCTGTTTAAAATTTAGTTCACAAAACAGCTAAACCATTCACAGTGCAACAGAAGGACACCCCTTCACGCAGCCACTGGTCACCATGACGCACGCCCGTGTGCCCTGCAGCCTGCTTACCCCTTCCAGCTCCATGTCGCACGAGTTCCTGCTGCACTGAGCTCCGTGACACCCCCACTCCAGCCTGACCCCCTTCTCACTTCCTACTCCTTGTGCAGAGATCAGTCTTCCATGGGGAAGCTCTGTCTCATCACTCCTGGTCTCGGCTAACATGTCCCCTCCTTAGAGAAGCCCTCTGACCGTCCTGCCTAAGGTAACCCAACCTCACTCACTCTCCATCTTATTACACCAGATTCTTCAGAGCAGTCATCCCTATTCTAGATTATCTGTCCATCTCTTATCTTTGGAGAAGGTTCACAGGGACAGGGACCTTGTAACTCCTGAATGCCACCGGGAATTCATGCCTACCACTTAGTAAGTACTGAAGAGTGAGTGAGTGAGTGAGTGTGTGTGAGTGTGTGTGTGAGTGTGTGTGTGTGTGTGTGTGTGTGTGTGTGTGTGTGTGTGTGTGTGTGTGTGTGTGTGTGTGTGTGTGTGTGTCGTGCTCTACCAGTGAGCTAAAATATTTTTTTAAGCTATTAAAGCATGCCCATCGTGTGCCAACATCTGATTTCACAAAATATATCAAAGTCTGTTCTAGTCATCTCTCAACTCAACAGTTTTGAAATTCCGCATTAGTGCTAAATATTCAGGAAAACAAACAAAACACAGGATTGAAGTGGGTGACCACCACCAGAAAGTGACAACTCTATTTCTCACTGAAAAGGCCTGGTTGTTTGTCAGGCTTTTTTTTTTCTTAAGCTTCTAAGCTCAATATGCTAAATTCACACGGATTACCTGGGAGTACCTATTTATCCTTAACTCTTTAAGGCTGCTAATTTGAATCACTTAATTAGCTGAACTCTCCCTAGAAGTTTTAAATATCTTTTTAACGAAACTCATTTGTGTACTTTACTCAGATGCTCTGCGAGCAGGTGCCCGGCGGTGGTCTCTGTCAGATGCTCCACAACCAGAGACAGGTATGATACGTGGTGTGCCCTGTGCCACCTGCATCTTTATTTATTAACAAATGCCTCTGTTTTGAGTCACATATTGGAAATTTTATCTTTGAGATTAAACGTGCTTGTAAGAATTAAACGCAATATATACAAGTATATGTGATTCTAAAGAATTCTTTCCTATTAAGAAAAGATCCTGTTAGTGCGTATGTTTCTTATTCATGAAAAACAGATGTAAAAATTAATTAGGAAAAAAATCTCCTTCTAATTTTAAAATTACCTTAAATGAGCACTGAAGGCAAATGATCCAGAATAAAATTGTCCATGATTTTCCTTCTTTTTTCCTACTGTTAGTGATTATTTATTAAAAATTCCTTCTGACCTGTGCCTCTCAAAACTAAGAATCTTTACTGTCACGTCTTCCACAATTCTGCCGCACAGCCCACCCCATCTGTGCAGTCCCTCTGCTGCAGGGTTTCTAAAAACCTCATTTTGTGCTGATGTCTGTTCAATGCTTTAGTGAAAATACATTCTTCCTGCACATCAAAAAATCAATTTTAGGGGGGGAGGGTATAGCTCAAGCGGTAGAGTGCATGCCTAGCATGCACAAGGTCCTGGGTTCAATCCCCAGTACCTCCTCCAAAAATAAATAAACCTAATTATCTCCCTCCCCCCACCAAAAAAATTAAAATCAAATTAAAAGAAAAAAAATACTGGAAAGAAATCAGTTTTAATTACTCAAATGTATTTTAATCACTGAACCTGGTAACTTTATGCATAAAGAATGAGAACATTTTTATTGTTTAGAAATTTTTTCAGCTTTTAACTTAAAATGTCTTATTTCTGATTTTGGCCAAAGTTCATTATTATGAACACCACTTCTACCTACCTTTAATATAACCTTTTTCACGAACAGCTTGCAAAGTGGGGCGTCGCATAAGAAACTTCTTTAAGTTTTTCTTGGTTTTCTTCTGTTCTGAAGAATCTATGCTAGATACTTTTGTGGCTTAAGACAGACAGATATTAAGCACTTCATAAAATAAAATTTTTGATAAAAAGCTTTTCCACCTAGCTCTCAAAACATATTAATCTCATATATAAAAACCACAGTATGTAAATTCAGTTATTCTAACTTTAATACAGCTTAAGGGTAACACACGAAGAATCAAACTAACACAGACCCAATTTCCAAGTGATAAACCAGACACTTCATTTTTATCACTAAACACTGACCACAAACTGCGTCTTTGGTACATATGCCAAGACTTCTCTAAGTTGCTCTAATTTATATTCATTGTTTCATTAATGACATTACTTATAACCTTGGACCCTCCATCAGTTTTTAGAAGGTAAAATGATCAGGAAGAAGATAAACGCATAAACATAAACAAAACCCTACCCCTTCTCCATCTTTGCTGAACCAGGGGTCAGGGGACTTAAGTGCACACACCCCCATCCGCAGTATCTGTACTTGCAGCTAACCACGACCCACCATCGTCACTCTACTCTGAGCTAAGGATGGGGTCCCCTGGAAAATGTTCTACATCGCCTGCACACACGAGGTTTTCTTTTTGTTATAATCACAAAAATCTGAAAAGTAAATTTCAACATACTGAAAAAAGCTGAGAGCACAATCTATTAGTAAAGAACTGAAATAATAAAAATTTCACGCGCTTGTACTGTTATATGGTGACAGTGTCGGTAACAGGCTAAACTTCTTTCGAATGTGGAAGAAGAAAAGGAGAACTGATTTTCTAATCATTCAGTTAATATGAAGACCAAAAATTCTTAGTTACATGTGGACTTGTCCAGATAGATTTAACAAAGTTCAGGGTCACAGCTAATGGCCCATTTAAACAATGTAATTCACAAGAGGCCTGTGTTAGCAAACGCTATCCTTAAAACTGCTGGTGCTCGCTCTGGTCCTGTGCGTGTCTGCGATCTGGAGATTACATGTGGGCAGCGACATCTCACAGACACATCCAGTCAGGGGCGGCGGCCTGGTGCCCAGTATGTAGCTACATATACGTCCCCTGACTTCTGAGCATGTGAGAGTCTATCCAGGGTCTTAAATAGTAATTATGTATTTTTCAATCAGTAAAGTTCAGCTTCCTAGAGACCTCAATAGAAGTACGTTCTGTTGTCTGCATTTTTTTCTGTTTTAAGTATCACAGTATCTTAGAGTTAATACGATGCCATGGGGGTGCACACGGTGAGGCTGACAGATGACAAGGAGGTAACGAGGAGAGAGAATGAAACACTGAGACCACACTGCTGCACCTTCCAAACCCCGCAGTGTGGAGACCCCACTCGGCTCCTGCACTTTAAATCTCTGAAGAGCTAAGGGACAAGCCCTCTCACATCACTAGCAAAACAGGAAAGAGAAACTTACAACGGGATTTTTTCAGATCCTTGTGGTCTTTTTCTTTATCGTGCTTTTCCACTCCCGGTGAATCTGGCGTCTCCTCTTCAAGGGTTTCATCGGGTTCTATTGTCTGTCGGTGAGAGATTTTCCAGGCACATTACTTTTGATACCACTTTGGATGCAGTTCTCAGAATGATCAGCAATCCACTCTTCCGAATGGTTTTAGGGAACCAATCAGTATGCAGGGTGCGTGATTAGATATCTGATACATCTTTAAAAATACCTCCCCCCTCCCCCAACATTAATTGTGAATTTCAATAAAGAAACAATTGCTGATAATTCACAGGATAATGGGCTTGTCCTGCGGATGAGGCTGTCCTGCCTCATTCTGACCGACTGCACTGAGTGACAGCATGTTATAACGGGTAAAAGGTCAGGCTATAATCTATGGTGACAGAACAGGACAATGTCACATTCTCGGTAACAGTACACGACAAAGCTAACTAGCAGCAGCACACTGACTGTTTCACACAGACAGTCTTTTAAAGTTGCGCTGGGTGTCAACAGTTACTCATTACTCACAGACCCACGGTGTCAGGAATGGAAAGAAATCCTAGAACTTACGTACAGCCTAACTGTAACAGTCACTTTTACAAGCTAAGAACATTGCTGTCTTTCACGCTGAGCACCTTACTCCACCCAGAGCTTATTTCTGTGTGCAGGGCAGGGAAGGCTCCAGTGTCGCCCTGGACATCTACTGGCCGCAGAGTGTCCACAGGTAAGTGGGTCTGTTTCCAGGCTCTTTTTTCTGCCACAGGCCTGTACGTCTACCCCAGTAAGGATACCACCTTGCAGGAGCTAACACGGCTTCATAAGGTCCCGACATCTGATTCAGCAAGTCTTATTCACAGGTGTCTTAGATGTTCTTAGTCCTCTGCATTTCCATATGAATTCTAGAAACTTGCCAGGTTCCACCAAAAGACCTACTGGGATTTTGAATGAGGTTCAAAACTCTCAGATCTACAAATTTATAACTCATTTGGAAGAATACTGTAACTTTACATAATTGAATCTTTTAATCCATGAACAGGGCATACTTCTCATGTAACTAAGTTTTCTTCAATGTCTCTCAGTAAAGTTTTGTAATTTTCCTGGAAGAAGTCTTGCCCATCTCTTGTCATACAGTGTACAATTTGAAATTTTTATAGTCAGTAATATGTTTCTCTCTTTTCAGTTGGCTTACTCCCTGATCCTTTAGGCCTTCATTTAAAAAACCACTTCCTCTGCAAGGCGTCCTTTGACCCCTATACTAGGTCAGCCCTACTTCATCAGCATATGTTAGCAGTGTGCTGTACATCGCTGACCATCGAACCTCATCCCGCTTCATTATGCAGACCGTGCAGCGGTCCGTCCTCAGCCATCTTCTCTTCGACTGCAGGCTCCATGCACAAG
The DNA here is from genome assembly GCF_009834535.1 of Camelus ferus. Lineage (NCBI taxonomy): Eukaryota > Metazoa > Chordata > Mammalia > Artiodactyla > Camelidae > Camelus > Camelus ferus. The sequence continues at coordinate 19,373,342 of NC_045730.1, forward strand.
GCGCGGTGCAGCTGTACCCCGGTGCCTGAGGTGCTCACACGTCTGTTAAGTGAATGTGGCATCCCTGCTCTCAAGGGCACTGAGATGCTGAAAGCCCATATTGGGTGGGGGAGAAGGTACATTTGTAAAGACACACTGGGTTCAGGCTGTTGAATTTTAATGGGAATCACATAAGGTTTCTGAGCAGGAGAGGATTATAAACGTGACACAAGGAAGTTTCATACAGCAGAGGCGTTAAGGATGGATTGGTGGGGGATGAGATGGAATGAGGAGAACTGTTTAGGAGGCTACTTTTACTGTAAACATCCAAAGGCCTGTCTGTGGATTCAGGAACAAATGGAAAGAAAGGGACAAGGTTCAGAAATGTCATAAGATACAACGTTACAAATGGTGAAGGAAGAATTCACATCTAGACTGGTGAACAGTCTGCTAGAAGAGGCAAAAGCTGGAGGCGGGAAGAGGTGAAGAAAACTCAGATTCCAATCCGGATGCCTTGAACTGGGTGAATCGTAAAGCTTTGGCGCTTACAAGGCTCCGTGGAGACATTCCGGTCCAACCTCTCTGTGATGAGTAGAAAAGCTGAGGCCCACAGAGGGAGGACGCCTCGAGAAGACCTCAAGCCTTATTAACGATGAGGCACCACCCACAAAGTCCGTGAAAGACACCCCCTCCTGTCCTGAAGCCAGTGACCCCCCAGCTCTGTTTCTATCTCCTGCTGGTTTAGACTAGATCACGCCCTCCCGTAAGCATTCGCTTCATCTCACTTCTGTCACTGACATGTGATGCTCAGACAGGAGCCGCGTCCCCACGTGGAGAGGGAGCGAGGACACACGCACCGTCTAAGGAGGCGCAGCCCCTACTTGCTGCTGCTTCAGAATACACACTTGGGCTTCTTTTTGGCTGTAATACACACAAGAAGAAACTTACCAGGAACATGAGGGCACTGTGAACAGAAAGGTCACGAGGAAAGAAAAGAGACGGCAGCTTCAGTCCTTTCAGCATTTTGCTCGGGACCTGTTTCTACCAAATAGTACTATTTCCAACTCATTCACGCCATGAACACCACGCCCGAGGCACAGTGTGACTGTCCCTGCCTCCTGAGCTACTTTCTTTTTGAACCAATGCCTCATGCGAAAACCCACGGGTGGCAAACACTCTATAAATGAGAATGTGAAATCACTCATTAGCCCCTGGGAATTGCTAAACGGACCACTGCTTTTCCCACCTCTGTCAAAATACGTATTTTTAGAAAGTGTTTTTTCACATATATTGCAAACTAGACACACGATAACCAGATAGAAAGCCAAAAAAGAAAACCAGGTCTGCAGTGAAAACAGTTACCTAAGGCGAACACACACCTGACTGCTGATGGTACCACTAAGAACTTTAAACCAGTCGTTAATAACACTGTCGTTATCAGACTGAATCAGCAGCTCTGTTCCTTGACGGGTTTTCAGCTTTAAAGACAAGAAGGGAGGGGAAAAGTATGGTTAGTGCTTTCAACCAAATAAATAAATACATTTAATTCAAAGCCTACAAAACCACCAGGAGACAATTAGATGCCATATATTACATGAATAGTGATGAAAGGCTACTGTACTACACAGCGATGAAGTATCTTTTGTTTTAGTATAAAGCAACACCAGCTGACTTATTTTACAAAACATGACTTTTTCTCACAACAGATTCTCAATGAAAGTCTAGTAAGTTAGGAACCCAAACTCTATGACACAAATGCTATAAAACTTGCTGAAATCTACTATACTTTATCATTAAAAAAATAAGTTCAGGGGAGGGTAGAGCTCAGTGGTAGAGCGCATGCCTAACACGCACAAGGTTCAGTCCCCAGCACCTCAATTAACAAAGAAATAACCCTAATTACCTACTCCCCGCCAAACAACAAAAAAAACCAATTTTTTTAAAAGTTCAAGTTTCCAAACATTACATTTTAAATTAGAATTGAAACATAATTTGTAAAGAAATAAAATCTGTGGTATTTTCACACAAATCTGAGAAATTTTTTTCTCTCTAGTTAAAAAAATAAATGTAGAAAGAAAATATATGAGTTAGACTTTCATCATTTCCACTTTAACAGGGAATTGTAATGAAGTGGTACAAAGATGTAATAAACATCATACCCACTTTGGACAGAAACATTACCAAACTGTTAAACAAGAATGAAGTCAGGTAAGGATACTGTGTGTGACTCCATCTGAAGGCAACAACCACTTCATGTGTAATCTCTCTGGCTCAAGCTCCCCACACCTGGCTGGGGAAGAACGCTGAGGCAGTCGTAGAAAGCACTGCTTCTCCTTTCTGGTTGGTAAATGTTTGATTTCTTTTTTCCCAGAGGAACATATGGCAATGTTTTCCAAACAACATTCTGAGACATATCCCTCAACTAGTTCCTGAAGTCATGTTTAAAACGTATTCCTCAAAAAAAAAAAAGAAAAAAGAAAAACTCCACTAGGTGATATTAACTTGGGAAATACTGGACTGAAGAGAGTTAAACCAAATTCTGTCCTTCAAGACTTAAGAGTTTTGATACTCCAGGGTGCACTGTGACTTTCTAACAGAGGATTAAAATATACACTATTTCCCAAATTTATCTGACCACGGGAGGGATCCTTTTCATTCGGGAACGGAACAAGGCCGGCTCAGGAAACAGGGACCTCCTTTCCTGCGTGACTTTTCTAGGGAGTGGGCCAAGCCAATCAGCCAATGTTGACTATTCACTGCATGTCAGATATTCTGTTAGAGGTTCTTACTTAAATAAAAGGGAAAATGCAGTCTCTGCTTCAAAAAATCTTTTTGATCATCTAGTGGGGGGAATAATTTACAGAGGATGATAACTCAGGGTACACAGAAATAAATGCTGTTTTAAAAGCATAAAGCAGCAGCCTCAGTGTTGCAGTAATGTTTCTCGTGGGTCTTGGGAGATAGGAAACATCTGACGAGCAGAGACTAGCAGGTGATGCTTGAGGCAGATTAATCAAGAGTAAACACCATTGAGACAGGAAAACTTGGGTTCTACTCGGGAAACACCAACCGTTCCAGTCTGCCCAGACAACAAGCAGGAAAGGCCTGAGACAGGAGGCTACCAAGGAAGGTTGGGGTCTGGAAGATTATTTGCAAAGACTGTCTCAAAAAGCCCTCTGCACCCAGCACACCCCTCTACAGTGGGACTCGCTGCTCCTCCACCACCCTGCACCGCTGGCTGCCTCTGACTTGCTTTCGCCAGCAGAATACACTGCCCTCTGGCTCTTAAACCCAGGTCTCAAGAAGCCCTGCAGCTCTTACTCCGGCCCTTCTGGGACCCTGATGTGTGAAGCAGCCTGGGTGGCCCCCCGGGTGAGAAAAAGCCCAGCCAACAGCTGGCACCGAGCCTGGGACGTGGGGTCTGAGCACCCAGCCCCTCAAGACCCTGGTGCCTGGAGCCCCGGGGGGGAGCAGAAGAATCACGCAGCCCGGCACAGGCCGCGTCCAGCGAACAAAGTGGTTTTTCTCTTAAGCTACTAAGTTTTGGGGTGGCCTGTTATGCAGCAATAAGTAACTGATACAGAGTCACATATTGCTGTGCAGGGCTTTGAATGACAAGTGGAAAGGTTTTAATTTATTTTTTAATTTTAGATTTGGCAGGTAAAGGAAACCACACCCTTGTACTGTTGCTGGGGAAAGGCAAGACTCGTGGAACAAAGGATTGTAACCGTAGTCTGAGATCCAGTGATTTGTGCAAATGAAGCCACATCTCTACATCAGCTTTTTTCCCTTAAATTATGATATAAAACTGACTTAATGACTAACTTTGCCCTAACTAGTCACACTGAAAGACTATTTCCCAAAATAGCTCAGAACATAAAATTACTATGGTTAAGAATGAGAATTATACTTAGAAAAAAAAGCATTACCTCAAATACATTCTTCTTACTGGATTTATCCTTTGAAGCCATCTCAATCGTCGCTCCCTTAAGGTCCACTGTGAACTCTGGTTTGGACTGGTTACTCCCAAACTTTGTTTTAGAAAAAAAGAAAAACCTTTATGTGATATTCATGTCCGTATGTGTATCCAAAAAGAATCAAGACCAATTTTATATTATTAACAATAAATCAAACAGATGATTACCTCAAATTCTTCTCTTTTTATATTATAAATCCTATTTTAAATTAAAATTGAAAACTGTCTATAAGACATGAATATATAGTTCATAGAAAAGGAAACAAAATGGCTCAACTACCATCATTATAAGAAAAATACAAAATAAAGCCACACTAAACTCCTTTTTCACCCATTAGTGTAACAACAACAGAAAAATTTGATGAAAAACTGCTGGCGAGGCTGTAGAGTGTTAGGCCCTTGTTTGCAAGTGGGGTGTAAACCGAACCACCAGGGAGGAGAAACTGGTGACACTGCATCTGCAAATTTATGAACACATGCAGACCTTGGCTTGGCAATTCTGTTTTTTGGAATTTATCCTAGACTACCCATGACTAACATAAAATGATGTGTTCAAAAGGCAATATTCTTCACGTGGCAGACAATCAAATTCTTCTCCACCTAATAAACATTCTCTAAACCTCATTTTGTGCTTTCAAGAGGTATTTCCTTATCGACTATGTATGTTGTCAATGACTAACAGTAACCTGTGAAAACAAAACTCTGAGCTGCATGTTCTTTCATTCAGTCTTTGTCAGAAAGGAAAACAAGAGCCAGACGGTCTAAAAGCCTCGGCAACTTCATGAGGAACCGCGAAAACAAGGGGAAGACAGCCGACAAGGGTGGTTTGAGAGGAAAAGCACTTAGCTACTACACTTTGTTAGCCAGATAAGGAAAAGATTAGCAAACGGCAGAAAATTTATGTTTAATACAGACTTACTCTATATCTTGCCATCACTAACTTAAATTTTTGTTTAATCTGTTAACTGAGACTAGAAAACAGCATTCCTGTGTCACTGTTAAGGTCTGGAGGTTTTAAAATCGCTAAAGGCTGGGGAGCTGTCACCTCTAAAGTCATGAAGACTTGTCACAGGAAATTTCACTTGCTAAAATACTTCAGGTCAAATTATGTCTGTCACTGGAAACGGATCTCCCCCACCAACCTGTGATAGCTCTCTCTCTATTCATAACGTCAGTGACTGCCTGCAGGTTCACACTGAGTAAGTGGTCCAACTTCACCTGTTCCCTTTCACTTCATCTTTTCAGCTAGCAGTGTGGACTTAAATACTATACTTAATAGAACTGAACAAAACTTAGGATATTATATGGAATTTATTAGTGGAACCAAAACAAAATTTAGGGTATTTCATGGAATTTAATTAGTGGAATCATAATAAAAATCACAACAAAAATTTTAACAATTCAGCAAAGCCTTTGCCTTCTTTACTACATTTGTCATTCAAAAAAAATAACAACATGTAATTAATCTTAAAGCTGTTATGGGAATAACTTTCTGAGCAAATCTGATATATCCCAAAAGTTATAAAACTTAACTGTATACATTTAACAAAATGATAGAAATCAATTTAATTTAACTTGTCATGACATGCTCTGTAGACAGATGGTTAGCTATAAGCTAAGGTATAAATAACCAACCCAATAAGATACGGTGACCAAACATAAATACAATGATGTGACTTGGAATTTTAGTTAAAATGCTTCAATACAGTTGGCCAAATTTTGTGTTCATTATCCATTATTTCTCAAAATCTAGTCCTGCTTTTCTCTACTGTAATTATTGCTCAAACATATCCACAGCAAAGAAAACAGAATTACTGTGGCAAGGGACATGCAACAAACACATACAGTGACAGCTGAGACGGGAGCAGACTTTACACATGCGACAGCAGGCCGGCGGCGGACAGAGTCTTTCCAGGAAGAAAGCAGCGAAAGCAAGAGCTCGGAGGCTGAGCCCTGGCGGCAGAGCGACTTGATGGGGAAGGGAGAGAATGATGGTGTCATTACGATGCACAATGGCAAGATGGCACACAGGACAAAACCACGGTGGAAACGACAGGACAAAATACCACTCCACAGGCAGACACAATAGAGTGAAGCTAGACTTCCAAAATGTTTTCGAAGGCCCTAGAATTCATCGTAGAATATTTCCTGACTTTGTTATTTTTAAGATGAATGTTTTATGCAACTTAAACAGACTTGTTTCCCTTATGCTCACAGCGGAGACCTGAGGGCTGGCGCAGAGAAGTCACAGGCCCCCCGCCCTCGGACCCAGCCCCTGCTCAGAATACCTGAGCTTCCTCCACGTGGCCGGCAGGGCTGTGTCCCCTGCCTGCCTGCGTCCTCTCTCGGGAAGGGCCCTACCATCCAGCTGGCCTTCCCCTTCCTCCAGGACAGCTCTCAACCAGAGGTGACTATGTCGCCCAGGGGACATCTGGCAATGTATGGACACGTTTGCAGTTGTCACAATGGGAGGTGGGGATGCTACTGTCATCTGAACAATCCACAATGCATAAGACAGCCCCACAACAAAGTATTACTTGGTCCAAAGAAGTGACTACTTTTAGAAATTTGAAAGCTTGTATAAATGAACCTGAACAAGTACCAGTATTTGTGGGGTGACTCTGACATACTCAGGGCACAGGATGACGGATCCTCGAGAGGGAGCACAGTGCTGTGTCGTACTGAGGCTGTGCCTGGCTGGTCCCCCGTTACAGCGTAAGCTCTAAGACAGGGGTTGCGTTATTTCCTCCTGAGGCCCCAAACTTAACACCAGGCCCAGAACACAGCAGGCTTTTATGTCTGCTGAACAAATGATGTGAAAGGAGGTAAGAAAAAGGCCAGTGTACTTTAAGTAACTGACAAGAAAACCCAGTGGAAACCACTATTTTCCCAAAAACAGGTGGCAAGTACCAATCCTGAAGGAGAAGGCAAGGCTCACTGGATTTCTGGATGACAGAGCTTCGATGTGATTTATCTCACGGTGGAGCTGGTGCAGCGTACGTACAATGAGCACTCAATCTTAACCATCCGTGAAACCCCAAATAAACACAAAGCATGGATGTTTTTTAAAACAGAGCTTCAAACAGCAGAGATGATTTTGCTCAGTGTCCCATCGGTAAACAGGTACCCTGGAGTAGGTGTAAGGTTTGAACTGGCCATTTCTTCCAGTGGGTCTCAGTACAGGTTCCTGCGCCAAGTGGGGAACGACTCCATCAAGAACCAGCCTTCTAAGCTGTAGCCCCTTAACATGACGTCCAAGCCAAACTGAAGGAAAAGCAATCTCTTCCAACATCAAAGGGAAAACTGCTCTGACTTCTGACAGCATCTTCCTGAGAGACACTCAGGGGAGTTTTCACTACAGCTGATTTTTGTCTTTTGGCTTAACTATTAGCCTCAGGTAAGATGGGATTTCACTGTATAAACAGGATACATTTTACCTACGATGGATCTAGTTGGTGACTTAGCAGAGAAAAAGTGAGGATTCTTTCAAATCCTTTCTGAACAATCCTAATTACAGAGTTACTTGGGGAGCATCTTGTATATTTCACCAATTTAAAATATTTATGAATGTTACATGTCAGAATATATTATACATACTCACACAATTTTATTTGAATAATCTTACTTGTTTTTACTTAGTCCACTTAAATTAGTTTTTATTCCCTTAATATGTATTACATGTGGGAAGAAAAAGGCAGCCTGAGAATTTTTAATTAGCTGTAAAATAAAAATTAAGACGACTATATAACCAAGTATCTTATCATCTGTTTAGTTTCCAAGATTATAAAACAGTGTGACTACATTTTATTTAATGACACCAATCTGAAGTGACTTATATTATTAATAATGCATTAATAAATTTTCATTTTAAGGCAAAAATTCGAACAGTGAATCCTTAAGTTAAAACTTCATTAAGAATTCTAGAATTTCAAAGTTGGCTAGCTCAGTGAATTTTAAACTATGCTTCTGCTATTACCACATGGAAACCCAGCAACACAATTTTAGCTGATGAACAAAAATACCTCACACCCTCTGTCAGCATTAGTTTTAATGATGAGTTCTGAAGTATGTAAGGTCTTCAAGAGGACTTCATAAAATGCCACCAGCCTGTACTAATGGTTCTGCGCCGGCATATTCACTTAACATCTTCAAATTTAAAAAGAAATGTTTGTTTTCTTTAAGTCACATACAAATCTGCCTACCTCAGTGATGCCTCACTGACCACAATGGTCTGTCTACCTGCCTTATCTGTATATATCACAACCTTCAATCTTTAAGGATCAATAATTACCAAATAAATGACCTATTATCCTGCTTTCTTCAGGAACTTTCTTACTTATTAGTCTCTAATTGCTTCTCCATTTCTTTTCTTTCATCCATTTCCTTTACTCAATTTCAAATAAAAGCTGAGCCACAAGCAGGCACAGTCTTTTAGTCTTCAGTCTTCTAAAAATGCATTATTACAAACCCAAAAAGTGCCCTGCTTTACCTTAGGAGAAAAAGGAGAAATAATTACCAATTTCCCTTAAGATTAAGTCAAAACAAAATTTCATTCTTTTAACACAGAAAGCACATCACGGGTCAGTTCCACTGCACTGGCTGTCCAGAGAACAAACCAAAGGATGAGCGCAGCTAAAGTGAAATGTTCCAGAACGTTCACACTCAAGCTCAATCCAGCAGATATGGGGGTCGCTGTATCAGCGTATCTGAGGACTAGTGTGCTCTGTGGCTCTCCTGGTTCAGAACAATGTTACACGGCTGCATTATAAATGAAGACACCGAAAATTTGCCTGAGTTTTATAAGTGAATTTCTCTTTCATCAAACGTAAGGTCAACACGTCCTGTTAATTTTAAAGCAACTCAGTAATGATAAGAAATACTGGTTTAAAGTAAGATATAAAGCAGAAATTAGATTAATTTCATTTTAAAATTTTATTTAAGTATCGACACTTTAAACTTAATTACCAAACCTATTTTGGAAACATCCAGAGCATGGACTCTGGAGCCAGAATGGTACCCAGATCTGCTGCTTAGCAGTTATAAGACCTTCAGGGAGTTATTTAACTGTTTTACACCTCATTTTCTCATCTCTGAGGGGGTGTGGGGGTGATGAACAGCTGATCTCCCAGAGGTAAGAGGATAATACATACACCATCCTCCACATTCAGAACAGTACCTAATACATTTTAAGCATTCAAAAAGTGTTAGCTATTATGATGTGTCACAAATCGTAATTTTTGGTATTTGTATTACAAATAACCAAGGAGCAATGATAGTAAACACTCAAAATCCCACAAGTAATGGTGACATTTCATTCTTCTAAAAGCTGGCTGACGTCCTATGGAGACATGGACACGCGACCAGTGTCCAAGGGGCAGATTCATGGGGCGTGCCACTTGGCTGTTTATTTTCTGACTAAATATCTGAAAGAGCAAAGTCACAAATACAGGAAAGCTTTCTCGTCCTGAAGATGAACCAAGGAACGCATTCGCTCTCTAACGCCAAGCAGTAAGGCCACCTTTCAGTTCAACGGAGAAAACAGATTTTAACAATACAATGAATCAGACTTTTCTTAAGTAGCCATCTTCTATCTCTTAAGAGTCAAAACACATCTTTGACTAAGAAACCTCCACTTACTCTTATTTGCACTTGAGCTGTAGCAAGAACTCTGGAACACTCTGCGAAGTTCTGCTACACCACCACCCACATGATCTGAATGCATGGAGCCTCCAAAGGAAAGAAATACTCACCCAGCTTGTGCTACTTCCTTGAGTTTTGGTAAAGAGCAAAGAGGAACCCTGCAACACGGCCCATGACGACAGCCAGTTCTTTCTGCAATTATAAAGATGCCCAATTAAAACTCTGCTATCCAGTTTTTCCAGCCAAATTTAAAAAATTAAAACCTCCTTAGCTACTCCCAATGTTGTCTACAACTTACAGTCATTACTGACACTCTAATTGCTGTTATTGGGGATATAATTCTAGTGGAAATCACAATCACTCTATGGTCCCAACTGACCATAAAGGCCCCAACACAAATGAAATTAATTACAGATATAAGTCATTGGAATAACACCTAATTGCTGAAAGTGCGTAAAAGTAACCCAGCACATCTGTGCTCAAGGGCACTAGTGTAAAGTCACGTGAACACTGCATTTGGGAAGAATTCTTATCCACAATTAAAAATTAGACGAACATGCGTATCTCGCCTAATTCTCTGCAGATACAGATTGTGTTACATTTCTCAGTCATCTCCCTTCCCCTAACAAGGCTGCGCTAGGGAAGCGGCAGACAGCAGGCACACTCTAATTGTACGATAAATTACACACTGATCACTGAGGTTACTACTACTAAAATGAGGCTTTTAAAAAAGTATTTTTTCCTAAATTACAAAACCAACACATACACTATCTCAAAACTCTGAACACAGAAATGTACAGAGGAAAAGGCCCCCACTTCTCCTCCTCACCCCACACTCCAGAGGTAACCAATGTTTACCTTACAAGGCCATTCTACTGCTGGCAGGCTAAAATGAACAGCTGAACACACGGCCAGTTTTGAGAAAACTCAAAGCAGCACATTTTCAGAATGTAGAATCTAACACCTATCATTTAGACTCACTTTATTATTTTACTACTTTTTACGTCTACTTGAAAAGTGGAGCAAAGTTTGCTGCTACTGAGTTTCTATCCGTTCTTCCTTTTACTTCCTGCGGTGTTGCTTATAGGGCTTTACTGCTGCTGACTCAATGAACGGCTGTCCCTGACGGCCTGACCCACGGGGCTTTATTGTTTTAAAGATGCTGAAGGCTTCTCCCCTGAATCGGACCTGTCTGCTCTGAAGATCCCTATTCCTGCTCTACTTTTTACACCTTTGATTTGCCTGTTTGTTTGTTTTCTTCTCTGAACCATTTTTCAGATGTCTCTACTAGATACAAGAGAGTTAGGTTTTGTTTTGTGTTTCAGTCTGAGCACCGTTTTTCTTTCAATAGATGAGTACCTATTGATGATACTGACTCATTGATATTGATATGATAGATGTATTTGGTACTTGTTCTGTCATCATTTTGTTGTATTTTCATTTTATTTTATTATTTTGTTTTGTGTGGATCTCCAGATATTTTGGAAGATTAATTTTTTATATGCAAACTTACTTTATATTCAATATTTTACTTCTTTAGATCTATTAAGTCTCTCCTCTGAAAAATACTAAAATATATTCTCACTTTAAATATATTTCGACTGGTAAATAAACTTTTTGAGTTTAATTTTCAAAATCAGAAAAACTGTAGAATATTTATATGAGAACAAATATTGAATATTTGAATACTGAACAAGTGACAGTTGCCTCAAGGACTGTGTGACTGAGTTAAAAGCAGAATTAGTCACTTTTTTTCATGGAACCCAATTTTTTTCCTGAAAAAACAACTGATGGATACACTATGGTTATTTAGATTTGAGTATCTGACAGGTAGACATTATCTCAAAAATAAATAAAGCAAGCCTGTCATTTCAAGGAAAATAAATGATAGCACTTGTTGACAATAACAAATTAAAGCTTTCAAACATAAAGCAGAATTTTGGAAAACTTGGCACATCTACCACTATGAGGCTGACAATTTCCCAATATGTAGTGAGTCTGATGATGATATTACTGATTTGTGATTCTATGATATTATAAAATAAAATGTGACAACATTTGAAAATTCAGCAAACTTAGTAAACCAGTATTTTCCAAATGACATACAAGATGCTACAAAGTTATATATGGGTAAAGAGTCATTCAAAGTGCAACACAGATCTCTGGATTTTAATGTAACTGAATATGAAAAGTTCAGTGACAGTTTTTCAGACCCGTCACTGCAACTAACATTTATGGAATTCTGGTGGAGCAGCAAAATATGCACAATGATCTGAGAAGGCTATTAAAATACTCTTCCCTTTTTCAACTTTATCTACGCAAAGAATTTTCTTCATATCCTTCAACCAAAATAGTATGTCACAAAAGACTGCAGAGATGAGAATCCAGCTGTATTCCATTAAGGCAAATAATAAAGGTTTCTGAAAACAAAACAATGCCACGCTTCTGCTGGAAATTTTTACACTAGAAAACACGGGGGTTTGTCTTCAAAAAAATGTTATTCATGTTAACATTTATTAGTTATTAGTTTTATTAGTTATTATTTTAAAAGAGTTAAGACTCTTAAAATGTCTCAATTTTAATTTCTTATAATAAATAATTAGATATAAACTATATAGACAAAAGTTCTTTGCAGTAATCAATAATTTTCAAGAGTTTAAAGGGGTCCTCAGAGTAAAATGTTTGATAACCACTAAAAATACAGGAAATTAAAACACCATTTTGCTCAACTCTATATAAATAAATCTAAAGATAATAAAGTGGATGATAGTCTTAGGAAAACATAAATCACCAAAAGTATTCCAAAGGAAGCAGAAAACCTAAAAGACTGAATTGTCACAGGAAAAATGAAAACAGAAAGTGGCCAAAGACCTATCCGCACTGCCTACGTCCAAAAGGGAGAAAGAGGAACATAAAGACCCAGCTCTCACGGCCTCCGCCGAGGACAGACGACCGCGGGGTCTGCAAAGCGACCTCAGAGCACTCGAGAGAACAGCTTCCTTGTGCCAGAGTCTGACACAGACAGTTCAGTAAAGCACCTCTGAAAACTCAACCACATGTAAATTTTAAACTCTTTCTTACACAACAGATTGATCTCATCTTGGCTATAAAACCACAGCATTTCAGCAGTTTTTAAAAGCTGAGAGAAATGCAACTTATTTTACAAAGAACTTATTTCTTTAACTCAGTAGGAAGTACTACTCATTAACCAAAAAACCAACAACCCAAGAGAAAAACTGAATTTAACAACAACAAAAAAGAAAAGCAAATGGCTTATGATACTCTCTCATTAAGAAGAAATTCAGATAAAAAATTCCATTTTTCCTCTAATGTCTATTAGCAAAGATCAACGAATTTGACAACATACTGAACGGGCAAAAGTGTGGAGAAACTGAGGCGACTGGACAGTGGAAGTGACTCAGCGTGTTGGGACACAGTCTGGAATTCTATCGAAATGACCACTGCAGGTGGCCCAGCAATCCCACTGCTGTAAAATTTACTCTACAGGCGGATCTACAACTCGCAAAATGTACTGTGCAAGACACTGACTGTGATACCGTTTGTAACAGCAAAAAAAATGTACACACCCTAAATGTCTACCGACAGACAGGCAGAGTGACATACTTGCAAGTAAGTAAGGTAAATAAACTGTGACACAGCCGTGCGACACATGACTGTGCAGCAGTTAGAAACAGTGCAGCTGCTCCACAGGCAATGGGACAGAACCACCTCCAAGACAAACTGTTAGAAGACTGTGTTAAAACAGTTAATCTATGTGCATACAAATATATGTATCTTCTATCTCTGGAGGAAACCAGTACATCTCACTAGACGTAACTGGTTGCCCCTGGGGAGGGAAACTGATGTACCTTTGTGTTTTGCCATGTGCATTCTTACTTACTAAAAAAAAATTTAATAAAGCTAATGCTTGCTCAGAATCCTCTGCCTTATCACCTTAAGAAATATGTCACAACAAAAAACTTTTCCTGCACTTCATGACAATTCTATATACATCACATTAGAAAATACATTATTTGAAATTCTTTGAACCTTTCAATCATTTCTACTAGAATTATAGTTTTTATTGATTTCAATCAGATGAAGCATGTAAGAACATTAATGATTTGTGGACTTACCGAACCTTTTTCCCATTTTCAGTAATTTTTGTTACATTTAATAATCCGTACTTCTCTTGACCCTATGGTATGGAACAGAGGCAATACTGTTTATACGTCATTCATATAGACAAGGAGGTCCAAATTCTTACATGTGACTGAACCAAACTGATGTGGTACTCTAAAAATCAGCTTCAAAGAAAAGATTGGTCAGTATATAATATGCTTAGTTCCAGGTACATTAAGAATATAATTTTCTAATACTTCTGTAAAGTTATTTTCAGTTATTTGATAATTAAACACTTGGTCTTCTCAAGTAATAGCAGCCATAAGGTTAAAAAAAATCAAATTAGATTTCCATATGAACACTGGAAAAATGATTTATGACTTCCTGTTCAAAGAAAGTGATACAAGGCTATAAAAATAAATACAGTGCTGTAACAATAAATATTACAAAAAAGGAATTATTTACTTTGCTGTTATTTTACAACAGTATAGTCTGAAATTAACTAGATGGAGCAAATGCAGTGACTGTATTTAATAAATTACTTAACAGTAGGCAGTACTCTGCATAGAACTGGCCTAAATGTGGCACAAAGAATCCAATATATGCTCCACTGGTCACATTATCAGACGGTGAACTGGGCTCTGGGCAAACCAGACAGATTAGTGAGCTGATGGGAAAACACTGACACAGCTTTATCATCAAATTCTGGGAAGGCAAAGCCACTGTGCTCAAGCTGAAGGTTATCTTAACACTTTTCCAGGTGGAGGTGAGGCAGGACCTTCTCACTGCTTTAGCTTCTTACATTCAAATGAATTTAATCAAAGTGAATGGGTGCCCAGAGCAACCATCAGCATTAGTGAGTGAGTACAGGACAGAGCAGTCAATTTCACTTCAACTACAACACACACGCACGATACACACATATACAGGAAAAAATATTCCCAGCTCAGAATTTATTCCTAGCTATCTAACTCACACCTCAGCTATTTTTCCCAATGTAATCCGACCAAATCTTTCTCGTATGGGAGATAACCATAATATTGAGTATTTTCTCAATAATGTCTAGAACATAATGTTTGAAGGTTTTGCCTGGTCTGATAAAAACTCACATCTACAGACAAAGTGGACAAACTGCTACGCTATTCGTTTTTGGAATACTGGGAGCCTGGGAAATAGCCATGTTACTGCAATTTTTTCAGAAAGCATAGGCTGGATCTCCTTAGACATGCAAGTCTGAGACTTTCTTAGAGTTCTCTGTTGTCTCTCGTGGCTGCAAGTGCGCACAGGAGGTTAAGTAAGAATACTCCCAATTTACTACCAGAAGTGGGGAGGGAAAAAAACCCCAGAGACTGAGGAACCAAGTAACACTCGTCTGAGGGATGGGCACTGGTTATGTGCGCACAGGAAGTGGAAGGGCAGAGGTGGGAACCTGCCTTTTGAAAACCGCTGCAGCTAGAAGTGTGCAGGGTGAAAAAGCAGAGATGGGAAGGGAATGCAAGCATCAAAGCAGGAAGGAAACTTAAGGGAGAGCAGAGATGAAAGATGGCCTGAGCCTCAGGGGAGAGACACCCTTGGCCAGGGATTCTCACCCAGGCCACGGAGGGACTGAAACCGTGCAAGACTGGGTGTGTACATGTGTCATTCAAGGAAACGGTCCAGAACGCTCCTGGAATCCTCACAGGGACCAGGACTCAAGTACTAACACTCTAAGTAGTAAGCACTCTAACTTGAACATAAAATAAGAACAAAACTGGCCACATCCAAAACACACAAATACAAAAACAACTACCACGCAACCTGATAAGTCTCAGGTACCTCCCCCACACACACACACACCCGGGAGGGAGCGGAGGGAGGAGGAGCAGGCTTCCCGGGGACAGGACCCAGGGGCGAGGAGCGAGGAACCGGTGTTGGCCAGGGAACAGCAGCAGATGAAAAGGACAGACAGTTGAAGGCGCAGAAGCTCACAGCGCATCACATCTAAGGCCCTTCCTGCTCCTTTAACCTACTGGGTGAGGCGGGGATACAGCAAGAAACCAGCAGAGGAGAGAATGAACCGGGGGAGGGTGAGGCAGGACCAACCTATTCCATCCAACCAGCACACTCTGACCCTAAGAGATGCTGAAGGCCTGATGTGATCGGTTCAGGAGCCAGAACTGATGGGGATGCCCCGTGAGGGTGGGAGGGAGGGCCTGGGGAGGCTCCCAAGCTTGCGTGACTGGGCACACGGGGGCATCTCGGCTGAGCTGACGCTCAAGAGAGGCCTTCCCTGGCCCCTCAGGTAGGAGTCCTCCGCCCTCCAGTGACTCACTAGGGCCCCCACTCTTTTTCCTTCATAGCACCTGATGCAGAGCGCGGTGCCGTATCATTCATTCACCGTCTACGCCATCAGGCTGTACGCGGTGCCCAGCCAGGTGTGGCGGCGCCCAGCACAGTGCCCAGCATGTAGCTGGTGCTCAATTCACATTGGCTGAGGTAATTAGCCAACAAAGTCGCTTTGCTATGACAGCAAAGAAACACAAGGAGAGAAGGTCAGTGAAGGACAAAACAAAGCTTCAACACTGCAGTTTCTGATTTTGACGCAAAAGTGATGAGCAGGCAGACAGGTTTGGCGATACAAGTGTGAGATCTGGGGGAAATTAGGACATATTATTATTTCATACCATTCGGTATACATTTGCTACTTAATATCATTCAAAAATCAACCAGTGTTTTTGTGCAGCTTACTAAAATAACCCCATAAAAATACCTTGTTAAGTCTTGTAAAAATTACCCATATTCACCAATGAATATTTCTTAATCTAAATACAGCTGATACTCCAAAGGACATAACATGTTGAAAAGGCAGGATATTTTAATAAGAACTAGCAAAACATAAAAAAAAAAAAAACTAGCAAAATATGGTTACATTTTAACCAGAGAGATTGTAGTAAGATTATCCTATTCTAGTAAGGTAAGAAAACAACGAAATGTCAGTTCTATTAAGTAACCTGGGAAAACTTCCATAGGCTCATCATCACTTTGAAGGGCCCAGATTTTTCATCGATTTTGCATTCATTTAGTAAAACAGACTTTCCCAATTTTGGCTAATAGTTATTACATGCCAAAATTAATACTGCCCATTAAAATCTTTACCTCCAGTTAATCATGTCATAACTATGTAATAAAAAGATTATTCTATACTGAGTAAATAACCTTGCACAATGATACAGTGCTGAGAGAGAACCAGGGAGATCAAATGCCCAGAGCAGGTAAATCTACACACACCCTTGAACTGTGGCTGCTCCGGGGGGCGGGGGAGGTGTGTGCAGCAGAGAGGTATGAGTCTCCTTTGAACGTAATGAAAACATCCTGAAACCAGGTAGAAGTGACCGCTGCACACACTGTAAATACACTAAATGCAACTGAATGATCTACCTTAAAATGGTTAATGGCTACTTTTATGTTATGAGAATTTTACCTCAAAAAAAAAAAAAGTTTAAAGAACCAGAGTTACAAAAAAAAATTTGTTTAAATCATGTTTTTTAAAAAGGCTTTAGAATAGACTATCCAATGGGGAAAAAAATCAGCCAATTTGTCCGCTAATACTTTTGTTAAAGAACGTGCTGAAATGTCTTTTTCTGCAAAATGAGTAATGCATTTGAATACCATAATTAGAAATATAAGGTCAAAAGCTCAGGTTTCCAAATTGTGTGTTTTAAAATTTTATTCAGGATTAGGTCATTGGGAACTTTCAAATGCATATTCTCATACGCACACTAGGACAAAAAGCGATTAGGTTCTTAGATCAGCCTACAAAATCCTTTTAATCCATACTGTAGTCATATTATAGAGAAATATATTACTGATTTTTTAAAAAATGTATACACAATATTTCAAAAAAGGACTTGAAGTGACTATAGAAAATAACAATGCATTTTAAAACTGGAAATGAAACAAGAAAAAAGGAAATGTTTAAAATTTATATTGAGATGAAATTTTAATCCGATTTGATTAGAAGAGATTGAATGAAAACATTATCTTAAGTGAACAAGCCTGTCAAAAAAGACCACATACTATATGATTCTATTCATATGAGATGTCCAGAATAGGGCAATCTAGTGAGACGAAATACATTACTGGCTGCTTAGGGCCTGATGGGAGGGGAGGCAGAGGAGGAGACAGCAAATCACTTATTTTCAGAGGTGATGAAAATATCCTTAAATGGCTGTAATGATGGTTGCATAGATCTGAATATACTAAACACCACTGAATGGTGCATTTTAAGTGCGTGAATTGTATAGGATGTTACATTTCAATACGGGTTTAATAAAAACAAAACAAAAAAGATGAGATGGAAGAGGTAGCTAGCAATTTGCAGAGATTTAAAGATGACATCAGGTAACTAACACTGATCACAATGTCATTTCCATTTCTACATCTGTAGTGTCCTTTTTCTTACCACTAAGACTTTATACCAATCAGATGTGAACTCACAAAGAACTAAAAATTACCTGTTTGTATTAAGTGGGTAAGAGTGGGAAAGACAGGCAAGACTCAGTGGGAACAGGGCAAGTGGGGAGGAGGCAGCAGAGGCTGAGGAGAAGTTCAGGGAGAGCAGCAGCCTCCGGAGGGGGGCCAGGCAGCAGGAGGGGAACAGACCGGCCTCCGGGAGGAAGAAACAGAGCTGCACCTCCAGAAAGAAGGAAAGAGGACGCTGGAGAGGCGGTTACCGGCGACCCTGACCGAGTCCAGCCTTGTCAGGTCACTGCCAAACTGCTGAGTCCTTTGTAACTCCACGTGGAACATTTATTAGTTCGTGTTTCTAGAATTACCCTTTTACCAAGAAGCAAATAATTTTAAAAGGTCTTCTTAGAAGTTAAATATTACCTATATTTTAAAGGAAGTTAAAAGGGGTTTCTGCTTTCTTCCAGGGTGGGCTGAAAGGTTAGGAGAGTTGCAGTAACAGCACCTTACAGTCATACAGGAATTCTCAGCAAAACCACTAAAATCATGCTCACTTTTATCTTTCTTTAATGCTTATGGACCCAGGTATGTGTTAAATTACGTGAAAGACAAAAAGCAGAAAGCAGTCCCTGTGGTGCTCATGCCCTCCGCAGGGAGCCAGGGCCACACGGGGGCCTGGGCCACCACCTGCGGAGTGGGTGACAGGGAGTTCAGGGAAGGCGGGACCAACGTCACGCTGTGGTCAGTCTGGCCGGGCCCCAAAGAGTCACCTCACAAGTCAGCACAGGATTTAACTAAGCGCAGAGAAGTGAGGATGGGCAGCCAGGGAAACAGCCTGAGTACCATCAGAAGGACCCACGGACAACGCAGGATGTGACTCGAAAGACAGATGGGATAGGGAAGAGCCAGACAGGGAAATGGCATCTGTGGAGTCTCTGTCCCTGAAAAGTCAGAGGAGCCCTAGTAAATACCCGTGTCCAGTCTCCTCCAGCTCCACAGAGACAGAAAGTATCAACAGTAGCCTGTCTTTTCAAAGCTTTAGAAGTTTGTCTCATTTTTTCCTTCGGCCAACATCTAGGGACCGGCTACGCTATGCACGCACAGGCTCCCTGACCAGCTGTAAGGCAACGTCGCTCTGTCAGGTGGGGAGATGTGACCAGAGGGTGGGAAGCTCCGAGGAAAAAACCAGAAATGAAGAGTTAGTCATTTTATGGAATCAAATACAATATAAGTAAACACTATGAAGAGCATCACAGGGAAACTGGACCAAACCCAGAGGACCGGACAGAACTCCGAGGGGGGAGTGAGGACGGAGCGCAGGGGATGAGGGGGCCAGAGCGGGCAGAGGCCGGGGGCACAGGTCTCAGTGGCCAGGGAACATGTCTCAGTGGCCGGGGGCATAGGTCTCAGAGGGTGGGGGACACAGGTCTCAGAGAGTGGGGGACACAGGTCTCAGTGGCCGGGGAGGGATACAGGTCTCAGTGGCCAGGGGCACACAAGGAGCCCCGACTGAGGAGCAGGCCCCTGGGGGAGGGGGACAACAAGGAGGGGCGAGGACACAAGAGGTGGGGGCAAGAGCCAAGAGTGCCCGGCCCACAGCCTCACTGCCCGTCCAGTCTTCACTCTTACGGCTGGGCAGGAGCACAGGCTGCAAATCACAGGGAAGCCTGGGAGGCCTGCAAGTACCGGGATGGAGTAAAATCCCTTCAAAGGTAAGACAGTGAAAGGTAAGGCAGCCCCCCAGTCCAGGCGAGCCTGACGCTGGGTCATGGATCTCCCGTACTCTCCGGCACAGGCCGGGCAACGCATTCTACAGCTTAGGGGAAAACGGCCTCTAAGCTCTAAGAAGGAGGGAAATGCTTCTTACCTTTGGACTGCTGGCCTGAAGGAAAAAAAGGTGAAGTGTAATCTGATCGTATACTCCAGAGATTTTTGCGTTTATTTTTAAAAAACAAAGATAAATTCATCACCTACAAATATGTATATAGCTTAATCAAGAAGATATCATATTTGCATAAAAGGGGAATTTTGAATCAACAAAATATAATTTTTAAAAAATTTAAACCTATTATCTGATTTTTAAAAGACCAATGAAATTGAATAGAAGCCCCAAAGAGATTTAAACATTGCACTTAGAGAAAATTAATTTACTGAAATTGATTGAAATAATTGGACTATATTATCTATATGTTGCTATCATACTAACTGTATCTTGGTGCTTTGGTGAAGAGGGAGAAGGCTCATTTTCAGGAGAGCAGGGTTTTGAGGCAGGTGGAGAGTCCTACAAGAAATAAGTAATGAAAAGCGTTACTCTATTTCATATGATTATATTCCTCCCTCCACTCACAGTGGGAGAGCTTAGGAAGGGAGGCTAAGAAAACTTTTTCCTAGTTATTTCCCTTCTCTGTTCAGCTCTGAAGCTAACATGGTACAGATGTGAAAACTCAGATGTCATAAAGTTTATAAAATACGGCATAATTTACACCAATTACAGGTAAATTTAAAATCTGCACATGGAATTACTGAAAAGAAATGATGCATGTTCCCTTAAAAGCACGATGCTGCATCAGTATGAACTAACCGTATCTAAAACAGGTGAAAACCAAACACTTGTCGATAAAAATGCAACAGTCAGCACGCTAACGTGCTCCTGGCACAGCGGGTATGAATACCAGGACTAGACGAGGAACAGCCACAGGAACTAACTGGCGACTGCCAGAAAGAGACTTTTATTTTAGTCAACCGCTATGTAAGAAATTAAACTATTAATATTTAATGTAACTTATACCTAACTTTTCAATTTCAGAAATAAGCAAGATTTTTTTAAACGCAAAGAAGAATTCTCAGATTTACACATTAATAATTCACCAGGAAAAAAAAAAGAACTACTTTAATGTCTAAGCGTAAAAGAATATAATGGGGCAAACCAATAATGTGCATTTTAAAGCAATTCTGCTTTGTCAGTATTAAAACACAGTGCGTGATTCCCACCACAGATGTTTGTGAGACTATTCATGGAGGATAAGACTGAGAAAAATATTTATTTGGTTAGCAACAGCCAAGTTCCATTTCACTTTTCTCCATTCTCTTAGATACTTTGAATAATTTCAGGAAAAGAAAATGAGAAAAACCATATGCTAATAACTGTTATTAATTTTCCTATAAAGTCAAGTAATTTCGTTGAAACTTCATCTTCACATCTGTATCATCTACTTCCCCACACGTATGGAACTGACACGGCACTGCTGACAAGCCTGAGAACTATGTTAAATCACAATACAAAAACCAGTACTCAATATCCATTTACTTAAAAAACAAGTCTTCAGGTTTGTACCTTGTACAATTTTAAATACAGAAACTAGGTAGCAGTGAAAGTTCACAGGGAAAATCCTTAAAGGCACTACCTTAAAATCAAACATCCAAGGCCAACACTATAAATGGAGAAAACATTAAAATCGTATCAAATATACCTTTATAAAAAGAAATTACACTTAACGTCCAAATCTCAGTTTAGCCTCATTTAAATATTTTTTTCTGATAGCATCAGATGTTTCACTTTTCAATTTTTGCCTTCTAAGGAGTGTCTAATATTGAAAGTCTGATAAAAAGAGGAAAGATTTGATGACACATATACTAGAAAATAAGTAGCTGAATAAAATGAATGGCAATTATGATTTATTTTTCATAGCACTATTGGACCTACAGAAATAAAACCCACAACAAATGGAGTAATAATGTAAATATAACAATTATGATTAGAAACAAATTTACATGTATATATTTATGTATATTTATAAATGTATATGCATATATAAATACATCTTAAATGTCTACAAGTAGCAGGAGTTAGTAAAAACCATACACAGGCAGAAACAGATGTACCCACACCCACACACAAACCCCTACACACACCTACCTCCTCCAAGGTCATCTGGCAATTGAATTAGAACCTGCGTCATCATGGCAACGTTTGCTACAACACATAGTATCAGGTTTCTGTGATTACGTTTCAGGGTATATATACGTGACCCCTTAATCTTAGTCAGCTGGTCTATTCTGGCAAAGACCCTCTTCTGTAACCTCCAGTCTTAAACATGTATATACTCAGTGATGATGGTAAACAGAGGAGTTTACTTGGTGAAGCAATCACCTGTGATTCATCATCTATGATTCCTTTTATAAAGGGTAGGGGGAAAAAGATATTCCTCCCCAAAGTAAGTAAATCTCTAGTCTCAAGAAAATCATGTTATCACAACTCTGAAACAATTAGATGAAAAAGGATATGTAACAGGAACGTCAAACAAGTTATTCTAACAATAGACTGAAAATGAATCTCAAGAAAGATTAAAAAGGAGTAAGAAATTCTGAGTCTACATCACCAAAATAGCCATCCTTTTGTTCTGGTACCAAGAGTCAGCGGAGCTGGTTCAGGAACGGCTTTTGCATTAGAGCATTCATTCCGTACGGTATAGGAGCCTCTGTAGACACTGAACTGTAATCTGGCTCTCGGAGTTAAATGAATTTTTTCTTTAAAATCTCTAGGACTGTTACCTACACAGGTTAATCTCAATGTTAATGCAGTCTCAGGGATTCTTCAACAGCAGTCTCCAGAATTTCTTTCCTTTAATATGCCCTCTCTATTCCACCATGTAACATCCTTACAAACAGAAATCAGAAGTACTTGTTTTGCTTATTGATCGAGATAATTTAGAAAGGAATTTAAGACTGAAAGTATCCAAACACAGAGAAATATGCGGCAGAAGAGTTCATCTTGTTTCATTAACATACCTAAGAATGCAGGAACCAATTAATTACACGAAAAGAGAAGCCTGATGGTAAAATAAAAAAAGAGACTCCAATGACCAGTATTTGAGTTTCAGGGTGTTACTGCCACCCTCCCATTTTAACATTAGTGTGTCTGTTGTTCAGTAAATTCGTCCTAATTTCCTAGTCTAACCACAAAATGAAGCCACAATGTAAAGATGTAACTCACAAGAAAAGTTAAAAACTTTATGGCTTTTCCAGTCTCATGTTTGCAACAAAATTCCTCCCGTTTGAAGCAGAGAACATTGCGTCTCAGGTAAAAGCAGCACTTTGTGCAGAGAGCACTTAGGGACTCAGAGGGAGCAGGAATCCACCCTGCCCTGCGAGGGGAGAAGGTAAAGACACGTCTACTGTTGAACCTCCCAGAGACTGGAGACCAACAGTAACAGGCGCGTGACTTTAAAATAAGACTATCAAATGCCCTGTGACCTACTAGGCCCAAATGTGTAACGTCAGACATCATCACGCCACACGTCAGTCAGCCCATTGTGCAAAAATCAAAAAACTTCAAAACCAAACCCCACGCAGGAGTAAAGTGACGCGACATACAACACTGGTCACCTAGGTATCAGATTCGACTAAGGAGAAAATGAAATGATAAAGGATAAAGAACGTGCAAGAACACTGCACAGATGCCCTCGGGAAGTCCTACCTTGTCGTTGGTGTCCAACACAATGGTGCTGTGTCTCCACTTTGTTAACACTATTGGTTCTTGCAGCCGCCTGTCCAGACTCCGACTTTTAATTATTTCTCTTTGCTGCTGAGATGAAGCATTATACTAAAGAAAACAAAAGTATACCTCGTAAATAATAGGAACAAAAGAGGAATCCAAACATGCTGGCTCCAAATGACACGTGGTGTTAGGCAAAGCTCACCACATGACACCAACTTAAGTGTTCTCATCTCTGACCAGCACTGTAGCTCAATCAAGATCACAGATTTATATGGTGGACAGGCCACATTAATGTCATCGTTTGGCAAAACACTTAATCTCCCAAAGTCTAAGTTTCATCAACTATAAAACAGATACAACAGAAATTTTACCTCATTCACAGTTATAGGATGGAACAGTGTAAGGATTGCCAAATGTTACCCTGATAGGTTCTCAATGACATTAATTATTACAATTTATAAAATGAGGTCACTGAACAAATTAATTTTCGAAGGTTCCTTCTACTTTGAAAATCCACAGGAATTCAATTTTTGGTTTAGGTTTTAAAGTGATGCTTTCATACACAACAGTATTCTCACATTTAAAGGAGTTTTTGTTTGTTTTTACTCTTTCACTTGCAGGCCAAACACACTATTATTTGTTTCTCACAACATAACCTGGTCAAAAGGGAGAGATGGTACTAGTGCCAAAGACCAACCCTGAATATTATCAGCTGTGTACAAAGGATGGGAAATGACTGCCAAGCGAAAATTACATATAAATAAGGTATCAAGTCCTGTGCTTGAAATGTCAAGTAGATCACCAAGCATAAGCATTGATAATGGTGAGGTTTTTAAGAGTTATGCTGTTCTATGCAGGCAATCTGAATAAATTATAAATAATAACTTACAATAAAATGACAAAATCCATCTACTTTTTAAGAGATCCATTCTTCTCCTAAAACCAAAGGATACCTAATATCTACTTCTCTAAAAAACCCCAGTAAATCTTAAATTTTAATGATTCATTGTAATTTCAGTAAAATTATATTATATACTATACTAATAAATTTCTTTTATTCCCCACAATACGCCATTTCTGCCCTTAGCAAAATGAGTCCATACAGGTCTCCCAAACTGTATCCCAAAGCTGTTGCTTCATCTTCCACATTAAAATCTGCCAAAGCTAAGCCATCACATACAGATGTGTGCTTTTCATTCACTGTCGCTCAACAAACAGCAACCTTAAAATCTGTTGGAGAAGTTCACAAAGGGATCATTTCTAGAACAAAGAAAGATGGAGCTTAAAGGCTTCCCCCAAAAATTCTGTGCCATAAATCTCTAAGTGAAGAGAGACCAGCGATTAAGCAGAGCTACATTTTCCCTTCAATACAACCATCGTTAGCAACAATCAGAACGTGTGGTCGCTGTGTGTAAGCTCAGGTAGCTTCTGAGATTTATAATTACCACAGCTGTTTAGAAATCCTTTCCATGGGGCAGCAAAAACAATGTAAAATTAAACTGGGTAATAATCACAATTCTAAAGGTGCTGTGTTCATAACAATGTCCATAAATGCAAATAAAGCATAAATAAACTGCCCGATACAAAATCTAGTATAGACAGAAGGAAAAAATAAAGTGTCACATAGAGAAAAGTAAGAGGATACCACGCTTAACACACACAGTCTAGTTACACAAGATGGCTAAAACTTTTAACATTTTTAAAATCCTTTTTAAAAACACCTTTTCTCTTTTAAGAATTTTTAATTGCTTTTTCATTTCAATTATTTCAAACACACAATAAAACAGCAATTATAATGAAAACCCCCCATCGAACTTGAGCACATCTAACATAACACAGGCACCTTGTTTTCTTTTTAAGAAATGAAACGTCAGAGTCCTCTGAATACATCTTCCAGATTCTACCCTCCTCCCCAGTACCACCTAATTCAGTGTTCATCGTTCTCACGCGTCTCACACTTTAGGATATATGTATGCGTCCATAAATACTTACTACCTGTGGGGTGTTAAATTTTAAATAAATGGAATCATATCACATGCATCAATCTTCAACTTGCTTTTTCACTCAATATGTTTTTATTAAAAAAAAATAATGCCACTGTATTCATGTTGGTGAGTGTCCAGCCCTAACTCACATGCTTCACTTCTACATACCACCACA
The DNA here is from genome assembly GCF_009834535.1 of Camelus ferus. Classification (NCBI taxonomy): domain Eukaryota; kingdom Metazoa; phylum Chordata; class Mammalia; order Artiodactyla; family Camelidae; genus Camelus; species Camelus ferus. The sequence goes on from NC_045730.1 coordinate 19,399,162, forward strand.
TTATATGCAGGCACCACAACTTAGCCACTCTGTTGTACGTGAACATGTCCAAGGTGGTGGCACTAATCACACTCCTACGGCAGAACATAACGCTCTGCACTGTCCGACTTGATGCCACCGAATTTACATGCATTTGTGTATATAAAACAAACGTATGTACATACACACAAATTTTAAAAAACCTATCTGAAAAGTGAAATGCTAACTCACTGTTTTCATTTACATTTTCCTGATTATTTATAAATTTGAACACCTTATCAAATACTTAATGTAATTCCTCTCCTCTGTATCGCTTAATATTTCTGCCTATTTTCAACTAGGTTCTCTCTCTCCCCTGCTGGTCCGTACAGAGGAACCAGGAAGCTCTGTCTGTATTTTGGCTCCTAAGCCTTTGTTCGCTATGCGAGTTGAATGTATCTTTTCCCAACCGCAGCGGGCATCCTCCCCCCCTCGTCAAAGGTGTTCTGTTTAACTTCATGTACCCACATCTGTCGACCTTTCCTTTTATGCTTTTTCCTTATACAGCCTTGTTTAAGAAATCCTTCCCACTCTGCAGTCAAATACCCTTCTACAGCCTGTTAGGTTTTGCTCATTACACTTACAACTGTCACCTACCTGGAATTAACCATTAAGTGTGAAGTGAGGTCAAGTACTACTTTTATTTCATTTTTCTCATGTGAGTAACCAAGTCTTAGCAGCATTTACCACACAGTCCATGCTTCTCCCCGATCTGTGCGGCCACATCTGAGCCTCCACTCTGCCCTCCTGGTCTGCCTCTCCACACCTGGCCCTCGAGACCACAGCTCCATCACTGCAGCCGGAACCCCAGCCCTCACAGGCCCCCTCCCCACCTTCTCTCTACTCAGGGATGTTTCGGTTCTTCACAGACCTTTGTTTGTGAATAAAACTTAGCATCAGTCCTTCCCCTTGTGGGGAGGGGGACAGTAAATAGAAATGCAGTGAATTTATAGATCAATGTAGACACTGCTATAAAATTAAGCCTCTCAATCCAGAATCATAATGGTACACTGCACCCTTTCAGGTTATCCGTTATACCCCTACATTCTCACTTTTCTTCATTAAGATTTTACAAACCTTTAATAGGTGTATTCTTAGACTCCTCTTGGTTTTGCTGCTGCTGCTCATGTAAAAAGGATCTTTATTCCTATCTCATTTTCAAGCTGACTTTTCACTAGAGAAATGGGTAGTTTTTAGGTTGATTTTATGTCCAGCAACCTTGCTGAACTATCATCAGTTTTGAGTTTGCAGAGTCTCTTGATTTTCTAATAATCAAAAGAAAAAACTGTATCCCTTCCTTTTCAGTTCTATTTTTCTCTCTTTTCTTATTTTATAGCTGAGTAGAAGCAGTGACAGGAGAGCTACAGTCGAGGTCCTAACTATTGGGACAGCTTCTGTAACTGCACCACGAAGTACGGGATGTACTGCAGATGACTTGATAAACACCCTTCAGCACGCTGTGATGTATCATTACATCCGAAGTGATTCTTTTGTAGAAACATACAGTTGCGTCATGGTTTATCATGTCTGAAAATCTTTCAACAGCCGTGTTTAGACCATTTACATTTAATGTAATTATTTATATACTAAGACTTAAGTCTATTTTATTTCTTTTCTGTTCTGTTTATCATTCCTGTTTTCTCCTTTCCTGCCTTCTTGTGGACTACTTGACGAGATTTTACTATTATAGTTTGATTTGTCTACAGTTTTCTTGAGTCTATCTCTTGTTAAAGTTTTGTAGTGATTGCTCAAGGGATTACAATTTACATACTTGATTTCTCAGTCTACCAATATCAACATTTCACCATTTCAAGTGAAATGTGGAAACCTTACCAATAATTACATCACATTACTCTCCCCCTTTTATGATACAATTGTCTTAAATATAATCTCCACCTACAATGAGTACTTCTTCAGAAATGTAATTTTTGTTTTAAATGTCAAACATAATTTTAAAAACTCAGGACAAAAGTCTCCTCAGATATTCACCCTTTCCACTGTACTTTCTTCATTCTTAATGTTCCAAGTTTCATTTATCATTTCCCTTCTGTTGGAAGGACTTCCTATAGCAATTTTTTGGGAACAAGAGCTGCTGGTAATAAATCTCTTAGTTTAATTTCATCTGAAAATATCTTTATTTCACTTTCATTCCTGAAGGATATTTTTGCTGGATGTGCAATTATGGGTTGACAGTTTTTTCTTTCAGCATTTGAAAAATGCTACACCACCTCCTTCTGGCTTCATGGTTTCAGATACGACATCTGCTGCCATTCAAATCATTATTACCCTATAGGTACTGTGTTGTTTCACTGTGCTGCTTTCAAGATTTTCTTTGGAAGGAGAAAGCAAGAAAGTCTTAGTTTTGAGAAATTTGATTACAATGTGTCTGGATGTGGATTTCTTCAGGTCTGTCCTGTTTAGTGTTTACTCAGCTTCTTGAATCTGCTTTTTTGTGTTTTGCCAAATTTGTAATGTTTTCAAACATTGCTTCTGCAAATATTTCTCGGGCTCACACTTTTTCCATTCCTTCTGAAACTCTGAAGAAATGAATGTTAGATCTTCTGTTTTCCCACAGACCTCTCAGGCTCTGTTTACTTTCTTAACATGCATCTACTTTTCCTGGGACCAATGCACTAGCCTGGCCTGTTCTTGTCACAGCAGAGGTGGACGACCCAGACCTGGTACACAAGCCCATTTCGATACCATGTGACACGTGCTCACATCCCATCAGTGGAAGAAAGTCACACGACTGAACTGGATTCAGTACATCCCCACCTACAGCAGGAGGCTGTACACAGGTACACGGCAAAGAGCACTGATACAGGAGTGGGTAAGGAATAGGTTCAACGATGCAATCTGCCACTGTATGTAACCTGGGCTTTTTACCCTTTTATGGCTTTTAAGATTGTCTCCCTTTACTGAAGTTCTGCAAACAGTAAAATCTGTCAACATATGGATTTAGTTTTCTCTATTCTTATCAGTACTGAAGACATATTTTCCAATAAAACACTCATGCCTTCCTTCAGTTTTAGAAAATTCCCAGAAATTATATTTTCTTTTTTCTTTTTTTTTAATATCCCCAAAGTAGCATTTATTTACCCACTGAATTCCAAAACATTTAATTTAGAAGTCTGGCATTTCATAGTCACCCATCTTGATTGACATGGGCTAACGCATGTGGCACTGTCAGGTTACATGAGGACAACAGCCAAAGAGTTACAAAAAATAAATCCATGATTCTTAAACAATCGCAACCAAAAAAAAAAAAAAAAAAAGTTACAGGTATCAAAACTTTAGATGCATTGCATTGAAAAGAAGGTTTGTGCACATCATAATTTAAAGAGGCAAAACAAGGCGCTACGGAAACCTCACATTAAATAGTTTATTATTAAGCCGATGGACAGGAGCAAGTGGTCTCTTTGTCTCAGCTTCCCTTGTATTCCATGAGCTGAGGGAAGAGGTGGGAAGGGTGGATTCATTTTCGCATGCACAAGATGAACTGCTTAACAAAACACTATCAGCTTGTTTAAATGGACCTTTTAAATACCGACTGTAGCCTGTGTTGGCTAATTCTCCTTTCTAACTTCCCCCAGTGCTTTCGCCTGCATTTCACCTATATCGGCAGACGGAGCAGAATGCCTCCTTCAGAATGCACCTGTCTGCACAATTCAAAAAGGGATAGTGGGGAGGAGGGGTGGGTGTTGGGTTCAAAGCAACCGTCAGTCCAGCAATGCCCATGAGTTTATCTGGAACTGCTTCCGGGGGCGGAGAACAGATCTGAGTAGCTGTGCTGCCGCCCGGGTGGGTTTAGCACTAGGTATCTGGTGACTGTGGCGCGGAGGGGCCGGTGTGACGGGGTGGGGGCGGGGCGGGCCGAGGCTGCTCAGTTGCCTTCTCCGGCCTCCTCGTCCTGCTGGTCGCTGGACCAGAGGGTGAGGTTGTCTCGCAGCAGCTGCATGATGAACGTGGAGTCCTTATAGGAATCCTCGTTTAGTGTGTCCAGCTCGGCTATGGCGTCGTCGAAGGCTTGTTTGGCCAAGAGGCAGGCCTGCTCAGGCGCGTTCTGGATCTCGTAGTTGAACACGGAGAAGCTGAGGGCCAGGCCCAGCCGGATGGGGTGCGTCGGCTGCATGTGCTCTTTGCTGATCTTGAAGGCTTCCCTGTAGGCAGCCTCCGAAGCTTCCACCACACTGTTCTTCTCGCCGGAAGCCACCTCGGCCAGGTAGCGGTAGTAGTCGCCCTTCATCTTCAGGTAGAAGACCTTGCTCTTGTACTGGAAGTCGTTGCAGTTCTTGATGAGGAACTTGTCCAGCGGGGCCAGCATGTCGTTGCACACCGACTCCAGCTCCTTCTCGATCTTCTCCCGGTAAGCCTTAACCTTCTCCAGCTTCTTCTCGTTTCCATCGGCCATGGTCTTCCGCTCGAGGCTGCTGATGACCCGCCAGGATGACCGCCGGGCCCCGACCACGTTCTTGCAGGCCACGGACAGAAGGTTGAGGTATTTGTTGGAGAGAGGCTCGTTGAGCTCGGTCACCGCCTTCATGGCGGAGGCCATGTCGTCGTAGCGCTCCGCCTGCTCGGCCAGCCGCGCCCGCTGCAACAGCTGCTCGCGGTCCGCATGTCGCTGTAGCCCGGCCTCGCTTCGCGCCCCACTCGCTTGCTCGCCCGCCCGTCCGCTCCGGGTCGCCGTGGAGGCCGCCGCCCCGCGCACTGTGGCTCGCCCCGCGGACGCCACCGAGCCCAGAAATTATATTTTCAAATATTATTTCTCTACCCTTTCTTCCATTCTCTTCTTCTAGAATTCCTGCTATGTGAATATAGGAAACTTTCCACCCATCTTCCATTTCTCTTAACTATTATGCTTTAATATTTGTTATCTTCCTGTCCCTCTGTCTATAGGTTACACTATCCACTGCACTTTGTATTTCAATGATTTTTTTCTATACCCAAGAATCTTTAATACTAATAATATTTTCTTTAAATTGACTTACTTTGGGAAAAAGAAAAATTTCTTTTAGAACTAGTCTATCTGATAATTACCACTACAGATATGTCTGCTATTTACAGCTGTGATATAAAACATTAAAGTAATGTACCAATTAAAATTTAAATGTCTGCTCAGATATCATTTAAAATTATCTTAAGTGTATGACCTCTTTGAAACCTGCTGCCTTAGATAAACTTGGCCCTGGTGCACTTATCAGAAGAGAGATATCCCACAAGACCATAGAGGATCTTAACGCTCCACGCTACTAATGACTGACTCAATTACAACACATCAACATACAATGAATCTGAATATTGAATTGCTTTTCTTTCTTTAAAAAAATAAATATAAGACTAACTTCATGTAGAGAACTCAATACGTTCCAGACGACTACAGGCATTATTGGCACTGAAAGGGATCTTGTAAACCAGGAAAAATAAAAAAACAATTTCAAGTTAAACCAAAACAATTTTTGCATAGGGATTACTAGTATTACGCAGCAATAAGATAATGCACATCTTAGAAAAAGGATTCTCAATGAATTCTGAAGAAACTGGTCTTGCTGCTTTTTAAAAGTTGAATAAAAATTTAAAAATAAATCTGCTGAAACCATTTTCAGATATTAGCTCATCGACGACTTAAATAGGAATTCAGTGTTCAGGTTTATTACCTTTGGCAATTCCCATTCTGACCGAGATCCATCTGCACTGTAGTAATATTGTCTACCTTGATCGTCAACATGCTTGAGCCACTATAAAAACAAAACAAGTGTTTTTTTTTAATTTAAGTAAACTTGAGTTTAAGCCTATACAACCAGAGATACTAGATGATATTCTTATGAATTCTGTTCTACTTGCTCAAGAACATTGTAAAAAAAAAAAATAACAAATTTATACTAACAGACTTGCATTTTAAGTTTGGTAAAAATAAGTAAACTATAAACATTAAAATGTGAATCTATCTTTTATCCAATGCCAATGTCAAGCTAGTGATTCAAGCACCACTTAACAACATAACAAAAAATATACAACATAAAGATACACAGATGTATGTGCACTGGACACAGGTTGAGAAATTAACAAAAAAAATTTTTCAATCTTTAAGGATAAAATTACTAAACAATTTAACCCAAGCCATGCAAACCCTTAGGAACTCCCTCCTGTAGCCAACACATCTTACTCAATACAATTTAAATGACACCAACAACAAAACCTCATACAATACAGGGAATATGAGAAGACGACGAAGATACAAACATATGATCTTGACTGTGAAATGAATGAAAATCATTGTTTCCTTATGTTCTAGAGCCAAGTAAAGCAGGAATGAGGGGTAAAAACCTGTCTCTATTTATTCCCAAGGGTCTTAAATTCTTTATGTTAGCACAACCAACCAGTCACCTTCTCAGATGATAAACATGTAAAATTTCAGCATGCATTCCCAAACTAGGTCATTAATGATAAAAATACTCGATTCATGGTTTTTGTTTTACACAACTTGGTTATAAAAGAAAAGGGAGTACAGAAAGTGAGACAGGATATCATAATGCTGGCATGTTGAGAAAACCATTCCCAAAAAACTATTCCTCAAGAAAAATACAAAGAAATATGTTTGCTCAAGAAGTCTAAACAGAATGACACTCAAAAGGTCTGCTCTTAAACAGGTCTGTCTTAAATAGGTCGACACCACAAAAATCACTGCAATTACAAGCACTTTAAAACCATGAACCAGTAGTGACACTGAGTTTTCGTACTGTCAGTTGACATGATTACAGAATTACAGTAAGATATTTTCATGAGTTCTTAAAATACTACTAAAACTTTAGGACACACTATTTTACGTGCGGATTCTACCAAAAAAAAAAAAAAACCAGATGAGAAAAAAAAGAATGTACCTTCTCCTTGGTAAAGTCACTGGTATATAAGGTATGCCCACGTTCATCCAACTCTTCTGACCAACCCCTTGGAGGAGAACCACACTGACTATCTGACTGGCTGTGACAACTGCTGTGGTAGTTCTCTTCTGATGAAAGAAGCTATAAATAGTCAGAAACATAAGGATTTTTCTTCTTTGAATACATATATATGCAGATATGCAGCAGTTGAAACTAAGCAATTGACGTTGGCTATAATGTACTAAGATCTTGAACATATTTAAATATTTTAATTTTCAAAACAAATTGTTTAGTCTTTTAAATGGTACATTGTAAGTGGTGAGGTTTAAATGGTACGTTGTAAGTGGTGAGGTGAAATTAATAATAGTTATTTTATCACATTAATGCAACCCTAGAAAAATTCACTATAATGAGACTGGAAACAATGTTTTCAGACTGGGAAAGGCTACCTTCTATTTAATGCTGCTTTTGAACTGAAACCAGGTTTAAAGTGGCAGGGGTGTGTATGTGTAAGCAAAGCGGGGAGGTGAGGGCCCTTCATCAGACTGAGATTGTTGAAAGTTCTCAGCTATTTATCACAAGTTCCCAACCAAAAGCCTGGCAAAGAGTGCTCAAATATATCTTCAACTATTTTTTTAAAGTGTGTGGGATGGAGAGAGGGGAGGGAAGACACTAGGTTTGTAACACTATATTTTATGTTCTAATTTAATGGCAAGTTGTCTTAATCCACTCAACCGAATGCTTATTTAAAACTATTAGAAACTGAACTTTGAAACAAGAAAAAATATTGAGAAAATTCAAACACGATACAGAAAGATGAAGAAATTCCGTACAGTTTAGGTGTGCTTTACTTTAAACTCCAAACATACAGGAAGACTGAGAACAGCTAACAATTTCTGTTTTCTTTAACTAGAGGCACCGTAATATGAGCAGCGGCAATCCGCTTACTGCACTTAAACTTTGTTCATTCAACAAATGTGCACCAGGCTAACTCTCGCGTGCAAATGACCCTTCCAGGGTCATTTTCAGGTAAAACAGATTTTGCAATTAAATCCTACTCAACTGGACTGTATTTTCTACCATAAGTTGGTCTGAAACACTAAGATGTGTAGATTCTCAATGTTATAGGAGTAACTTAGACATAAACATCCTAACATTAGTAATATGTTCACAAAAACTGACCTAGACTACTTTACAGAAGCCTTGCATAAAGTGAGCTGTATGTTTTGTAACTAATGCTTTTAAAAAATGGAAAATCTAACTCAAAAATCAAGATTCATTTTTATTTGAGACCACTTATAAAAATGTGTGCTCACATGGGAAAAGAAGTGCAATAAAACCTTTCAGAAACAGAATAAAAGAAGGCAATCTATACAGTGGAATATTATTCAGTCATTAAGAACGAACTTTTGCTATTTGTGACAACAGGGATGGATCTTGAGGGCACTATGTTAAGTGAAATAACTCACAGAAGAAAGACAAATATGATCTCACTTATATGTGGGATCATAAAAAACAAAACACACAAAACCAAGCTCACAGATACAGAGAACAGACTGGTGGTTGCCAGGGAGGTAGGCAGTGGGTGAAAAGTCAAAGGGCACAGAATTCCAGTTATAAAATAAGTCACTCAAGAGGACGTAAGGTGCAGCACGGTTACATAGTTAATAATACTGTATCGCACATTTGAGAGATACCTAAAGAGCAGATCTTTAAAGTCTTCAGAAAAACTATTCTGTTAACTACGTATGGTGACAGATGTTACCTATACCTACTACGGTGATCATTTTGCAATATATACAAATATCAAACCATCATGTTGTACACCTAAAATTAATATAATGCTATATGTCAATTATATCTCAATAAGATTTTTTTATAAAGAAGGCAATCTAATTAGTAAAAATTAAGAAAAAAAATCACTAAATCAGTTTTTGTCATAAACATGACTTTTTAGTTGCCACAATGCTCACATAATTTCCAAATTTTTGTGCAGTCAGCTGTTCCCTTCTGCCATGAAAAGTAACCTCCATTATCTCAACATGTTTTATTACATTATAAAACCAGGAGTTGCTTTATGATTTTGAAAATTATTGCCAGAAAAGAGCTGTTTAATGAAAATTAAATAAAAGGTAGCCTAGAAGAAACACAGGGGGCTCTACACATGTTCCATTTCTAGGAGAGTGACAGGCAGCCACCCAACTAGTCACCTGGATGAAAACAGTGTAAAACAGTACATAACTTTTTCTTTTCTTTTTAATTACCAAGGAGCAAGAGGAATACTCAGGAACAAAAACTAACTGGAAGCAAGAATCCAGAAAAGTCAGTAGAATAAAAAGGCAGCTTTCTCCTCGAAGGCATCTGCCAAACCCTGACCAAAACATCAGTTTTCAAGGCCACGTACAAGTGTTGAGGAACAGGACTCAGGACAACCTAAGGCAAGGAGCCTAAGAGGATGCCCCATAATAAGGAATGGGCACTCCAAAGAATTAAACCTGCAGATTATGGGGTGAACCAGAAACAAATCTTGTCCCTTTATTCCACACTAGGAAAAACATAGGGATCTTCCCAGATAATTGGGGGAACCTGGGGGAGTCCCCAGCCACAAGCGAGCCTTCACGCAATCCAAATTACTACTAGTCGGGTGGCCTATAAACACGAAAGCTGAAAATTTAGTTTCAAATGCTCACAGGATACTAGCTTCCCCAGGCACCTGACAGAAACAAAAGCAAACCCTCTGAAGGAACAAATTTTCAATCCCAGCATTAAAGACTTGCTATATGTATGAATTTCCAAAAACTATAAGCTCACATCAAAACACACACAAGACACGAAACAAAACACTATGAGTGAGAGTCAGCAGAAAAACGTAATCAGACTCTCAAAGACTATATACTGGAACTATCAAAAACAAAGTAAAAAATAAGACTTAAGAAAGCTATGACAAATACATGTGATGTATGATCCTTCACTGCAAGAAAAAAAAAAACTATAAGGAATATAAGTTGCCAAGTGAGAAACATAGATATTAACTAGATATTAAATAATAATACCAATATTAAATTTTGGGGGTGCGATAAATGTATTTTTCACCAAAAAAAAATATTTTTTTTTGCTGGAAAATGTCCTTATACTCAGAGAATAAATTATTATGTTATCTGGTTCAAATGATTCAGAAAAAAAATCACTGGAGAGCAGAGGAGGAAAGCAAACACAGTGAGGCTCCGTGAGGACCCGGCTTACAGACGCTCACTGTACTATTCTTTCCACTTTCCTGCAGGTTTCAAACTTTTCATAGTAGTAAGAGGGGGAAGCTCCCCCAACAAATTAAAAAAAAAACACATTTTTTAAATTCAAAGGTAGGTTTAATATCAAATAAAGATGCAGATAAGGAGAAAAAGGGCAGACAGGAGCTTGACCTGGAAGTGACCGCAAAGGAAGCACAGAGACACAGCAAAAAAACACCCAAGCGGAGAGGAAACCAAGAGACCACGATGAGCGGAGTAAGCAGAGTAAACGTTCACGTAACCAGAGCTCCAGAACAAGAGGGAACAGAAAATGGGGTAGGAGCTATGCATACATGACGACTAACACTTCCCAGAACTGATCAAAGACAGGACTCCCCAAATTCAAGATTCCAACAAAGCCCCAGCAGGAAATAAAAAAGACACCTTCACCTGATCACATCACAGTGAAATTACAGATATGAGATCTTAAAAGCTGCCCGCAGGAGGAGAGCGGCAAGTTGAATTCCCAACATGGACAAAGGAAGCCCGAGGACATGAGAATAAAGCCTTCAATGGACAAGGGAAAAACAAAAACCAAACAGTCTGCTTAGAACTGTGTACCAGGTAAGGGTAGTCTTCAAAAATAAGGACAAAAAAGAAAATTTCCAGACAAACAACACTAAAATGTTATCACTAACAGACGCTCACTAAGGAAATAAAAACGTATGTACTTAAGACAGTAGAAGTTATCCAAGATAACCTAATTTGCATAAAGAAATGTGAGAAAACACAACGGGAAATGTGAGGATTAAATTTAAGTATCACATGGACAATGACAGTTAGGGGAGGGTAAAAATAAAAACAAAACATCAGACAACAGCAGCACAACAGCATGGACAGTTCCTGCGCGGTTCTGAAGGAGCAAGAAGACACCGACGAGCCGCGGGCCACGCTGAGTGCACGCGCTCTGGTGTCTGGGGCGCGTTTGTCAACAGCAGCTAGATGTTCAACAGCATCTCTGGCCTCTACCCCCGAAATGCCAGCAGCCCTCCCTGAGACGTAACAACCCGAAACATCCCCAGACACTGTCTAATGTCCCCCAGGAGGCAAAATTGTCCCCAGTTGAGAACCACCGTTCTAGGGCAACTACTAAAATAAGCTTCTGACTGAGGATGAAAGACAACACTTGTTCCCCGTCAAGCCCCACTAAAATAAAAGTACTGAAATAAGCTTGAAAAAAACCTGGCCCCCAAGAACAGAGGGGGAACACAAGAAGACACGTCAGCCACAAAACTCTGCAAGCTGAGAAGCAGATGAACAAAAATCTCAATTATCCACAAAGACAGCAGAATCTAAACCAGTGGGGGCAGGGGTGGTGCTGGGAAGGGAAGATGAAATCCAACAAATTCTTCAAAAGGCTCCAGGACTAAGATGAGGACTGAAATCACCAGAGTCCCCTTCCTCAGGCCTGGCCACTAGCTGTGCACCCTCTGCTCCAGCAGAAGGATGGATTCACTCCCTGGTTGGGGGGAGGGGGGGTGACACCAACATTCCGAGTTGGAAGACAACAGGCACTATCAGGACCCAGGTACCAAACCAAAGAGGGGAGGCTGAGGGGGATAGGCTCAGTGGTAGAGCATGAGGCCCTGGGTTCAGCCCCCAACACCTCCATTAAAAAAAAAAGTATTTAATTAAAAAAAGAAAAAGAGGGGAGACCAAGGGACTGGATGCAAACTGGATGCAAACGCCAGCACCAAGACCCTGGCAGCTCTTACCTTCCAGGTTTTAAGATGTCTGCAGACACTGCTTAGTCTAAAAGGAAAGACCTAAAGTTCTAACACTGGAGACGCCAACAAGCAGCTGACCCAGATGAAGTGAAGTTCGATGCCTGGCAATTGTGACGGAGAGTGATTTCCAACCAAGAATACTATACTCGGGCAAACTATCAATTAAATACAAAGGCAGAACATAGACATTTTCACGCACACAGTCTCAATTTTACCTCCCGGATACAGTCTTTCTCAAGAAATTACTGGAAGGTGTGCTCCAGCCACATTGGAAATACCTATTTCTGTCTAATATGTGCAGTAGCAGTGTGAGCTGAGGCTCTGATGTACAAATCACTCTCATCTATCCACTGAAACAGGAAGCTGAGAAATGTTAAAAAGTTCCTGTGTGTACTTTAAATTCCTTTAAATTATTCTATCATTTAGCCCTTTCCCTAATTCTTCCAAATTATAAGATTTGACTTTATTATTGACACACAGGACAACTTATTTTCAAATGTTCCTATTTTTTAAATTTTTTCCTGTGTGGGGGGAGGGTAACTAGGTTTACTTATTTATTTGGTTTTTCAGTGGAGGTGCTGGGGATTGAACCCAGGACCTTGTGCGTGCTAAGGACCCGCTCAACCACTGAGCTATAAACCCTCTCCCCTTAAATCTTTCTAAATACACAATTCAAATCACTTCTGAACACTCCCTACTGCAGTAACACGTGATCGACTTCTCTCACTATTCTCCATCTCATTCTTGAAACTCAAAGCACAAGTCACCACCAGACCAGAGCTATAAATAACCAACTGAAAAATAGGACAAGAAGAAGGGTTATCAACTATAAAAAGCTTTTAGACTCTGCTAAACACAGGATGCGTTCCCTGACTCTCCAGCCTCTACCCACCTAGGGTTCTGTTTTTATCGTACAAGCCAGCTGCCTTCTCTAAGAGCAGGGTGTCCCGGGCAGGTGCCGGGGCCGCAGTCATCCACACTCCAGGACTTAACTCCATTCTGCCAATCCTACCCTTAGCTTCTCCTGCGTATTTCAACAGCCCCGAGGAATCTCTCCAGACCTCGGAGATGAGTATTTCTCAAAACATTGTTGGCCAGTTCACGGCACCACCCTGAGAGGTGTGGGGAAGGTGAAACCAAGGCGGGGTGGGGATACAGTACGGGCACTTATTAGAGAAAACAATGATTTTAGAGTAAATTGTCAGACTTAGAGGACAGTCCATTTGTAGCAAAGGAATTATATTTACTTCCCCTGCATATAAATAAAAAGTGATCTTGTATCTCTGACTGACAAAAACTGAGAAGTATCTTGCTATTGTTAGCCCTACCAAAACACAGTGAAAATTATCAGTCAAATAATTTTGTTCTTATTTGTTTGACTAAATCATCTATTTTCTTTCCTTCTTTTTCTAAAAAATGTCTCTGCTTGGGCAATGGCAATGATTGAATTAGTACCTCCTAGCACGTGAGGGGAACCACTGGCACTAGGCAACATTAATCCAGCTAACTCTGGAACTAGTAAGCATGCTACAAGGTTAGCTACTGTCTACTAGTTAGAGATTAGGAAGAAGCAAGCATTAATATAACAGAATGTGGAAAGAACATTTAGTGCCTTAGAGATTTCAAGGGTTCTACCATTTCAGTGCCTAGAAACAAATCTACTGACGTCTTTCGTCTCTGAATAACAAGAAGGAAGTCTGGTAACTCACGGTGATTTTCTACTGCTCATACCTCCTGCTCTCCTGGACTCTGGGAATCTCCTTTGCTTGTGTTTGTATCTCGAGTCCAGCGAGGGGGCTTCCACGTTCTTTCCTGTGTCCCTCTGTTATAGTAGTAACAACGCCCCGAACTATCCTTGTGAGTTTCCCATTCTCCATTGATCTGAATGGCGGGGCTTCCGGGGAGCGGCGGGAGCGCGGACTGGGATATTTTCAGTTCCTGCAGGTTAGCGTACACAGGAGAGTCTGGCCGTCCTTGATTTGGGGGTGTTGTCGCCTGTGAAAAACGTGAAATAGCCGTGTTTAAGCTGGCGTAACACTTATAAATTAAAATTAAATGAAACACGAGATTTATAAACATAAATACTAATTCACTTAAAAATGTATGTATAGGGGTACAAATTCTTTCTAAGGAAATAACAATTGAACAGTTTTAATATTCACAGTTTGGAAAATACACAAAAGCTTCAACTAGAATTCAAAGTTTGCTTAACAACTGCCCCTCACCCTGAAAGAACACTTGCCAAGAAGTCAGGAGCTGGGGGTCCTCGTTCAAGACCTGGCCTAACAAGAGGCTTGACACTGGAATAGACCACTTCATCTCTCTGAAACTGAATTTTTTAAATCTCTATAAATGAAGGAATTTGGATTAAACCACCTAGGTCTCCATTAGCTCTAAAAGTTTATGATTTTAGGCAAGTTTTAAAATATAAAGTCTTATACATGGGTAGGTCAGCATTTATTCAGAAAACTGTCGAAAGAAGGATTTTATATTCTAAGCTCTAATGTTAAATCAGGACTCCAAGTGAAAGAAAAAGGAGATGTAGTACTTCAGCTCAGAATTTATTACATCCTATTCCTTCTTAGTGATAATTTCTCAACAGCCATAAACAAACCTTTAATTTCTTCCTAATTTCTGTATCTGTGATTTTCCTAAGAGTGGAAAAGACAAGAATTAGCAATGGCTCTATGATTTACATGCTTAACCTCAACCTTCAGTTTACTTTTTATTTTTAAACGTCACTAGATGTCAGTCAAGAGCAGAACGCCCTTCCTACGCTTTGCCTAAGGACACTGTCCACTGTGTTAAGTTAGAATTCTAGATGCTGAAAGAATACTTTTTTATATTGTGTTTGTATTTGTGTAAACACCTCTCCTTTTACAACAGGGCTTCTCAACCTTGACACGACTAACATTTAGGAACAGATTATTCTCTGTGGTGGGGGCCACCCTGCTCACTGTGAACTGTTCAGTAGCATTTCTGGCCTCGACCCACTAGATGAGGGCGGTACCCCTCACCATGACAACTAAAGAGAAAGAGTCTCTGGGCATTGCCCAATGTCCCCTGGGGACAAAACTGCCCCTGGTCGACAACCACTGCTGCACCATGTTAACCGTAGAATTATTCAGATGTGTGATTACTTTTATAATGTACCCATAGTTTTATGAATGTTTAAAAACACTGAATTACAAAAAAGAGAAATGTGGATGGATACATTAAATCAGTTTATTAAAAATTAAAGTACTTTAAATTCTAAAATATGATTTGCCTACAAAATAATCATAATGAATCTAAATCACAGAATAAGTTTTAAAAAAGAAAACAGCAAAAATAACCCAAAACATGAATATATTTGTAAACTAGTTACCTTTGGTATTTATGCAAATACTGTACTCAGTCATACAAATTAGACCATTTTCCTATAAATGTTAGCTTTGAATTTAGACTACCACCAAACTTCATCTTTCTAAGAAAATCTATCCATGAAGACAGATTTCCATGTATTTCTCTTCTAGGCTAATTCCATATTCTGGGGAATCAGCCAAGACAACAATGCTCCTCTGACTAAAATGTACTCTGCTAATTAACAAACAATTCTATACAGTAAATCATCTCCCAGGACCTTATCTAGAGAGCATTTATTCAGCAAGTGTTGCAGAAGTTCTCAGTCTGCTCCTGATACTTAACTCATCTTGGGGAAATAAAGATGCCAACAAACAGCCACTGTCTCAACGATTTTATGGACGCATGTCACCACAGCTTTAAGAAATAGCTCATTCCTGTTGCTTAAACAGTTCAAATTTAAACAGGTTTTCAATTTAAAAAAACTGAAATGCTTTAACACAGTTTATAAGACTAGCATAATTCCGAAACAAATGTACAGAAAAATTAAATGGAAGAAAATTACAAACCAATCTCACTTATAAATTTAAATGAAAATATATTAAATAAAACATTAGCAATCAAATCCAGGGCTCCATTAAATAAGTCAGGGAAAAGCAGAAATGCTGAGAGTCTACCTTCAGGAAATCCTTTACTGCAATACTTTACATTAACAGATTAACATAATCACCTCCACAAACACCAACAAAGCACATGATAAAATTCAACATGGATTCAGGATAAAAAGTGAGGAAAAGGTGATGCCTCCTTAATTTGACACTTTTAAATTATTATTTAAAATAAACATCATACCAAACAAGACACTGATAAGAAGCATTTTCATTAAAGTCAAGAGTAATTCCAGGATGCCATGGATCACTGCTTTTATTCAACATGGTACTGGAGAGCCTAAACAATGTACTAAGGTAAGAAAAATGGGCATAAATACCCAGGAGGGAGAAAACTCTTGATATTTGTCACTGACATAACCAGTATCTGAAAACCTCAGCCCATGAAAACTACTAAGAAGTTCAAATAAGTTGGCCCATCTAAACAGTCTCCAATACATGAGTAATGACAAACTGGAAAATGTAGCAGAATTTTTAAAATCTCATTTACACTATGAAAAGAACTGTTAAGACACTTATAAATAAGTTTCAAAAGAAACCAAATGAAGAATACTTATATATAGAATAGACAGACAAGTTTATATTGTACAACATAGGGAAATATATACAAGGTCTTGTAGTAGCTCACTGTGAAAAAGAATATGAAAATGGATATTTGTATATTCATGTATGACTGAAAAAATGTGTTATACACCAGAAATTGACACAACATTGTAAACTGACTATAACTCAATAAAAAATTAAAAAATACCTATAAAAATTTCCTCAGATTCCTAAAATTATACCTGAATAGATAAACCTTTGTTCCTAAATGGAAAAGTATAATTTTGTAAACACGTTACTTCTCCAAAAACTAATCTATAAATTCTACAAATTCAATGCAATCTTTGGCATGCAGCTGAGTTAGCTCACTGCCTAGCATACAGTGGCACTTAAGGAAATTTGCTGAGTGAATGAACAAACAGAAGACTGCAAACACACAGAGCCAAGTAAAAGCAAAACTGAAGGACTGAGAACTGGTCACACGTGATAAAGGAAACTCAGAAACATCCACATTCCTAGTTTGGGGACAAGGATGGACAACTGTGTCACCACAGAAGAAACTGAGATAAATAGAAACTGATAGAAACTGAGCACCGAGCACTTAGCTAGGTGCTGAGGTTACACATGTAAATTTTAAAATTTAAAATTCTAGGACCTTGTAATACAGAAGAAAGAGAAACAAAGATCATTTAAATGCATAATAAACACAACACTAGAGCCACACGTGGGCCAGTGTGGGCACAAAAAGGAAAAGACCTGGAATCAACAGAATAAGCCTCAGAAACAGGTAAAAAACGACAACAAACTAGTGAATGTAACAGAAAAGAAACAGACTCACAGATGCAGAGAAGGAACCAGTGGTCACCAGTGGGAAGAGGAAAGGGGAGGGGCAAGATGGAGGTGGAGGATGAAGAGGCAGAAACTATTAGGTATAAAACAAGCTACAAGGATGTACAACACAGGGAATATAGCCGGTATTTTATAATAACTATAAATGGAGTATAACCTTTAAAAATTGTGAATTACTATATTGTATAGCTATAACATATAATATTGTATATTAACTATACTTCAATCAAAAAGTATGACATTGTAAAATAAATATACAAATAAAGTTTAAAAACATATATATAAAGACCAAAAAAAAAAAAAAAAAAGAAATGAGTAAGAAAGGACCAGCCAGGTCAACGCTGAGGATACAGGAGCAACAAGAACAAATGTCTGGGAAACCCGTGGTGCAGCCCAGGAAGGATGCTGACTCAGGGAGCAGGGAGAGGAGCAGCCACGGAAAGGTCTACGGAGCAGCAGGGGCAAAACAGGGGAGTTGTGCGTCATGTCAGAAAGCAGGCGTCATCCAGCAGCACTGAGGGGACCGCTGGAGAAGACAGGCCAGGAAGCCCCTTCTGACTCACGATTCAGAAACACTGCAGATTCTACATGGACACAGCTAGAGGCAGATCAGTGGGGAGGCTGTGCAGACAGAACACAGAGCTGCAACAGGACAAGGAGGGCCGGAGCAGCAGGACCGGAATCAAGACATAAGTAGAAAGTTCAATTAACACTTGGATGGTATGTTTGTCTGGGTGAAGCATATTTTGGGAGAGGAGGGTTGTTTAAGCACAGACTAAATAATGTCAAGATAAAGACTAGGATAAAGAGAGGAACAAAGAGGAGTGCCATTTCAATCGTATGAGGCTGATACATCTTCTGGAAATCCAGGTGGAAAGGCTCAGACTGTTAGATGTACACACTGGGAGCTCAGTACAGAAATCAGAGCTAAAAATATAAAAGTCATCAGCACACAGGTGGGGCCAGTAACTTCAGACAGTACATAGAGGGAGAGAAGGGGGAACGCAGACCCCTGGAGAATACTGAGCAGTTGCTTTATGAACTAAAATGAGAATACAAGCACAAAGTTAGCACAGGGCATGGCATGGTGCCCGCTGGCAGTGGCATTATACTTATTGTTGCAACTGACATAATTAAGGTACCAGGCAAAGTGAGAGGATCCAGTAAAGAAAACAGAAAGTCAGAAGCAGACAGTCTAACAGGAAAGGGTAGTATTTAAAAGTAACAAGGAAAATTTTGAAAGGGGAACTTGGTTTAATCTGAAGACTTCAAAATGTAAGGGCCCTGAAATAATCACTAGATTCAGCAATTAAAATTAGATTCATTAAAAGACTCCAGTTTCCTGCCATTAAGGATCTGAAATTACGTTCCTGCCATAAACTAGAAAAGTAAATACAATTTAAGGAATGAGTATTTTCAGGCCTTGTACAACAAAACAAATAGCTCAGAACTATGATCCCTGGAGAAGAAACAAAAGGCAGGCCACCCACCACCTCCCTGCCTGGAACCAGCTTCCAGAAATCAGCAGTGCGAGGGGGACCAGAGTCCGCGACCTTGGTGAGTGAACACCAGAGACATGACTTACAGCAACCAAGGAAATAATATAAGAAATGAAAACAAATATATATAAATATCAAACACTGGGAAGAGGTGAAAAGGAGAAAGGAATGGCTCCTGATTTTTATTTAAATTAGGGAACCTTCAAAACTGAAAAAAAGGAGAAATAGAGGCTGAAATGCCTGAAATCAAAGGAGACAACAGTGATTCTAAGCAGAACGTCTATTTAGAGCAGATTTACTGCCAACAGACGAATGGTAAAGCTTCAGTATTTCACACTCTGACTTAACACTAAATCCTCTGACAGAAGTTCATTTGAAATGTTGCTCATTTGCTGTTACAAATAGTTTCCAGTAGAAATAAGAACCTTGTTTCCTCAATGAATTAACTCCAAACTTAAGATCAGCTTAAAACTTTCAATTTCCAAAGTGTGTGGAAAGAGAACAGAAGGCGACTCAGTATTTTTAATATTCTGATCTCTGGTGAAAAGACACTGTCCATGTTTCATATCAACTGCTCAAACCACTGAGAAAAAGTCAAGGGAATTGTCACTGACTGACCACTAACAACCTTCCTCAAGAACTCTTGAAAATACAAATTCTTGGTGAAAAAATATTAAGTATAAAATAGCAAACTAACTTTTACATATACACAATACTAACTACAACAAAGGATAGTGAGTAATTACATACCATTTTGCCTATTGAACCAAAAATGCAGGTTTTTTAAATGAACACAATGCTAGTTAAGATGAAATGTAACAACTCTAGTTTACTGTTGGTAAGTTTAATTAACTGAACCTTTTCGGAAAACAGTTCAGTAGCACGTTTCAAAAGCTTTGAAAAATATTCTTAGGGGGAAAATTCTATAGATTAAAAAAAATCCCACAAATACGTGCATTCCAATGTTACTTATCAGAAATAAATTAAATACAAGCTAAACATCCAACAACAGAAGAATGGCTAAGTAAATAATGATCCAACATAAGAGGAAATACAAGCAATGAAAATGTTAATCATTTCTTAACATGATAAAAAAATTTTACGAGCTTAATAAGAAAAGCAAGATATAAAAATGCTTCTAGCTCCCAACTTAAAAATTTTTAAGTATGAAGATAAATCAGCTAAACCATGATCAGTACCCAGCAAGGCTTTCACTCAGGTCTGATGGAGACCAAAATTTTTACACATAAGCAAAAGCTAAGAGTTCAGCACCACCAGACCAGCTTTACAAGAAATGTTAAAGGCACCTCTCTAAGCGAAAAAGAAGAGACCACAACCAGAAACATGAAAACCACAAAAGGAAAAATCTCATTTTTTCGCAAATATACATACAGTAAAGGTAGTAAGCCAACCACATGTGAAAAGCTAGCGGGAAGGTTAAAAGACAAAGGAGTAAAATTATCTACATCCACAGTAAGTAGTTAAAGGATACATAAAACAAAAATATGAACGATGTCAAAAACAGTAAACGTGGGGGGAGCAGAACAAAAACGCAGGGCTGTTAAAATGTGTTTGAGCTTAAGAGATCAGTAACAAAATAATCGTGTGTGTATATACACACACATAGCTATATATAAAGCTCATGGTAACCACAAACCAAAAACCTACAACAGATGCACAAGAAAGAGAAAGGAATCCAAACACAGTAGTAAAGACAGTCATGAAGTCACAGGGAAGAGACAACTATCGAGTCACTAAGCTGTGTAACAGGAACTAATGCAGTACTGTAGGTCAGTTACATACACTGCGAAACAGACAAACTCATAGGAAAAAAGATCAGATTTGAGGTTGCCAGAGGCAGGGGGAATTGGATAAAGGTGGTCAAAAGAAACATCCAGTTATAAGATAAACAAGTACTAGCAATGGAAGGTACACCATGATAAATGTAATTAGCACTGCTGTATGCTACGTATGAAAGCTGAGAGAGTAAATCCTAAGAGTTCACATCACAAAATTTTTTTTCTATGTAAAAATATTCTATCTATATGAGAAGGATGTTTACTAAATTTATTGTGATAATCACTTCCTGATGTACGTAAGTCAAATCCTATGCATACACCATAAACTTACACAGTGCTATAGGTCAATTACATCTCAGTAAAACTGGAAGAAGAAAAATTAAAGAATAAAAATTAAATTTTTTAAAAATCAGTTTTCTCTGGATAATGGGATTAGATTTTTTTTTCTATGTGCTTTATTTCCCAATTTTATTACAATGAGAATTATGACCTTTAGCATTTGATTAGGACAAGAATCCGGGGCCCTTGCCCTGTCCATTGGATTCGTAGCAATGACAGCCACAGTACTGATGCTGTACAAGCTAGTGTTTCTAAGGGATGGCCATCATCTATAACAAATCCATCGAGGGGCGCTGATCAAAGTTCTTGTTACTGGGAGTGAAGAGTAACGTCGGGGTGGGGTGGGGGTAGTAATCGATAATCTGCATGTTTAAGCGCCCTGTGTGACTTTTCTGTACACTATTGTTCAGGTGATACTGATGAAATGCAATCTTCCTGAATGCACTTAGGGCAAGCTGGTTCCCCAGTCCAATACATTTGTATTATTATAAAAAACACAAAAAACTCAAAAAGACAATTATGAAGTCCCTACCACCAGTTGCTTCTTTCTCTGCAGATAAGTCAAAGGAAGAAGACTAAAAATAAAATAATAAGCAACAAGAAGTACTTCTAATATATGGATCAAATAAAAATTGGTATTCAAATATTTGTAAGACTTAAGTACTGGGCATTCAAACTGAACAAACAGCCTTGTTCATGAAGAGTCACCAACAAAAATAAGTGGATTTTTCATACCAAAAAAAAAGAAAGTCTTTAAAAGGAGAACAAAGAAACAAAGCTAATTTTATGGGTCATATGTGTCATTAATTAACAACTAAATTGGGACCAGTGCCTCTGCCCATGACCCAGTTTTATATTTAAAAAAAGACTTGGCCTGTTCCACTTTTACCTTTACATAGACTAAAATAATCCTCCCACTGTCCACAGACAGGAAAAACTGGGGAGCCATACAGAAAGAAAGTAACTTTAAACTCAGATTGTACCTGAATCCTTACTTTAATATCAAAAATATTGGTACCTGTCCCTTCTACTTTTGACATTAGTTCAATAATTGTTCCTAAAATAAACTTAAGAGAACGACAGAAGACACATTAGCTACATCTCGTTTCTTAATCAGCATACATTGCCAGTACTAACACTTAAGTACCTCCCTTACACAAATGGAAAATTGTATTTCTGTTACCGAATAATCAGTTTAAGTCCCTGCAGCCTACAGTCATATCTTTGATTTAGATTTATGGGGAAAAAAATTACCAAAGGATCAGACTCCAAAACAGAATTTTAATTGCTTCTTGGATTCCAGTTTGGGTGGGGAGGATGTAGCTCAGGGGCGAGGTCCTGGTTCAATCCCCAGAACCTCCATTAAAAAATAAAATAAACAAATAACCCTAATCACCTCCCCCCAAAAGTAAAAAATAATAATAATAATAAAATTTAAAAATTTTCTAAATTCTATTTTAATTCATGAGGGAAAAGGACATTTACATGCTTTCGGTAATTCACCTGCTTAAACTCTGCTTTACCTCAATTGCTAATTATAATTACATTGGGCTAGTTAGCAGAATGAGGACAAAAAAGAAAAGAACTGTCAACAAGCCAATACTCAGTTAAAATGGGAGTGAAATGTGTTTTAGTTTCACAACTAAGAATTGCACATCAATTTTAAACTGGAAAATGTAACTTTCCAAAAGACAATCTTCTCACTTAAAGTCAAATTTCAGTGGGGGCGGGGGGGAGAATATAGATTATCCTTTGTCTAATAATTAATAAATACAAAAACTACAAGCTCCAGTGTTCCTATTATAAAGCGTGACTGCACTGAGATCTCCAGCTAACTTAACAATTAGCTAAGAACTAACTGCGAGCCAGGAGGGAGGTGAACATAAGACAATCCCTGATCTGCAGGGCCAGCAGCCTAGTAACTAGGAAGAGGCAGGTAAAACGCGACTCCAGGGGCAGAAGCCCCGCGCTGCAGGGAGAGGCAGCACTGAATAGAGAGGAGGGTGGGATGTGGTGGGGAGAGGGCTCCCAGCAGAGGTTTAACTGCCCCTTTCAGGAAAGCACGAGGAAGCCGAGGGGGTCAGAGAAGTGGTGAGGGACACTCCAGTCACCCCCAGCCGACATGGCACAAGCAGATGGCAAGCACTCTTTCAATAATGAAACATCCCTGGTAGCTAAGTGAGCTCAGAACTTAAAATAACAGACTATTAAAAATATTATTAAGAATAGATAAACTTTATGATAAATAAACTTTTTCTTACTGGTTTTCTGGTTACTGCAGCTCCTGTAGGGCTTGATGTCTTATATTCTTTCGTGCCCCACCTCGCACCTGGTTTCTGACCTCTCCCTGCTCTGACCACCTTGGCCAACAACCCAAACGACCCCTTCACACCATCACAGGTCAAGCGCCATTTCTGCCCCCTTCCCCTCCCCGATGCAGACACAAACAAAGCTGGTCCCAGGGAGGGAAGCAGGGAGGCCGCACAGATGCTCATTTCTGGGAACCGGACACAAATATCCTGAGGACGTCATTCCTGGGCCACCAACCTGCAGCACCAGCTGCCAGCTGACAAAGAGCAATCGGGCCAGGCTGTCAACCCAAATCACTGGGGGTAACGGCTCTGTACCTGCAGGGCGGGGAGACAGGAGCTGACGGACACCACAGCGAAGAGCCCTGGGCCCCAGGGGCCAGCACATGTGCAGTCATGAGGGTGTGTGTGCACAGTCAGGGGTGTATCATAAGTAAAAGACTCGCCAAAAAGGAACAAATGACAAAACTTCCCTTCCAGATCAAGCCCACACCTCTCCACTGTCACTGTCTGCTGTCCTCACATGCATCCTTCCTCCAGCCTCCCTGCTCTATGGCTTATCACGGAACTTGCAACACTGCACTGTCACCCTAGATTTAGCGCCCGCCTTCCCTCCAGAGCCTGATCACCTCCAAGGCAGAAATGCCTGCCCCATCTCTCCCCGCATCTCTGGGGCCCTGAGAAGCACCTTTGGTGTGCGCCTGAATGCAAGTGACTTCCAGATAACTAACGAAGCTGTGATGAAACCCACACACTAAAATTAATTCCCTACTCCTGGCTTTACAGTCTCCTTGGGAATCTTAACTGATTTCATTGCTTCAATAAAATCAAATTCTCTCTAACATCCACCTCCCTCCCCTGAACGACAAGCATGTTGTGAAAGACCTACCTGCAAGGACCCTCCACAGGGTCCGCAGACTCATCCCCTCCTCGGCCTCAGCCTCCTCCCACAGCACACTCTCCTGGCACAGCCACCGGTTCAGATAGCAGCACAGCGAGCTCCCCAGTCGGAAATCACCAAGTCACCCTGTGTCTCTTCGCTTCACCCCAGTGAGGTTCTACGAACTCTTCTATTCCATCTTGAATTCCTTCCTCTCCAATCCCAAGATAATCTCCTTAGCCCAGGTCCTCTTCATCTTTCTTCTGAATGATTACAAGCCCCACCTCTGCACCTTGTCCAGCTGACCCTCCACAGTCCCAAGAGTTATTCTCTGAAAACAAATCTGATCTCATTACTCACCTGCTTTAAAAACATCAGTGACTATTTCGTTGACTGTAGAAGTTCAAATATCACAGCAGAGATTTAAGGCTTCTGAAAATGTCAGTCCCAGACAGTCTTTTCTGCCTTTTACTGTCATACTTTTTACATTCTTTGCTCCAAAACCCCCATGCTACTCATAATTCTACAATTAATGTCATGCTATTTCTCCTTTTTTACCTTCAAATCATTTACCCCTCTATCTGGGATATACTGTCCCCAGTCACCTGCTTGTAAGCCACATATAAACCATAAAGAGCTGGTTCCAGGGTCACTTTCCCTCTGAGATGCCCCTCCATTCCTCAACGGCAGAAGTCATAGATTTCCTGCACATCTGGAGCAGCGCTAACACTAATATAACATGAGCCAGATAATTTAAATTTTTCTAAAAGCCATATCTAAAAAGGCAAAAATAAAGAGGTGAAATGAATTCCAATAATACATCCATTTAACCCAATATTCAAAATACTAGCATTTTACTATATATAACCAATAACAAAATTATTGAGGTTTCTTTTTTGAATTAAGTCTTCAAAACCCAGTATTTTTTTTTTTAATGGAGGTACCTGGGATTGAACCTGGGACCTCTTGCATGCTAAGCACACACTCTACCACTGAGCTGTACCACCCACAGCATGTATTTTACAAGTCTCAATTCAGATCCTAAATTTTCATAAAAAATACTTGATCCTTATTTAGGTTTCATAAAATTTACAGTTGAAAAGTAGATTCAGAAAAAGAAGAGATATATCTGTAACTGAATCATTTTGCTGTACACCTGAAACATTATAAATCAACTATACTTCAATTAAAAAAAAAAAAAGAAGGTAGGGGAGGGTACAGCTCGGTGCTAGAGTGAATGCCTAGCATGCACAAGGTCCTGGGTTCAATCCCCAGTGCATCCATCAAATAAATAAACGAATAAATGAATAAATAAGCCTAATTTCCTCCCCCCACAAAAAAAGAAAGAAGAAAGAAAGAAAGAAAGAAAGAAAGAAAGAAAGAAAGAAAGAAAGAAAGAAAGAAAGAAAGAAAGAAAGAAAGAAAGAAAGAAAGAAAGAAAGAAAGAAAGAGAGAGAGAAAGGAAGGAAGAAAGAAAGAGAGAAAGGAAGGAAGGAAGAAAGAAAACAGATTCACATACTCGAATTATTCCAGTCTTAAAAGTTTTCCAACAAGTGAGTCAAATACTAGTTTTAAATTTTAACTTGTAATAACTGAAATAAAATAAAATAAATTCAGTTTGTCGGTCTCACGGGCCACATTCGAAGTGTTCAGTAACCACACTTGTCTGGTGGCTGCTGTACTGAACTGCGCCAACCTACAGCACTCTGCATTCACCCATACTGACCACCCCATCACACCAGAAACGAATATCTATTGATGAGCCCTCATTATTAATCCGTGTTAAAAGTGTTTAACCAGAGATGCTCGTCCTTGGTCAGTTAAGCAAACAAAATTCCTCCACAGGACGTTATGCTGAGACAACAAGACTCAGCTACTCTTTTATGCTGAAGAAGCAACGGTGCAATGGTCTGGTCCACTGCCATTCACTTCTGCAAATCTCCCTCCCAGGCCCTGAATGGTAACTCTATGATCAGCAGCAGGGGATGACAAAGAATACTCTGTTGCTGAAATTTCTAGAGGGTAAAAGTTTATGGCACAATTACAAAGGGAAAAATGCATCTGTGTTTAGTTGTTGAAAGCATATCCTAAATGTAAAAATCCAAGCTTAGAAGCTGAGGCTTCTCACAATAGCAAATAATAAGAATAACAATTTCAAAAAGATATAAAATTAATCCATAGTTACAGGGTACACATTTAAAGGGTTACTATCCTTTCTCTCATTTTCTGATAAATGACTATTCCTTTTTGCTTTTTCAAAAATAAGATTCTGAAAAAAAATCTGAAACCAAATATTTTGAAAAAATTTCATTATTTAAGGGAAGAATTTATAAGTTGTTACTTCAAATAAACACAACTAAATAAATAGGTTTCTAATATAGCACATGTCCCAATTCATTAACAAGTCATGATACAGCTGCTTGGATAATCCATTATATTAACTTCAAACTGAGGGTGTAGACATAAGTTTTAAAGCATTACTTCCTTAAAGTTATATTGAAAGCCTTATACATGTACAAACTGAATAAAAAGTAGATGATTTTCCACCACTTTGAACAGCAAAAAATATCTAAGTCTTGAATTCCTTAAAAGATACTCAAAATAGGTAATTTAAATATAGTATAAATCTATAAATATAAAAACATATGCATGCATTTACACACATACATGTATGCATGAAAAAGATCAAAAGAGTACATAAGCGTTTGCAATTTATTTCACGGCATTATGACTTGTTTTGTTTTGGTTTTTTGCATATCTGTATTTTCTAACTTACATAATCTTGAAATTTGTAATCTTCAAGGAGTACGTTTATTTTGAAATAAGATTACAAATTTGTGGAAGGAAACAGGCCTTTAGTTTTAAACCCACATCACAATTCTCGAACGACCTCCAGGAAGTTCTACAGCCTAAGCTACAAAGGCAAGAAACTCCTGAGATCCATGGAGGTCAGCGCTCCAAACTTCAGGTTCACCCAGAGAATTCAGAGCAGACGAGGAGGAAGGGCTTGTTCGTGGTCACTGATACACACGCTGCGTTCATTCTAAGCCAGAAATGTAGTCACTGAGCTTAAAATTATAGTCCTCATAATAAGTCACTGTGAGAATACAGCTCCATTAGCAAGTTCTCCAAGCAACCACTGGACAAAGCAGGGTGGGTCAGGCAAGGAGGAAGGTGGGGTACAGTGGGACTGTTCTACAATGACCCCCTCTCTGAGCCGTTCATCCTGAGGTTTCACAAGCTGAAGACTCTGGACATTAGGTCATCATTCCCAGCCTTTCTCTCTTTGCAACCATCACAACCAACCATCTCCAGAACTTTTTTAACCGTGCAAAACTGAAACTCTGTACTCATTACACAAGAGCTCTCCCCTCTCCCCCAGCCCCCAGCAACCAGCATTCCATTTTCTATTTCTATGAATCTGACAACTTTAGTGCCTCATACAAGTGGAATCATACAGTATTTCTCCTTTTGTGACTGGCTTATTTCATTTAACGTAACAGTCTAAAGATTCACCCATGTTGTAGCAAGTGTCAGAATTTACTTCTTTTTAAGGCTGAATAAACATCCTGTTGTACATGCCACATTTTGTTTATCTATTCATCTGTTGATGGAACTTGGGTTGCTTCCACCTTTTGGCTACCATGAATAATGCTGCTATGAATGTGGACATACAAGTTCCATGAATAATGCTGCTATGAATGTGGACATACAAGTTATCTCTGGGATTCCCTGCTTTCAATTCTTCTGGGTATTGTGATGATTAACTTCATGTATCAACTTGACTGGGCTAAGGGGGTGCCCAGATGGTAAGACATCTTCTGGGTGTCCGTGAGGCTGTCTCCAGAAGAGACGAGCCTCTGAATCAGCAGACTGTGTAAAGACTGTCCTCCCTAGTTGGGGCTGAGCATCACCAAGAGGTCCTCGACAGAACAGAAAGGCAGAGGAAGAGCAAATTCACTCTCAGCTGGAGCTGAGACACCCGTCTCCCACCCCAGGGCGATAGCTCTCCTGGTTCTTGGGCTTTATACCATCAGACTCCCCAGTTCTCAGGCCTCTGACCTGGACTGAACCACGCTATCGGCTTTCCTGGTGTCCAGCTTGCAGAAGGCAGATCGTGGGACAGCTCAGCCTCCGGGACTACAGGGGCCAGTTCCTACAGCAAACCTCCTCTGACAGAAATCCACATGTATACTATGGGTTCTGCTTCTTTGGAGAACCCTACCTGGTGGAGATTTATACCCAGAGCCCTTTTCTCTTCAAGCTCCTTAAATAAGACTTACTGTTGCCTTTAGAGGTCACACTGATGCTTCACCTGCTCTCCACTTCCCAACACCTTGCACACTCACTGAAGACCACTGATCCAAAAATGCGGGGGGGGGGGGGGTTGTATTAATCCGCTTGCCAAATTTAAAAGCAATTTCTTTTTGCTCCTCTTGACCTCCTCATATATCCCCATTCCCAGGGAGAAAAATATAAAACATTCTATTTATATTTCAAGTGCAGGAAACAAGATCCATCTAGTAACTATCCTGTAGTTCTACAGAGAGTTGATGCTGGTCAAAACTGCAGTTTGTTTTCCAAGATCCTTGGTTCACAATTTTTAGAAAAGATTCTTAAATACAAAAGAACTGTTTCCCATAAGCCAGACTAACCCCAATCCCCATCCAAAGACTCACAATCCCTCTACCCTGCTCCAAGGCTCACTTGACACACAGCAGGTCGCCTTGTTCCAAATCCATGATTTATATGCCTGTTCCTTTTCATTATGTGTCTGGACATTCACAGGAGAAATAAAGGTTTTCATTCAGGGTTCAGAAGTCTCTACGCATAAAACCCGACAAGTGAGAAAATCTGCGGCAGAGGTCTGAATTCTGGTAAGACTTATGAACTGCTGGCCCAGTGTGTCCTTTTGGGATACCACTGCTCCCCAGAATGAGACATACTGAAAGTGGCATGAAGACGCCTGGTTCCTTTTCACAGAAGAAAAGACCAGACAGAGGAAGAAACAAGTCCGGTTATCAGAGATTTCAGGCTTCGTACTCTATTTTGGTGAATGCACTAACAGAATCTATGACACAGACGGCTCAGAGTGAGGAACTATCATGAGGCTATCCATACCATTCTTCTAATTACAGGGCACTGAGTTATTACAGGGACACTGAAATTCATTAATTCCCTTTTAACTCTTTGAAGCTGTAGCTGAAAAGTTAAAAAGATCACATTCCTCCCCCATTTGATTACATCAAGTGTTCTTTAACAGCTGGCTATTAAGTTATTGTAACTGATGAATAAACAGATTGTTTTTCTC
Source organism: Camelus ferus (assembly GCF_009834535.1). Classification (NCBI taxonomy): domain Eukaryota; kingdom Metazoa; phylum Chordata; class Mammalia; order Artiodactyla; family Camelidae; genus Camelus; species Camelus ferus. The sequence goes on from NC_045730.1 coordinate 19,428,614, forward strand.
CATAAACACATTTAGATTATAGTCACAAAACTGTGGATGAAAAAAATTACTTCAACTGAAATATGAAATAGATGGTTTTTCTATAAAAACAAAGTTTTAAATCTGTACATACATTACATTACCTATTTAGCAATGCCACCACATGACGTGGGTCCTTCACAATGATCTGCTATAGTAAACATAGTAAATCAAGTAAAGGAAAATCTGACATACTCAAGGGAGATATTTAGCAGATAACTGACAAAGTTTTAAAACAACACTTTGCTGGCTAGGGAGGTGATACATTAATAAGCTGCATAAAATGTTAGATTTTAATTATAAAATAGATACAAAAGGCAAAAAAGAAATCTATCTTCCTTTAAAAAAAATAAAAATAGAAAATAGAATTAAAAAGAAAAAAAAAAAAAAGACTCCAGAAATCTACTCCTCAAGTATAACCTACTGATGTCCTGATGATGTCGTGATGAAGCCATAATCTTAAGTGCAGGTTGTGACCCTTTTCTTAGTTATCTTTCAAACATCTTGCACTTCTGTAATTTCATAATGAAATTCCTAAGCTTCATTTAATACATAAAATCTGAACTGTCTTATACCAGCTGGTGAACTTTTTTGAGCAATCAAATAATGACAACAGTTTCGTGTCAGAAGCTTCAGATGTTATCCATACAGCAATGCTTCTGCCATTTTGTATTTGAGTAATTTATTGTATTTTATGCTTTTTAAAATGAGATAAGAATATGAAAATTGGAAAAAAAAATACTGCAGCATTTCCCTATTTCCTTATAGTATGGGGATGCGCAAACATGGTCCACATCCAGTGTGTTGTCTGCTTTTGTAAATGAAGTTTTACTGAAACACATCCTTTGTGTTTGTCTCCATACTCAGTATGACTGCTTTATGCCACAAGGGCAGAGTTCAGTACTTGTGACGGAGAACGTACAGCTCACAAAACCTAAAATATTTGCTATCTGGTTCTTTACAGAAACAGTTTGCCAACTCTTGTGATAATGCCCTCCCCACTTTAAGCTAGATTTTATTAAAACCAAGTACACAAAAATTAAGTCAATATGCATTGTACTGCATTCTGCCAAAGTAACTACTTCAAATAATTACAAAATTTAGATTCCTTCAACATTGACATTCCTCCTTCCATAAACACCTCTGAAGGGATGAACAGAAAATGCAACCTTCACCTATGTGACAGTGTCACTTTTATGTTAAGTGAGTTTCAACTGATTTTCTTAATTTGCATGTTAGTTTTAATACTTATTTCAAAGACAAGAATATTTCTCTTGCTTAACTACAGAAATATACAGTTATCACAAAGAACTTTAGTAGTTTCCTTTGAAAAAGGAAAATTTTATTTAAAAAATATAACTTTATTTGAAAAAGAAAAATACCGTATGATACCGCTTATATGTGGAATCTAAAAAAAAGACACGCATGAACTTATTTACAAAACAGAAACAGACTCACAGACATAGAAAACAAACTTACGGTTACCAGGGGGTGAAGGAGGTGTGAAGAGATAAATTACAAGTTTGAGATTTGCAGATACTAACTACTATATATAAAATAAACAACAAGTTTCTACTGGATAGCACAGGGAACTATATTCAATACCTTGCAGTAACCTATAATGGAAAAAAATACGAAAATGAATATATATGTATATGTATGACTGAAGCATTATGCTGTACACCAGAAATTAACTGAACATTGTAAACTGACTATATTTCAGTTAAAAAAAATAGAACTTTGAAAAAATAACTTTACTGGAACCTAGCCTAAGTCAAATAGTCACAAAAATTAAATGCAGACTCTCTAGCTTTCCTATTTACTGATTAACTTATTTAACTTATTCATCCCCATGTATTTTCCCCTCTGACCTTATATCTTACATTATTACCCTATTTATTGCCTCATCCTACTGATTGCCTGCATCCCAACAAATCACCTAGCATGCTCACACTGGCTCTCGTTTTAAAAAAAAAGTCAATGTAGACTAACAAGCTGACACTAGGCCGGCAGCTTTTACATCAAATAAATCCCGTAACTAAAATCATCCCCGCCTACACTACGCTGCCACATTAGAGTCTCCTATAGAGTTTAGTGACAGTACGCCCCTACACACCTCGACAAGGTTCCTGGCAACTCTGTGCAGGTACTTTTAACAACCCCCGGAGGTTAGGGAACGTCCAATTAAAATTCCTCTTATGGGAGATAATAGGGAAGCAACAGAAATAATCCACCGTGCCACAGAGGTATCTAGCATCCATTCATGAAATGCAGCTCTGTTATAAAACTTGCTCCCCGGAACCTTGCACAATACAAGACACACAGCTGGTGCTCAACGAATAGCTAATACATGCATGAATGATTTAATTATTCCAATGAATCTAAAGTCATGATTTTTGTTTTATTCTGTTCCATCGGTGTTTTCCTTTCCAAATAAAAAATGATTACAATATTTAACAAATAGGTATGAAAAAATCTAATAGTTCCATTAAAACCTACAGTTCACAGTGGGTATTAAAAAACTACTGTTTACAGGAAGAGAAAGAAAAATACCATATAATATCACTCATATGTGGAATCTAACAACAAAAAAAAGAGGACACTAATGAACTCATTTACAAAACAGAAACAGACTTGCAGACATAATAAACAATCTTATAGTTACCTGGAGAAAGGGGATGGGAAGGGATAAATTTGGGAGTTTGAGATCTATAAATGTTAACCACTGTTATAAAAATAGATAAAAAACAAACTTCTTCTATATAGCACAGGGAACTATATTCAACATCTTGTAATAACCTTTAGTGAACAAATATGAAAATGACTGTGTGTATATATATATACATATATATATAGATGCATGACTGGGACATTATGCTGTATATCAAAAATTGACACATTATAACTGACTATACTTCAATAAAAAACAAACAAAAAAAAACTACTGTTTAGTGGTGATCATTTTGTAACACATAGAAATGTCAAACCACTAAGTTGTGCACCAGGAACCAACATAGTGTTGCAGGTCTATTATCCTTCAAAAAACAAACAAACCCACAGGAAAAGAGATCAGACCTGTGGTTACCAAAGTGGGAAGGGGGGGTCTGGGAGGAGAAGGAATTGGATGGAGGTGGTCAAAGGTACAAACTTCCAGGTATATTGTAAGTAAGTACTGAGGATGTAATGTACAACATGATTAACATAATTAATGCTGCTGTGTCACATGCAAAACTAAGAGCGTGAATCCTAAGAGTTCTTATCCCAACTCTTGTGTTTTCTTTTGTATCTACATGATGATGGTTGTTCACTAACCTTACCACGGTCATCGTTTCATTATGCACGTGAGTCCAGTCACTACGCTGCACACAAACTTCTACGGAGCTGTATGTCAATTATATCTCAACATAACTGAAAGAGTTTGAAAAAAAGCTGTTTTTTAATTTGATGTGTTCAAACTTCTCTGAACTTTGATGTGTTCAGACTTCTTACAGGGAGGATGCTGCAGATGCCATTTTCAAATACCTGTCTTTTCATGGTCTCAGAAAAGTGCTTATCTAGAAAACATGGCCTTAGATCACTTCACGGAAAATAACCAAATGTAGATACATACATACAAGTATCTACATTAAATTACCCCCAGTAAGTTCCATCTTTGATATTTCTATCAGATAGATAATTGTATTTCTATGACTTTTATATTCATACTCACTTAAGTAAATTTTATTTCCTATGTAATTAAAACGGGCTTTTGCTATTTTCCTTTCTTCTATTTTTAATTAAAACGTCAAAAATACAGTAGTTCTATCTGTATGTTTAAGATCCAAGTAAAGAGTGTATCTATGCAAAGTGAAAGAAAGCACTTACACAGCGTAGTTTGTGGACCAGGCACTATTCTAAGAACTTATTTAAAGTCATCTGATCTTCATAAAAACCCCATGACATAGGTACTACTATCATACCCATTTTACAGATGGGGAAAAAAATTTGGGTACGTGTCGAGGTTCAGACAATCGGAAGTGATGGAGCTGCACTCCGAGCCCAGGCAGGCTGACTCTCGGCCTCCCTTACACTAAGCTGCCACTATACTTTACTAATGAGTGAAGTTTTTATTAAAGTTATAAATGTAATGTCGAATTTTTAGAAAGGGTTAACAGTTATATAAGGTATAAAAAGTAAACCATACCAAAATTCAAGTCTTCTTTGGAAGGACATTACAGACTAAATTGGAAAAACAAGAAAAGGACTTGTGCCAGTGAATAAAGTAAGGTCTCTGTTTGACGATGCATATGCTAATCAGGGAACAGAAGATATGCGAAGTCATACTGTTCAGCATCTTCTGACTTAACGAGAGCCTTTTCTGCTCTCCTTCATTCACTTATTCCTTCAAGATCCGTTCAATACATCCTGACTGACGGAACAGAAAAATGTAACAGACAGATCTCTGTCAATGAAAAGCCAGACTCACAGCAGTAAAGTGCATTTCTCAGACTTTACATCATAAGCTCTCCCCTCAAAACTCTATCATATCAGTTTTCCATAAGAATATTAAAATTGACAAAGGGTTACCAAATATAATATAAATGTGGTGAGCAATGTCATATTTAAAAAAATTAAAAACTTGCCTAGGGAAGTAACATTATCCCTACAGACTGTGAAATAGTAATAAATGCATGTGCTGGGGCCCCAGACACATCCCAGGAGGCCCTACACAACATACGAAATGCACCGAGTACACACCCCAGCACAGATTGTACACCAACACACCAACTGTGCGTTTGTAAAGAACTTTTGTTTGCCTCCTCAGAAGTTGGAAAATCTCTTTTGACGGGTCTCAAACAGAAATCTAGAGTTTAGAACTGTCGGTTTTTCAGTAACATTTTTCTTCAGCAATAACAAAAGCGAATGAATATTTACTGAGCACACACTGTTCGAGGCACTTGACTGACTCATGGAGTTTCATTATTCCTCCTCATGAGGAAGTTGCTGAACCAAAATGCAAAACCAGGTCTACTGATTTCAAAGTCCAGGCTATTACTCACCACCCGCACTGTCTCCACCAAGTAGATGCAGGAACAATCACTTCTCAGAGCTGTGTTTAATGAATACTTTTGTTACCACAGTGAAAAATATTTTCAAATTTAAGAACTGGCACATTCTCTCTCCCTAACATTACGAACAGAAAAACACTAATGAAATATTAAGTGCTAAGTTACTCCACTTCAATTTCATTTTGCCTATCTTTTAGTAAAAGACTTGAGAACATTGCTCTATACTTTCTAAAACATGCCTGGCACAGCAAAAGTAGCCATTAAGTATTCTGGCTCATAAAATAATGCCCTCCTCTCTCCGAGCACGGCAACCACACAGCTCAGTGCAGATTTCAAGTATTCCTCCCACTGTCCCCAGAAGTACATTCTCACTTCTCAGACTCATCAGAACAGATGTTCTGATTTGGGGTTTGGAAAGTACGGCTGCCACACCATGACACCACCAAAAATCCAACCTCAACATGTTGGTAACTCTCCAGCCAATCTCACTATGCAAAATAAAAACAGGATGATTAACAGTGGGAAAGAGTGTTCCACTAGGAAACTGGTTACTTGATTCAACACTGCAAATCACTGAGTGCCTGTAAGTAGGGGGCACTAGGTAATTTTAAGCAAAGAAGAAATTCTCAAGATTAATTTTCATGGTTCTTCACAATTTCGAAGTAATAAAAAAAAATTACTTGGAAATTACAAAATAACTGCCAAGACACATCCAACCAAGTTCTTTTTAAAATGAGCTTCAAATACATTTCTGACTACAGCAGTATACCTGTCTACTCTCCCAAAGCGACGGATGGGACACCCTCCCACTCAATGAGTTTCTCAAGGAGACAGAACAACTTCCACTAAGAACCTACAGCTGAATTATGTGCTAAGGTACTCAAGTAACATCACTATGGTCTTCATCTGTGGAGAAGCTACTCCATAGACAAGGCCAGATGCCTGGGGTTCTAATTAAGAGGCCAAGAATGGTAAGTAAAATTCAGAGTCACCAAAATAAGATTAAGTCCACATCTATAGGATTTTAAATTAATGTCACAATAAACAACACAGAAATAAAGAGCTCACAGAGTAGGAGAAACAAATCTTTCGGTTTAGATGTATTTTTAATATGACAAAGAGAAAAGTGAGCATCTACAAAAAAAAAAATTATAGTCAGAACCTATCTAACCAAAACTGTTACCTGGGATTTTTCCACATTTTCACTTTAGCAGAATTAGACAGATGACACTTGATAGCACAATTTTTTTTTCCTCCAAAGGTAACACTGACTATGCCTCGGAGAAACTACAAACAAACAAATACACTAATACAAAGACAAGTAAAAGTCATAATGATGACAACTACGGAAGTCTGACTCCTTAAAGATTCAACAATCCTTCACATGCTACTTCTGCTATCGCTGGAGACTGGACTAAAAGGCACAGAACTGTGAGTTCCTCAGGGGCAGAGACCAGACTAGACTTGGCATCAGCTCCAGCACAAGGAAAGCCTTTAATGGGCGGTGAATTCAACACAGACATTGGATACTCAATTAGGCAGAAATGTCTGCCCCCCAGAAAAACTGATTGATGCTTCACTGCATTAAGAAGTACATATTTATTTATTCCCTAAGATTTATATCAACTATCTCCTTGCCTGAACTTGCTTCAAATTTTAGTTCGACAAGCTAAACAGAGAAGAGAATGGCGCTGATTCATCTTCCAGGGAAGTACTGAGAACAGCGCCAGCGCTAACTGAGGGGACGCTCCCACTGCGGACCGAGCCCAGGGAAGACCCCAGGGAAGACAGATACAGAGGGGCAGCGCGCCCCTCGCACCTTCGGCAAGCTTTGCATTTTCTAACTTCAGCTTTGCATTTTCTAACTATTTTAAATGGTCTGAATACAGGAAATCCTTCCTTCCTCTTTTCCATCCTTACTGGAGACACAAGTCTTTCACTTCTTGTCATTTCTATTTCTGCAGAATCAAGGTTTTCAGATCTTGAAACTGACTGTTTTCACACTGTGCCCTCCTTGTGGGGATGTGACTTTATAATAATTTTTATATAAGTATGAACTATTTCTAAAGCAAGAAATTTTCAACATTTTAATATTACTATAGTTCTTAAAATTGCGTATGTTTACAACAAAAAGATTCAATTTAATTCACTGTATTGTTTAAAGACCACTGACAATATGCTTACCAAACTAAATGGTAATAGATTTTAACAAAGAATTCATCTCTCTAACTGAAAAAGAGTTTAGACAAAATGCATTTAGCCAAATTTTAAAACATATTATCAAAAAATTTTATCATCATCAAACCCTAAACCACTAACATCCATCCTGTACCTAGACATAAAGGCATCGGATTCTAAGGAGAAAAATTTTGCAAGGCCTCAAACACCACTTTCTCTTAGCCAAATGCAGATTATTTCACCAAATTCTCAAATTGTTTTTATCTCAGAGCCCCTTTACACACTTAAAAATTACTTGGAATACCAAAGAACTTTTGCTCATGTACGTGATATATACTGATATTTAGTATTAGAAATTAAAACTAGGAAATTTTTACATTGTTTGCTAAATTCATTTAAAAATAATAAATCTTACATAGCAACATAAATATATATTTAGAAAAAAAATGATAGTCTCTCAAAAAACATTAGTGAGGAAAATGGCACTGTATTATATTTACAAATCTCTTCATTATCTGGATTCTCATAACTGCTTCTACATTAAATCTGTTGCAATATGTTGTTTTGGTTGAAATACATAACGAAAAAATGACCTTATTCAGATATATAGATGAGTAAGGCTTTCTATTTTATTTGTATTTTATTTTAGTAGGCTTTTCAGATAATTGTGGACATTCTCTGACATTCCTCCAAAACTCAACGAGTAGTAGTTTCTTCAAGATTAGTTACAATGTGGAATCTAAAGTCACATTAATTAACTATTTTGCACTTTGTCACATTAAAATCCATTGGTCTATCTTGCCTTTGAATGACTCTTGTATACACCATGCATTGCTCATTTGAAAAACATTAATTCACTGAGTATGCTTATTTTCCACATGCTGAAACATTTCATTTTACAGTATCAAAACAAACACAAAATCTTTAATATCACCACTGCTTTCATCAAGAAAAATCTTGAGACTGAAGCTATAAGCTATCATGGCAGATACAAGTCTTCAAGATTCTAATCTTCACTTGAAAGCTTGAATTTTATCATTTGCAACAAAAAACAATTATTTTTTTTAAAGTGATGGGCTTACTTTGTTCATTTCTGAGAAAATGTCTAACAAATGCCCTACTGTGAATAACCAGTCTGTCCGTCATTCTTTCAAGCAGAATTGGTGCTCCAATTTTTAAAAAGTGACTGGTTAAACTTACACCTCAATCAAACAAGGTCAAAATTCTGATATAATTATTTTTAAGTATCTTAAGGTACATATACTGCCTTGACTTCATCACACACTGAGAACATGCAATTGCTTCTTCAATGTAAAAAGAAAGTTACCCAGGGGAAGGGTATAGCTCAAGTGGTAGAGCGCATGCTCAGCACCCAAGAGGTCAGGGGTTCAAACCCCAGTACCTCCACCAAGCGGAAATCAATTCCTCCCCCTAATAAAACAAACAACACAAGAAAGTTATCCCTGCCCACCTTACAAAGCAGCTGTAAAGCAACCACATGTGGAAGCACCTATCCCAGGGCTTGACACAGTACAGATGCTCAACAGGCAGTGGTGGGTTCCTTCCACCATCCTCTCACTGTAATATTGGTTATTCTCATGAATCCTCTCTAGTTTTTATTTTTCTGTTTCTCATTTAAAACCAAGTAGTCACCTGCCTACTTTCCAACTACTTACAAGTTACTGAATTCCACTCTGTAAGACAGAAAAACAGACAAGTAGTATTCAACCACAGGTTTCAAAAAGAGGGCTTCAGAAGTCAAGCATCCTGTAGGAAGGCTGCAAGAAATAAATTTCTCTGGCTGAGAAGCCTATTCCTGCTCCTCTTCCTTTGATGTACCAAGTTACATTCATGATTTTCCAGAAATTTGAGCTCAAGTGTAACCACAACACACTTCAAAATAACTGTTGTGATAAAACTGTTTGAGTCGTCATTCTGAGTTTAAACCATTTGTCTGGCATTTACTGAAGCAATTGCTAAAGATATTCTATGCATACAGATGAGATTTTTCTCAAGAAAAATGCAAAAATGTCTCCACATCTGTTGTTTTTGTTGATATGTCACCTAGATTAGCAAATTCTTTCCTACAAAGAAAACAGGGTGAAAACACAGAACATTTTAAATATACACATTTTTTAATGACTCTATTAAAATTATGTCATCTTTCAACCATCTTTTTCTGTTACTCTACTACAATCAGACTAAAATTATACGTGTGTACAACATACATACATATATATATATCGAAAGAGACAGAAAAATGCCCAATATCGCAAGTCAACTGACACTGTGACTTTAATCTTTAAACATAATGTCTAAGAGCTTAAAATCACGGACTGGAAAACTCAGGCATTAAAGTCTATCAGAATTGGTCTACAGACATGAAGAATTTTATATCCAATTGACTTTACACAGTATCCAAGAACTCTACAACACGAGGCACACATCCATTCCATATTCCAAAGGACAGGTACAGCCCAATGCACAGCAGATACTCGTGCCACATCAGCACCAGTTCTGACTGCCTCCCATGCCCCTTTCCAGGTGCCAGCACCACTACTGTGCCTTTCTCTGGTTACCATCCTCTAAATGATGCGATTCTGATGGGATTGCCAATCACGCTCCCCTGCACACCTCACACCTTCTTTATGAAGGGACTGGCAGTAAGCGCAGTTCTGACGAAGCAGAGTGCTCAATCTACCTGCTGGAGACGAGCAGCAGACTTCATTCAGCTAGGATGAGCTGTCCCTGCAAAGGCTTTTACATGGGAACTTCCTGGCCTTTCTTTTGGCTCTAATTGTGATGATAAAAGCCTGGAGCAGTCAGTAGCTATAACCTGTGTTCTGGGTTCTCCAGGGAAACAGATATAAGATGTATAAATAAAGAGATTTATTTCAAGGAACTGACTCATGCAATTGTGAAGGCTTGGCCAGTCCAAAATCTGCAGGGCAGACTAGCTGGCTGGAGACCAAGAGAAAAACAGCAGTCTGCTGGCAGAATTCCTTCTTACTGAGGGGAGATTCTAGTCTCTGTCCCAGCAAGGCCTTCCACTGATCGGACGAGGCCCACCACATAAGGGAGGGTAATCTGCTTTATTCAATTTACATGTTAATCTCATCCAAAAAACACCCTCACAGAAGCATGCAGAATAATGTCTGGCCAAATATCTGGGCACCATGGTCAAACCAAGTTGACACATAAAACTAACCATCAAAAGTTCACATCAACTGTAGACGTATCATATAAAGTTTTTTTTTCCTAATCAGTATTGCCTTTACTATACAGATTATTCACTACATTATTTGTTGTCAAAAGTTTGCTGGAAGAAATAGACAGGATACAATCCTTGGCTTTAAAGACTGCAATCTGAAGAGAGTAGGAAATGCCAAAGGAAATTTTGTTTTGCTATTCCTATTTTATAACACGCAGAACTCCTTTCTACTTGAAGTCTAATCTTCAGAACTTCCTACACTGAATTAGCATCAGTCTGGGAACTCCATCCCGGCCAGCCCTCCCCGTCTTTCAGGGCAGTTGGTGTCAAGGACTGACCTGGCACAGAGTGGGTGTGATTTGTGACCACCCAGAGACTCTGTCTCAGAAGAAAAGGGTATGTCAGACAGCTATTATCTGTCTGCCTGGCACCTCTCCCTTATTCTGGGAGCAGCATATCTTTTGAGGAACTGTTTCTCCTCAGATTCCAACCATAAAGTTTGGGTATGGTCCAACCATGGCCCTGGCCATAAATACAAGCATATCTGAAGCCAAGGCAATTCCTTCTCCAAGATTTTCTGCATTAGAACTAGGGAAGAAAAAGAGATACACTAATAGAAAAACTAAGGATGTGACCCTAGCACTTGTCAGCAACTTGTCCACAGCCAGGTGGAAGAATTCTGTCTAGAAGAATGACAGAATCCAGGAGAGAGAATCAGACATGACAGACAGAGAGGATAAAAGGAATCCAGACAGGAAGAAGACCCTAGTTCCAATCACCCCAATGCCCAGGTGAATAAACCCTTCCTGCAGTTTGGTTACACGAGCCAATGAATTCCCTTTGGCCTAAACTAGTCACAGTTGGGTTCCTACCATTTACAACTAAGTTCTGACTAATACATAGGAATCAAAGCAGCAAAGGTAAATAAAGCCAAATTCATCTAGGAGTAATGAGGGAGAAGGGCAGGTGAATTTAGAAGAAAGGTAAAAAAGAGACTAACTTGCCTTAGAAAAGGAAAAGGTGAGAAAAGGGTCAGGAAAAGAGGTGAAAGGGAAGGAGCCTTCCGCAGTCTGTGGCCCAAGGGCACCGTCCGCACGAATACACATGCAGGCACTTTTTGGAAAGACGGTTTACGGCTTTCACTAGATCCTCAGACAGGTAACAACCAGACAAAGAGGAAAGGGCCTGATAAACAGATCGATGCTAAAGTAAAGCAGGCCCTATGTTCCAGAAGGAAGCTAGGGATAGGTAATGAAGCATTTCCTTTCTATTATCAGCAGTTTCTGAGAAAAGACCCCTGGCAGTTAGAACCAGGAGTTCTTTTCCTGGGAGAAGGCATGGTCAAAGGAAGTAAGAGCTGTCATCCGAGAAATCTCAGTTAATTTTGCCTTCACGTTTGACCCAAATGTAACTCCAAGCTTACCTAGCTCCTCTCCCAAATTTCCATCTAATTAGACATTTATGCCTAAATTTCCTTAAAGAAGATTTATCAGTTTTCACTTTATAATTACTTTGCCCAAAACTTTCACTTTAAGAATCTGGGCTTGAAGGACACCTTGAAATGAGAGCAAAATCTGGTCACTCTAGTCTCCAGGACTGGCCATACCTACGTCAGCAAGACGGGAGAGAGCTGAGACCATGTGAGGGGGCTCTCTGGCGCCAGGTACACACAGCAATTTCACACAGAGGATTTCATTTAACTATAACAACAATTCTTAGTTCTATTTTTAGAGGTGAGAAAATCATGGCTCAGAGATTAAGGGACTGGCCCATGTACCTACAACTAAGCAGCAGCAGATTTCAAATCTCAAAGACACACTGGTCCTGACTCAAGTTCAGACACCGCACTGCCCTAAGCGGAAAAAAAAGAAAAAAAAGAGAGAGAGAGAGAAACTGCTACTGCTTCCTAAGTAAGATGCCAAACTTGACCCACATTTTACTGAAGAAAATATTATGTTACAAATACTGAGGATTAGTTTTACAGAGAAATTCACCAAAACACATTCAAGCCATTATACAGCAGAAATCATCAGCCCCCAAATCTCCCAAGAGTCCTAATTTTGGAACTGCTCTAGCAATAAAGGAACCAAATAGGAAGTTTGTGGTGAATCTGAGCAGGTGACAAAGCAGAGCTTCAGAGAATTTAAGGAAGCTCAGTAATGGCCCCACTGGTTCCAGCAGCACGGCGGGGTGGGGTGGGGCGTGGGGGCTACTTAACAAAAAGATCCATCAACAGCGAGCATGGATTTGGATGAGAGGGGACGTTGTTAGCTGTTGCTGCACAAAGCTAAATCATATCTGCTTTTAGATTCGGCACCATCTTTGTGGAAACAGACTTGGGAAAATCTCTAACAAATCTCTAACAAACACAAACCTTTTATACCTAATCCTGAATTAACCAGAAAATCCAATTAGCCTGAAAAATTATGTCTCTTGCCATTCTCCTTTGTATAATAAATACTGCTTGTATAATAGATTATTCTTTTAAATATTCAGAATCATACTGTGTGAATTGCACACACAGTATGATTCTTACTTTATAAAACTACAGATAAATATATGCATGTATAATTAAAATCGATACTTAATTTTTTTAAATCTGTATTTTTAAATACAATAAACATCTTGTATTAACAGTCCACATAATTTGGGAACAAAGACTAAAAGGAAATATTTAAATACCTTTCAATCAGAAACAAAGCTTAAAACTACAATTAGAGAATTGATTTTGTGAACCCAGTATAACCCAATATAACACCTCAAAATGTTGATGAATTGTTCCATATAAAAAATTTTCCAGATTAATTTCAGATCAGATGTCAAATGCCAGAAACACATTAGTCCAGCACTGTCAATGAAGAAATTCTTTCTATAAACACATCTGCCAACATAGAAGGCTAATAGAAAACATAATTTAAACATTTCTAGATTTATAGTCATCATAAATATTCACACTGTATTTAATAAAATGACTCTGAGCCTTACAGAACTTTGGCCTTCTTCTCAAAGCCATCTCTTCTCCTCGCACCTTGTCAGCCTCAGAGACAAAGGTCTACCATTTCAACTCCCGGGTTTTAGACCATACTTTCTAACAATGGGAAACTTGATACCCAAGGCTGGTAAGACACATATATTAAAGGAATATTCATGAGATCATTAGAGAAAAACAGGGTTATCAGGAGCAAAGTGTACAGTTTTGAAGGCTGTTCTAAGGTTTGGAGCTCCAAACCAACACTGATTTTCAAAGTTTCATCTTCAAATCAACTATTAGTATGACCTTTGAAAAGACCTAAAAATTTGCCCTGAGGAAGATACTGCATATGATGTGTCCATTTTACTGGGGAAGGTGGGGGGGTGCAAATTGAATTTTATGGTTTTTGACTCAAATTTTGGAATCTCTCTATTGCATTACAACTTTTTACCCCCAACTCCATCTCTCTGGTAACTTTATTCATAAAGCCTATGCTGTGTCAAGGTCACAGCACTTCCAGATGACTGTATTTAAACAGAAACACATATCTTTGATGGGACATTAATCTAGGTTTCCCCTTCCCTCCCATGTATCTGTGGCTAAACACTGGTGGTCGTTACAGAAGCACTGGGCATACCTACGATGTACCAGGGTCCTATATACTAGGCATCTGACACACAGAAATAAACAAGATATGGTTAACAACTTGGCCTGGAGAGCGCAGACTGACAAGTGAGAAGAAAGAAAACCATCATGAATGTGATGAGGACAACAAAGGAACAGCACAGGGCGCAATGGAAGCTTCTGATGAGAGGACACCCCCCACCCCTAGAAGTAGAGCTGACGAGACCGTTAAGAGGTCAAGACAATGAATACCTAAAAACTACCATTAAAAACTTACCAATCACATCCAACTCTGGGAAAAGGGAGTAAACGTACTTTATCTTATTCCTCACACTAGGTATAAACAAAAACACTGGACATAATACATGAAATAAACAGAAGACAGCTCTGAAAGGCAGAGAGAAGGGAAACCAACTGTGACCTCAGGACCCAATGAGCAACATGCTGGTGAGTTTCTGTGTTTGCTTTTTGTTTGTTTTGATTTTTTTTTTTTTTTTTTAGTATTTGTTTTGTTTTGTTTTTCTGCCCTGGGTTTACTTTTGGCTTCATACATCCCAGATTTAAAGAAGGAAGTCAGCAACCCAGAAACACCAACAGGCACAGACCAAAAAACCCCAACAAATCCCTGCCCGAAAGCCAGCAGAAGGGCCAGAAAAGGAGAAGACTAGCAAGACTGAAACGGTCAGACATTACCGCTCTACTGCAGCCAAACACCACAGAACACACCCACAGCCCCACCCGCAGGCCACCAGCAGGGGCCAGCAGGGCTGCAACACAGCACCCAACCCCTGCCAGGGTGGAATCAGAGGAAGCAGGGGAAGGAAGCAGGGTGACCACTGCGGTCGGGAACAAGAGCCCACACACACAGAAGAGGCTGAGTGGAGTCAGACTCACCACTGCTAGGGCAATGGGTCATCCTCTGACCCCGGACATCAGTGCAGGCTGTCAGGGCCAAGCAGAGAGGCACTTCGACCCCTCCCAGCCAGGAAGTAGCAGGGAGACTGACTGCGGAGCCAGACACTAATGAGGAAATTCTTCAGACACAGATCCTTGAGGAATTTAAAGCCTCTGGTACCTACAACTACAGCAGACACTAAACACAGTCCAATTTCTAGCCAGATTAACGGAACACTGCACATGAGAGGCCTGTTTACTTCCATCCCTACCAACCAATAAAACTTGTCTAACTCTCACCAGAAATTACAAGGCATGGCTAAAGGGAAGAAGGAATCACGTAAAGAGATAACGTGAGCATCTGAGTCAAACTCAGACACGGCACAGATATTGGCATTATCAGACAGGGAATTTAAATAACTTCTAGTGGTATCTTAAGGACTATAAGGGGAAAAGACAACACACAACAACAAATGAGCAATGCCAGCAGAGAGATGGCAAAATCTAACAAGAGAATCAAAAAGAAATGCCACCAGTTAAAACACTGTTTAACAGAAAGAGAAAATGCCTTTGATGTAATGATCAGCAGACTGGACATGGCTGGAAAAAGAATCAATGAGCTTAAAGATGTCAACATAAATTTCCCAGTCTCAAAGCAGGACAAATACCAGAGATCCACGAATACCAAAATGTAAACAACAATACAACAATGAAAAAAACATACACATATAGCATACGTCCCACCAGAAACCATGTAAACAAAAAGAGAGTGGGTAAAATATTTAAAGTGTTGAAAGAAAAAAAAACCACCAACAAGAACTCTACACAGCTAAAGAAATTACACATCAACATGAAGCAGAAATAAGTACTTTCTTGAACAAACAAAACAGGGAATTCAGCACCACCAGACCGGCTCTGCAGGAAATGCTAATACTGTTACCACGGCATCACTCCCCACATCAATCCACAGACTTAAGACAATCCCTATTAGAATCCCAGCTGGTTTCTTTGCAGAAATTGATGAGCTGATTAAAAACTTCACATGGAACTGCAAAGGAGCCAGAATAGACCAAACACTCTTGAAAAAGTACAATGAAGCAGGAGTAACACATTCCGATTTCAAAACTTACTACAATGTAACAGTAACCAAGTGCAGGCTGAAGGACAGAGGGACAGACCAATGGAACAGACTGAGGATCCAGAAATAAACTCACATGTCTATGGTCAACTGATCTTCAACACTACTTAGGTGTACATCTAGCAAAACTGTACAGGACTTAACACTAAAAACTACAAAATGCTGTTGAAAAAAATTAAAAAAGATCTAAACAAATGGGGAAATGTACAATATACGTGGACTGGAAGACTCAACATAGTAAGATGTCCATTTCCTCTGAAATGACACACAGGTTAATGCAATTCCTACCAAAATTCCAGTAAAATGTTTCACAGATACGATTTAAATCATGAGGCAATTTAAAACTTCAATTCCTCTAAAATGTATAAGAAGAAGGAAAGGAACTAGAGGAGCTGTGTTAGTTCCCTGTGGCTGCGGTAACAACTTAGTGCCAACAGAGGCTTAAAGCAACAAACCCTTATACCCTCACAGCTCTGGAAGCCAGAGGTCCAGACACAGCACCCCAGGACTGAAATCAAGGTGCTGGCAGGGCTGCACTCCCTCCAGCGGCTCGAGAGAGTCCTCTGCCTGCAGCCGCATCCTTCCTGACATCAGTGCCACCACCCTCACATCTCCCTTCACTCCAGCTTCACGTGGCTGCCTTCTCTGTGTGCGGTGCCCCTCTGCCTCTCTGCCGACTAAAGAGCTCTCCAAACTCAACAGTACAAAAGCAAAGTGACCAATCAGAGAATGGGCCGAAGTCGTCAAGAGACATTTCAATGAAAAGGATCTACTGATGGCAAATGAGCACGTGAAAGATGTTCAACATCACTAGCTATCAGGGAAATGCAAATTAAAATCAGGAGATACTATTACACACCTATCAGAATGGCTAAAATAAAAACAGTGACGATACCAGATGCTGGTGAGCACGCAGAGACCCTGGATCACAAGCGCTGCTGGTATAAATGTAAATGAACAGCTAGTCTGGAAAAACGGGTTGGCAGTTTCTTGAAAAATTAAACATGCAACTACCATATCATATAATTAGCAATTATACTCGTGGGCATTTAGGCCAGAGAAATAAAAAGGTGTGTTCACACAAAATCCTGGGCAGAAATGTTTAAATGCAACAGCCCCTGGAAACCCAGATGTTCTGCACTAGCACAGCCCATCCAAACCACAGAACACGAGTCAGCGACAAAGGGGGCCTGGATCAGTCTCTGGAGAACTGTGCCGAATGAAAACAGCCAATCCCAAAAGGTTCAAGAGCCTATGAGACCACTTATATGACATTCTTGAAACAACAAAATTATAAAAGTGGAGAACAGATTAGTGGTGGCCGGGGCTAAGGAGGGATGGGGTTGGGGGGGTGGCTACAAACAGGCCACACGAAGGACCCTTGTGTTGACAGAAATGCTCAGCATCTCGATTGTATGATGCCCACGTGCTGACTGGGACACCACAGTAGCTCTGCAAGACGTCAGCACTAGAGGTCACCTGACAGGGGCACGGGGGCTCTCTCTACATGATTTCTTTTGTTGTTGTTTTTTGGGGGTTTTTTGGTCTCCACATGATTTCTTACAACTGCTTATGAAACTACAATTATCTCAAAACGTTTAATTAAAGAAGACTGATCACAGAGTTTGAAACGTGGCAGACGACGCGGACCAGCAACAAACCATCAACACCGCAGAAGAGCCCCTGGTCCTCATCAGGTTCAGCCTGGATGAGCAGATCCATGTGACAATGGGAAGTGACGCAACGCTTTGAGGCAGGCTGCAGGGTATGACCTACATCTAAACATGACGCTGGGAGATGTGGAAGGAACTGTTAACAACTACAGAAACTGATGAAGAAACGTACAAAGAGATACATCAATCAACAAAACGGATTATTTCAATGCTCTTTGTCCGGGGAGATGGTGGTGTGCTAGCTGGCCTGCCGTTAAGAGTTGGCTGAAACAAAGGATTTACCCTGTGAGGAAAATAGGAGACTTTGTATGACTGACTCTTCAGATGCAAAAGACACTCAAAAGAGAAACCTGCATAATTTTGATATTAAGAAATGACCAAGACTTCTTCCACTACTGAAATAAGTTGATTTGCAGACAACTCACAAATCCTTCCGCTCAATGGCATTTTACTGTTTCTATAACCTTTTCAGTAAATGTGATCACCAAGATGCAGAACTCTTTTTTTCAGCGGCTGATTTGCTCCATTGTTTTTTCAGACAATTCTGGGTTTTTTCCGTTAAATTAAATTTTTATTCCTTTTTTTGACTTAAAAAAGAGAAGACTGATGAATGGTAATACGTCAGAAAAATGAAAATCTCCCAGCAGAGACAAGGGGGGAGGGTGTGAGTGCTGACTGGGAAGGGGCTCACAGCTGTACGTAAGCACTAAGCCATACGCTTAAGATTAGTACAATTTACACATATGAATATATGCTATGCCTCAATGAAAAATTATTTTAAATTGACATTTGATTATTAATCTTGCTCACTGTAATAATGGTAACGTATAAAAATATTTTTAATTGTCTGGAAATTTATCCACAATGAAAGGTACCTTGCAGCAGAAGCTGTTTAGGGGAGCGCGGAGGTCCCACTATGACAGGCTAGGGAAGGAGTGGGAAGTGAGCACGTATGTGCAGCTCCTTCCAAAGCCGCCAGTAGGGAGTGGTGAGGCGGCACTCGGAGGGGACAGTGCTGTGGAAGAGCTTTACTAACACAGGAAAACACGAGCAAATTCACATGCTGAAGGAAAACACCTGGTAAATACCGAGTCTAAAGCCATGAGCGCAACACTACACAATCTTTAGCAAAGGTCTGTGGAAAGGAGGGCAAAGCAAACATGAAGAGCCTGTCCCCGTAGGA